>NC_071575.1:12170236-12481019 GCF_024509145.1 Vidua macroura | reverse complement strand
GCCTTTTCTTGTCTCCATTAAAAGACACAAAACCATGTAGCTATTAAAATTTTTGCTTATTTCTTGTTTTCCCTTGGTGGACTATATATATATATATATATATATATATATATATATATATGTCTTAAATCTGCAGATTTTCTTTTAAGTTTTTTCAGGATTATTTATCAATAAGATTTGGATAGTTCTTTTACTTCCATATTTTTAAATAAAATCTCTGCTGAAATTTACCCTTCTGCCTTAGCTCCTGTCATTAATCCCTCTACCTTTTCAGTACCTGTTATCTGGAGCATTTACTACTTAATCCAGTTTATTCCTCTGTTGTTTGTGCATCTGGTGAACCAATATAACATTCCCAAATTAAGACATGTTATTGTCATTCTGTCAGGTGGTCTGTTGAAACTCAACATGATGACACTTGGGAGGCTGTCTGGTCATGGTTGGTTGAAAACAGGATGGATGGATTTTCCTTAGGCTGTGATGACTTTCCTAAAACACAGCCACAATCATCTAACATGATGTTTCTTTTCAAAAAGCATTGATGTGAGCTAGTTATCTTATTCTCTTGATCCATATAATTTCTAATAAAGTTTTGGGACAGAAATACTTCCTTTAAAAGCACCTGCCAAGGCTGTTAAACCCTCAGGAGCATTTACTCTTGTGTTTGTACTCTGTCAAGTAACTGGTGACTTGACTAATTTGAATTATAAAACTAGAGGAAAATGACTGCTGTTTAATCTTTGTTGTGCTTTTGCACTACGTGAAAAAAATAATTGCATGGATCTTTAAATTAGGAAAATTGTATCTGACTGGAGACTGCATTGAAGTACTGATAGCCCATACTTGTTCTAAACAGGCTCAGCAATGTACCTGATGCAGGACACTTTCCCTCAGGCTAAATTATCCCTCTGATACTAAATATAAATAGGCTCCCCTGCTGGAGAAACACTGCTTCCAGCTTTCAGGCCTGCCACTGCAAAAATGGCTCAATTACTTATTAAAAAGAATGACATGTAGTAGATCCCCAAGGTTTGTGTGTTGAGAGAGAGAAGGTGGTGGCAGGAATACTTGTTGCTGGGAGACTGTCTCTGGAGAAACCCAACTTCAAATTCCTCAGGTGTCAAAGTGCTGTGCAGTAGCTCAACAGCTCAATGCAACGTACTTCAGCAGACATTTCAACCTAAAAATGCTCTTCTAAATTGAAAGAAATGCTACCAATTGTTACTTCAGCATTCACTTTTTGCTGTTGATATATTTTTTTATAAATTTAGGGTTTTGGAAAATCCTGGAGGTGAATGCATCTGAACAATCACCTTGTCTTTCGGGGATTTTTGTTTCTTGCTTTTATACATATAAGATAATAATTAGTTTTTTCATTATCATCTTAATTGTGAGAAATCTAAATGTGTAGTTTTAAATTTTAATCCTTGATTTTCTAGCTGGAAAAATAGTGGTAGAATAGGTTCTCATTGCCATTTTAGGATGTCCTGAACAGATCCATATAGCATGAAGGATTTGAAAAATACAACTTACCATATTTATTTATTTCTTTAAATAAATAAATATGCTGTACTATTTTTAGGGCAAACAACGTTCTTTTTTCTTCCTAGAAGTTTTTTTACAGTGTTGCTAAATCATTTTAATTGCCATATCACAGCACAAAGTCACTCTTGATTTTTCTACTGAGCGACAGTGCCCAGGATGTGGCTATTTCCAGGGACATAGCTTTATGTAACCTGTTTCCCTTGTAAGACTTGTAAAAAGGAGAAAATCTGTACTCATTGCCCCAGACAATTAATGAATATGTATGTTCACATTGGATCCAGGAACAGTATGTTTTTGTCAGAATACCCCCTCAGGGACTTTTGCACGCTTCGGATGCATAATACAATTGAAGCTGTTTCTTTGTGAGAAAATAGGTTAATGACTTGCCAAAAGGCAGATGTTAATTGGAAAAAGTGCATACAAGTCCTTTTCTTTACAATATATATGGGTTGCATTTGTTAGGACTTGCATCCAAGAACAGGTGCAATTTCAATTGATGCAGCTAACAGGATGTGCTGAGTGCACTCCTCACCAATTTCACCAGAAATTTTAAATCCAGCAGAAAAAAAGAGGCTCTAAACTAGTCAGCAAGTGATAAGCTGCTTTTATTTTCTGTCATAGAGCATATTTATAACTTAATATTGTGCCTACAGTTAAACATCTTAATAATATGAAAATAAATTTTTGATTGTTTATTGATATTGTAAAATGTTACTGGTGGGCACTGGTACCTTACATGAGACAAAATATATCATTCTTTCTATTTTTTTTTTTTTTTTTAAGACAGTCAGCAGTTCTAGACAAGGTACCACCAGTGTAATTATAAATAAAACTTAAAGCAAAAGATTGTCTTTTTTTGCTAATACATTTCCTGCCATGAAGCTACACTATCAGGTCAAGGTCTTCATCTTGCTTTGCTTCATTTTCCCACAGTTTAGAAGCAAAAGTTAATGAAACAGTTTGAGAAAAACGATCTGGAAAAAAACCTGTGTCAGGGTCAAAAGAGCTGTTGTTGGATTGTTTAATAATTCTGTTCAGAGGTCTCTGGGAATTTCTAGGCTACTCATACAAGCCCACTGCAACAGGAACTTCAGTTTGGATCCACATGCCTGGACTAAACTCATCCTTCAAAAGTCTGAGGAGGGCTGGATGTGAAATTCCTCTGCCTGGGGTGTATCAGAAGTCTAAACCAGTGCAGGAAAATCTAGTTCAAGATGGCCTATTGGCATTAATGAGGGTACTGAGACTGCTGGTGACTGGGGCTATATGATTTTCCCATGCCTGTAGCAAGGACCTGCTCAGTGCACTTGCAGAAGCAGGAATGGACTGAGAAAAAATACTGAGAGTCTCAATGCCATATAAATATAGAATTCTGCAGCTCTCAGTAGCAGTTAGGTTTGTAAGTCCATGGCCTGTGTCCTTACAGATCTGGTTAAAAAAGAGGGACCTTGTTTCTCTTCAGAGCCGCTAAAAAGCAATCAATTGCCAAAAGATAAAAAGGAAAGACAATCACTGACTGTCTTTTTCATCCATTTGTGCTTTGTAATGTAATGAAATAGTAGCTCTGTCTTGGGTTTTTATCTCCTCCTAATCCCCAGAGGAAATCCCTGTTCCTTTTAGCGAGATAAAACCTTAGGACATAGAAGGTAGCAAGAGCTGGGATTCTCTATGCTAAAGGGTGTCACTAAACCCTCTTCTGACCACCGCAGTGAAAACCAAAGAACTACAGTGCTTACTCCAACACCTGTATTGAATGTCAATTCTCCCTTAAGATTCAGGAAAATATTTATAACATTCATAAGCAAAGCATGTTTGTGTAAATCTGCTATTTACAGAGAATTCATGAACAAGTGTCAGAGACACACAAGTCTGCGAAGGTCAAAGCAGTAAAATTCTTTCTCTGATTTTTTTCTAAGAAAGATACAGGTGAGACATATGCACAAAGTCCTGCTGCTTCATGCTACCTGCATCTTGCATATCTCAGAAACATTTAAGATGAAATGGGCTTGGGTGATAAAATGAACAGCAGCAATGCTTTCTCATGAGTGCATTGGTTGAACAGTTTTTAAGTAATATTTTCATTTCATGATACATGCTGGGACTGCAAGACGTAGGATGTTTGCTAAAGCCTAAAAGGAGTAATTTGAAAGAGAAAGATGAGATGGTTGGTGATGGTTTCTGACAATGTCCAATTTCTGCTCTGACTACTTGGGGGTATTCTGTTAAACTTCAGTGATGCCACACCTAAAATTTGATGTTGTGAGCAAGAGCAGGGTTTAGCCCTTAGTCTAAGACTAGAAGATTCTTGTACTTCACAAAAAGAGCTCTCACTTCTAAGAAAATGATATAAATGTGTTAAAATGCCATTACATTTTCAATTAAGCAGTGAGTCTAATCATGCAAAACACTGATTATATTTTACTGTATGTAACCATACTGAGTGATTTCAGTCTGCTCTGATGTTTCTCTGCAGCTTCGTTGCTGAAACACTGTGAGCTTTTGTGCAGCTTCTGCAATCTGTTCAGGATAGACCTAGCCTATAAATAGCTGCATTATTTAAAGACTGTGAGGGGTTCATTAGAGAAGTTGTGAAAATCTCCTTCAAGCCAGGGCTGATATGGTACCACTCCAAACTACCAGAGAGTTTCAGCATGTGGGTAAGACTAAGCATGAAGCTGGGCTTTTGGCCATGCAGCAGCAGCGATGCCCCCCTCGAGCATCCCCTTGTCAGCCTGCCTGCAGAGTCTCACAAAGCACAGTGCACTTCTTGCTGGCTCTGGGCACAGGGACAAAAGCACAGCGTGTGGCAACTCGTGGTCACACCGATCTTGTCCCAAACCAGAGGAGGGACATAGTCAGGGGACCAGGGCTGCAGGACATCCTGCCGATGCACCTCCCCGCCACCGCGGGCGCAGCCAGGGAGATTAGTCATCTTAAAATCACACGCAGGCAGAAGTGCTTTGCTGACTCAATAGGAAGTCACTGCCTGAAATCAGTGGGACTTCTCACATGATTGAATTTACATGCTGGAAATGTCTTAATCTTATGCACTGTGTTCACATAACTGGGGGGGGGGGGGGGCAAAGAAAGAAAGTTTGAATTGCAGCTGATGTCTGTTTCCTTTAAAGGTACACAAAAAACAAATACTGCTACTTAACTTGAGCTTCTGGTTAGTTTAAAAGGGTACTTTGCTATTTATTTCACAGCTATCTGAATTAGAGCCTCCCAGGTCTGGCTCCGGTTCTCAGGTAAATGAAGAGAATGTAGGATTACATCCCCAGTTTGTATGCAGGCCTTCTCCTACACCTTTTGGGTTCTAAGCCTTTGGAAGAGATGCTACACCAAGAGAGGCTTCCAGTATCATTCAAAACCATAAAAGAGGAAATCTCTCTCATCTTCTGTTTTTTTTTGAAGAAGAAGAAAAATGCTGTCAACCATCCAGGTAACCCAAGTTGTGCATATATTTTCTACATTTCTCTCTTTTCTCTAAATGCTCTAGTTAGTAATTTCAAAGTAAGAGACTTATGCCCTTGTTACAGAATCTGTGTTTAGGGGAGAAGTTATCAATATTTTCCTATCTAATGGACTTGGTAGGAACAAGGAGGGATTAATAACTAACAACCTGTAATATTTGGAAAATGCTATTCAGAAAGGAAGGATGATGGATACAATAAAATTGCTCCATCTTCACCCAAAATCTCACTGTTACTTCTATGTTTGTATACACTGTAGTGTAACAAAGCTGAGCCTTCAGCACTTGTGGAAGATCAGACTGAAATGCTCAAGAGTTCATTTTTAAGATTTGCTCCATATAAAGAGTCACTTACAAAACTATATATAACGTAGCCCGTTAACATTAGCTATGACACACCTAGTTTCTTTCCTCTTCCTTCTTTTTTTTTTTTTTTTTTTTTCTTTTTTTTATTATGTAAGGAACGATTATGCCATCAGGAACAGGGCTGGGAGGTTTTTGTCAGCCCAGGTTTTTGTCAGAGAATGGCGATTTGTCGTAAGCAAAATGTTTTGCAGAAGCGTCTCTGTTTGAATGAACTTCCGATGAAACGCAGGGCAGGTTTCCATCACAAGCCCGCCTGACTTCCTGCCAGCTTGCCTGGCAGCTCTCCAGGCTCCACGGCTCCAGGATGGCTCTGGACTGAACCTGTCATTCTTCCTGACTTCTTTTACTTATTTTTTGATTTCTTTTTTTATTATTATTTTTTAAATTAGAGGGAAAAGGTCTTGGCAGAAGTACGCATTGACTCTGCTTGGCTTTTACTGATTGTCCTGAATTAGACATTTTGATAGTAAGGACCTTGCATAGCCCAGTCCCATGTTTTATGTGGGAGACCCAGGGCAGCGTTCCTCCCTTCCTGAAAAGCTGCTTGAATTAAACTGCCTTGGAAGTGGAATATTTTTCATATCACACTGAGCTTCATTTCTGAGCATTTTCAGGATACCTCCCAGTGCCAGTATTGTCTCTTCTATTTTCTAAAATGCTCACTTGTCTTGTGGTTTCTTCATGCTAGCAGTGCCCTTCAGCACTATCTTCTTCATTCACTTCTTCCAGGCCATTTCTGGGAAGAAGCTGACTGTCTTCTGGTCACTCTGGCTGCTGGAATTGTGGATGTGAGGTGATTTCTTGGGACCTTAGACACCTTGGTGGCCAGCTGCTGATGGTTTGGCTGATGGTCCCTGGTTTATCTGCTCCATCTTCTCTTAGAGCTAGAAATATTTCTCTGCACTTCAGTCTCAATCACCTGGGGGTGTCAGATGTTTCATTCCTTCTCTTTAATGTGGGGTGATCTGAGGACAGGGCCTTGTACAGGCATATATTGGGATCCTGGGGGCTCCTGGGTGAAACAAGCTGTGGAAGGCAGATAACTTCCCTTCCACCTCAGGGCTCATGTCATAGGCAGTCACCTTTATCTGCCTTTGTACTCCAAACTCTTAACCTCTAACAACATCCTATACTTGTTTTTTAACTTCAGTTCATAAGCATCAATATGTTAATTTTGTCTGTGTAACTGGGTTACCTGGGCTTTAAAAAGCATTTGACTGAGAAGCATTTGGCCAACATCAAGAAGATTTGGTGATTTAACTTCTGAAGTTGGCTTGGTCTTGGTGTTACCAAACAACAAAATGCAGCTGCAGGCATCATTTTAATATTCTCTTTAAGCATTAGAGTATATAGTTTTTCCAGACTTCTTAATTTTAGTTTCTCAGTCAGTGACCCATTACATCCAAAAGCAGATCACTCAAGAGGCTGGCACAGCCAACAATTTCAGCCTAGTATTGCTGTCACAGCATGACCAGGAGCTATAGAAAGAATTGGGAAAGAAAGTTATGTGCTCCAGTGTCATTTTCTAGGCAATGTTTTAAGTCCTGCCAGACCCCGAAACTTCCCAGGAGAAGAGGCTTCAAGTTTTCAGGGTTTGAGAGGAAGAGACAATGCCAGCACAGGCTGAATGCAGGCAGAGAGAGAGATAGGGAGAGGAAAAATATGAACCCATTCTGCTTAAATGCAGCCTCTGATAATATAGTTGTACAGTCTTCTCAAATGGACCGACAAGCTCTGCCTCCTTCTGCACTAATGTTTGTCATGCCTATATTGTCCCTCCTTCTGCAGCCCATCAGTTCTTTGCTTATCTCTTCTGCTCTGTGTTTTCACCCTCTCTTTTCTCCCGTCCTTTTCCTCTGAAAAATTGTTTTGCAACCTTCGATTACTGCACTTGGCTGAAGTTTGTTGGGCATATGAGGAAATTTTCTGGATCACTCATGGGTGGAGTTTCCCAAAAGTATCAATTTGGTATTAATGCTGTATAAACAATGGGCCTGTCAAACCCTGAATATCATGAGGCAACCTCAAAATGTTGTACCTTCTTGCAGATTTCCCTCATGGTTACCTCACATGACAGAGCCAGCCTGGTCTTCACAGTAACACAGTAAAAAGTGACCACAGGCATAACCTCAGCATATGCCAGGAGAAACCTACTTCATGTTCATGTGTTTCTTTCCTTTGGCCTGAAGCATCAGTACCAATCCTGTTTAGCAGAAGCCTGTCCAAGTAGCCATTAAGAAGTTCTGGTGGGTGACAGAAGTGTAGCCACATCTTCAAAGTTGCATGTGAATTACCAATCTCACTTCTGCCAGTTGTCACGGTATAACAAGCTGTATAATAACAGCATTGTTTGCAACAGCTATGGAATCCAGTTTGAATCAGGGCATTGTCTATAAGAGGATTTTAAGTAAATATTACAGTTCATACAGTGCTAATATGGCTTGACATAGAGAATCACTTAACTCATTTGGGAGCTCTTACTCCTGGTTAGGAAAGCAGTGGACAAAAGCTCATATAATTACCTCAGTCACAGATGTGCTTTGCCACAAATAGCCATCCTTTCCTGAATTTTTGGGTTTTTTTGGGTTTTTTTTATGAGGTTGTTTGCATACATTTCACAATATTTGAATGAAATTTTCCATGCTAGGTATCCTTTTCAGTATGAATTTTTCTAGCAATTCTCTGCCTTTTTAAAGAATAAGATAATACGTGACCTTCCCCTTTAGACCTTTGCTGGAGCCTTTCTGGCATCAGAAAATGTAAAGACAGCTGATGGGAAATAACTGGTGCAGGAGACATTTCTTCTGAGGGCACAGGCAGACAGCTCACTGAAAGCTCTCACAGTGAATGAGCCAGGCAAGACCAAATGTGACTACAGTGGGACCAAGACTAGCTCAGCATGGAGATGAGACTGGGGTAAGGAGATGAAAGAGTAGATCTGAGAAACACAGAGTGGCTTGGGACTGAACAAGACACTGAGAAGTCTGGAGAAGGACTGAGGAGATCTTTGTGCTGGGAGAAGTCAGGCTTGGGGCAAAGGGAAGAAATGGTCTGGTCCATTAGATCCTGTTTCCTAGCACTTTGCAGAGCAGCCTCTTGCTCAGCTAAACAACTGTTGAGCCACTTGCTTGGTATTTTCCCCAACTGCTCACTTTCCCTGTGGTATGAGCGAGCATGGAGGTTAACACCCTGCTTGTGTTGTTGATTTCTTCACCTGTTCAAGAGGCAAAGATCAATGCCATAAATCTAAAAGCATAAAGAAAATACATACAGAGAAAACTATCTGGAGCTGTATGCTTAAATCGTTTTACTAAGCCAAGAATTGAATTTTATCTCTGCATCTGTATCATCAGCCTAGCAGCTGTACTCTGTGTAGGAAGCAGTGGGATGGAGATCTGAAAAGGCTGGCAAGGAGGGGGATGTAAAACCCAAAACCTGGAGACTGCAAAGTTATAAGGAAGTGTTTTGAATTCTCATTGATATCTGAGATACTCTCCAAGGAAGAAAGAAATCAAGAGACAATGAAAAGCAATGCTGTGCTTATAGGTCCAGTCAATAGCTTTTATGTCAATGGGAAGATGAAGAGGACAAGGAAAGACCTTGTGAAAAGTAGAAGTGAGAAAAGCTGCAGATGAAATTGCCTGTTCTCCTGCCTGAGAAAAGGATTCTGCTATCTATCTAACAATGGTTTTATGAATCATAGACCATGTTTATTTGTTGCTCTTCCTATTTGATTTTATAATAGCAAGTGCATCCTTTTGCATTTTTCAGAATAATTTTGGTGCTTGCAGATTGATTTGCCACACTAATATTCTCTCCCTATCTCTATCCATTCAGCCTCTAATAAATAGCTGCCTTCCTCTCAAGTATTCACGTCCCCACTGACTCCAAGGTATTTTTCAGTCTTCTAAGCACCCTACAGCATTTTCCCCCTGCCCCCTTCTTCAGCAGTGGCACTGAGAAGGTCTCGCCTTGGCTGCTGTGCCTGCTTCTCCATGCCTGCTGAAGGCAGAAAGTCCTGCTCACCTTCTCAATGCTTCTCCTGTCGTATTGCTCAAGCACAGGAAGCTCCATACCTGGGAAAAGTGCTGAGTTAAGCACAGCACCATCAGGGATCCTAAAAGATTTGATTTCCTATAAAGCCCAGCATGGCCACTGAGAATGCTTAACCTCAAGCTGTGCCTGTTGCTCCTTGATTTGCTCCCTTGGAGTCCCTGGCAATGTGTGCATGCCTGGCTGCGCAGTGAGGGGAGACAGGGTTTGCTTCGAAGCACATGGTGAGGGTTTGGAGCTGCAGCCTCAGGTAGATGCAGGAGCAAAGAGAAAGGAAACCTGCTCAGTGAACTGGAAATTCCCACACTCTGTTGTCAAACATGCTTGTTCACTGGTGTGGAAAAGGTAAGCTGAGGAGAAGAGAAATTAGTTTGAATGCATTTTAATTGGAATTACGGGCATATGGTGTGGTGTCATTTGTTTTCCTCTTCCTGCTCTGCAGTGGGGCTCTAATACCTTCACACATTTGCCTTGATTTGCCATGTCAAAAGAGAAGACAGCAACTGGCATTCTTCTCTCCTCTTTTGAGGCCATGCTAAAAGGAACTTTGCCAACTTTGCCAAAGGAACAATCATGATTTTCAGAAAAAGTGCAGCCAGATCACAAAAACAGATTAAGCAGCTCTGACTTATTTTTATTAAACTTTTCAGCTGCTCCTTGAAGGACCTTTGCTATTTTCCAGTAGCAGGAAGGGATGGATTAAAGGGGAGAGAGGAGACATGATGGACACAGTACCACATGTACATAATTCACCAGCAGCTGGATAGTTAGGTTTTATTGTTATGATAGTATATTTAGTGTTTTGTAAAAAGCTACTTAGGGAGCTGTTTCCCTTGTTGTACAGCAGTTTGATAGATGTAAGATTCAGACATAAGCCTTTAATTGTGCCCAGCATCACCGCAAAAGCAATTTCAGCTCTTTCCCCTGTCTCATGAAGCATCTTGGGATGGATGCTCTGCATTTGAATGTGAACAAGCTATTGTTTAACATGGCTTTAAATCATTACAGAAATATTCTGTAGCATCCACTGGGGAAGGCTGCTACCATCTGTCCTGTTTGTTTCTCACAGTCGCTTTGGGAACCAGGGCAAGCAACCACAGAAATTTTGTTTAAAGGTTAAGCACAGAGTAGCATGATCTTCATGCACTCTGAAAGCTAATAATGGGTGAAAGTGTTGCTCAGAAACATTAAAAGAGGAAGGCAAAGCTTAAGGCTAAGCATCTTTCTCAACCTTCACATAAATCTTTCCACTCATTTTCCAAAACTGTGTATGGCACAGTATAGGATTTGCAAGGGATTTAAAAGCCAATGCCCACTTCAAACAAAATGTCTCTAACAGTGTTGTAGGCAATCAGTCTCCTTCTGGCACCCCCAACACAAAGGCTCTGCAGTAGACTTTGGCTGCCTCAGAGCCATGGCATCACAGCCTGACTCAAACTCTAAGTCTGTAGTTCCCAGAAAAATGTCAAGCCTATTATTTTTCTTTTGAGAAATATGTATTTTTTATTATGGCTTAGACTTGCAGAAAAAGTATAACACACTGCCTAATGTTTTTCCATATATCCAATATTTGATGCTGTTATTGTCCTAGAGTTTCTGTTTCAAATAACGACGGGGAAAAAAAAGAAAAAAAAGTTGTATTAAATTTACATCAAAGGAAAGCTGGGGAAGCAGAAACATGAATAACAAACACATGCATAATATGATTCTGAACAAAGAAACCTGTGCTGCCAATGCAGGGATGGGCTGTGTGGAAACACATGTGTGTCATTGCAGTGTATTGCTAACACATGTGGGGTCATCCAGACGTGCTTGGGGGCAGCTGACTTGAAGGTAAATTTGATAGAATATAGTTTGTAGGTACTGTGGCAATGTCTTCAATTTACATATTTTACCACAGTCCTTTATGTGTTATCCTGTACAAACTTCGCTATATAGGGTGTGCCAAGGGGAGAGTGTATAGAATATGAAAAGAATTAAAAACCAAATGATAATGACATTCTGAAGTAGTTCATACACATCTTTAAATTGAATGGAAAAAAAAAATCATTAAATTGTAATGAATTTCACTCACTAAGAGCTCCAAAGTAGTTCTGCAGTTTTTCTTTTTCATCAACTTGCAAAATTCCCAGCAACGTTCTCGGTGAAATGCAGAGCATGGCCAAGGGAACACAGCTCCACATGGAAGCATTTGTCTACAGCAACTGGAAGGCTCTTGGTTCAAAGCTCTTCCACAGAAACTGAGGACATGCTAGTCTTAAAGGTACCTCAGATTATTGTGCAAATGATTTAGTACTTTATACTTGTTACACAAAAATAGGTATGCTTGACATTTTTCAGTAATAGTCCTGTTTTGGTTTGGTTTCACCAGATATTTGGAATCTTGAACAAAGACTGTCTTACTCTGAATACTTTTTTCTTTCCTTTACTAGCAGCTCTGGTTCCTGTTCTGCTGTCTTTCATGTCACCCTCAAACCAAGGCAGCACTGCACTGACTGACTTTATTCACTGGAACAGAATTATAATCAATCTTAAAATAGTAGTTTTCAAGATAGTAACCACTAAAGTCAGTTGCAGGTTGTAGGTTTCTTGAATTTCTGCCTCCCCAAAGGCAGACCCAAGGGTAAAATAAGCTAGATGAAATCAGTGAATCTAGTGTCAGGATTATCCAAAGCTTGTTGGCCTTTCTAATTGACCCTCAAAAACTATTCTACCTATTTTGGGAACAGACTAAATGAAGGCAGTTCACCAACTTTTCTATTATTCCAAATGCATGTTAAATGACAGACTAAGAGGGAAAAAAAAAACCTCAAAGAAAAAGTCCCCAAGCCAAAACCAAGCAGGCAACCAAAGAGCCCCGCCAGTCCCTTGAGATGGGCAGGGTCACTCCTGTGACCCGTGGGCAAGCAAAGCTGCCCCAGCCCAGATGTGAGGCAGGAAGCTGTGCCAGCCCCAGCCCAGATGTGAGGCAGGAAGCTGTGCCAGCAGGGCGAGGTAGAGTGTGCCTTGGCTCGAGGGCAGGCCCTCAGTGTATTTCAGTGCACTGCCAGTATGGCCCAGGTGCCATCCCCTAGTACTACAGGAGTTAGGTGCTCACAGTGTGCCTGTCTGAGCACTTGCACAAGGTCCCACCACATGCACAGAGAGCTGCTGAAGCTTTGCTCTGCCAAGGGCAGTGGGAATTTGTTCACTGAGTGGTGCAGGCAGGATTTCCCCCCACGGACACACACCTCCTCCCGGATACATATGTATGTGAGTACTTTTGTGTATACATGCACTTCATAGTACAAAGTACTTACAGGAAGGCATCTTCTCTATTTAAATATTTTTCTTCAACTTCATATTGCATGAAGTCAGGTCCTCACTGTCACAGTTTCTCACAGCTTAATGGTGTTAAAGAGCCCTTGTTGCTCCCGACTGCTGCAATAACAATCAGGGTGGGAGGAAGGGGAAATGAGCAGGCAGCACACGCTGTACCTTCCAGCCACCAGCTATTGTTAAGAGCACGTTGCTCCAGACAGAATGGCAGCAAGGCATGGGGTGGGAAGCAGGTGTAACCTGCCAGGAACACCAGTATAGCAAAAGCTGATTTTTAATTCAGATGAGTACTCCTACTTCTCTGATGCCTCTTGTCACCACACTGAAAGAGGTTTTGCATTCCTGTTGCTCAACACATGAAAGCTTAACAAATACCTCCATGGCAAACCAAGAGCTAATTTTCTCATGCTGGCACTTCAGTCCTTCACCTGCAAAGTCAATAATCATCGACTCCCTATCATAGCACAGCATTTCACGTGCAACAGTTTGCTCTCAGGAAGCCTGTTTCCAGGCACTTTGCCATAGTTGGGTTCTTTACAGAATAGTCTTCAATGTCTCCTCCTTGCTTGCCCTGCTTGTCCAGCTCAGTACTTTTCCACTCTCTTCAGAAAGTCCCACCAGCAAAGGCTGCCCAGGCTGTGGTAGCCCCAGTGCAGTACTTTGCTCAAGCTAAGTCATGCCAGGCTACACAGGTCCTTGCCACAGTGCATGAAGCCAGCAGCCCACATGTTCAAACCCCTTCTTTGCTTCAGTGTGGGAGTTACTGTCCTGCAGTGCAATACTAAAGCTTATTTGTGATCACATTTAGGTTATTCTGTTCCTGATCTCCATTAATACCTTGATTTCAGATACCTGTCTGTGTCCACTAAGCACTCACACACTGTGCAGTGCAATACAAATGAATGTGCTCAGCCCAGGTGCCACAAGTATGATGAAAGAACATCCCACCTATACCTGCTTCTACTCATCAGGACACTGTCTCTGCTTCTTTTCCTCTGCCAAGGCCTGGAGATGAAGTACTGGCATCATATACCCTGCTCTTGAAATGCCTTCCATGGCTGGCTGTTCTCTGTCCAGGATTATCCTTCTGCAGCAGGACACAGCTGTTTGGTAAGGGAGTCAGTGGACCATAAAAAGGCCTGGCATTTTCTGTCCCTTACTAAGAGTTTTCTTCACTTATCCTTATATTTCTTTTCTCCTCACAGTTATTGGTCCTCTTTTACCAGAGGATCATTTTTGGGAAAGAGAATTCACCCCAGTTTCCTCAATGCTCTCAACTCCAGTTGAACATTGCCTGGTTGTCTTCAGGAGCTAGCTCAATACCCTGCCAAAATGCCACAGCAACTAATCCCTGATTGCCTTCTTCTCCTGCTGCTTTTGCATCACTCACAGGTGATATTGCCCTGTTCCTGGTAGCTTGGCTTTCTGGACTTAGTTGAAAAATAATGGAAAAAAACTCTCAGAAATGGTCTTTCCCCCAAGGAAAATTCTCCTTTTTAAATAGTCCACTTGCATTTGGGAGGAAAAATACAATCTTTATCTCATTAAGAAGTGCAGTTATCTGCACTTCTGAGCTCTGTACCTAATTTATGTTCATTCCTAACGCATATGATTTAACCTGGAGCTAATGATGCACAGATTCAGACTATGAGAAAAGGACTAGACACTCAGCATCAGTTCAGCTTTATTTCACTCAGCAGTGACTTTGGATGACTTACCAGCAATTTTGGACTGAACAAAATACAACTGTCCTGTGCTGCAGTGGAGTGCCTCTCCACTCTCAGCACCCTGAGAACTGTCATTGACTCCTCATCTGTCGCTTCCCACTTGTGATGTGGTGGCATCACTTCATCTAGTCCACAGTAACTTGCCATTTGCACTGCCAACAAACGTTGAAAATGTTCTGAATTTCATACCTGGAAAGGCCATAAGATACTTACTATGTCAAATCCCTCAGAAACTGTTCCTGTGCTACCATAAAATCTTACCCAAAATACATGGGGAAAAAGTTCTATGCTATTTTGGTTTTGCTGCTTTGTTTTTAAGTGCTGGTATAACATACCCTCATAAATAATTTTATATTTTGCTTAACATTTTTGCTTCTGTTTGATTAAGAAATGAAGATGGGAAGGGTAAGAATCCATCCCCATGTGGGAGCTGGCTGCCACAGTCCAGGACACAGCATGTCAACGCAGTGATGCAAAGTCCAATCTCCCCTGTAGTCTAAGTGCCCCTGTAAGAGTAACAGATTTGTCTAATTCTTGCAGGGGTGAAATGATGACAGCTGGTCTCAAATCTCTTTCCATCCCAGTGTCCAGGCTGCTGAGCTGTCTGGAGGACAAACAGTGCCATCAGGATGATGGTGTAAAGCAGCCAGGATTCCTGGCTTGTAGGAAGCACAACACAGCCATGCCTGTACTGCTGCCAGAGATGAGGCAAGAAGTAGGATGGCTGTGTCCCCATGGGGCTAAGCCCAAACCCATTAGCTCACACAGAGCTGGCTGGGACATCAAAGTATCACCTCCCGAGACAGAAAAGAGAGACTCAGGCTGTGTCCAGTGGAGCTCCATTGGAGTATGAACCATACACCCAGGCCAGCTCTTCTTCAAGCCACTGAAGCTCACTAGGTTGTGCTACCGGCCCAGTTCCCAAAGGATTTATTACATGGAGCAGCAAAGGAAATCCACATGCCATTTTATAATGTTAGGCAAACAGACAGCATAGTAACCCTTGCACTGGCTCCTCCATCACCATGCCTTGCAGCTCAGGTGCAGCTGATCATAGGATCATTGAGGTAGGAAAAGACCTCTAAGATCATCGAGTCCAACCATTAAACCAAAACCACTGTTCACTGCTAAACCATAACAAAGATGATACGTGTCACTGGAGAGCTCCCATCTGCACAGTATTTATTTTTTAATTCCTTGTGCTAAATAGCATCCTTCAGTGTTGGATTTGTTGAGAACACTCATATTCTTGTCATCTTCTGTTCCCAGAAGTCCAGGAGGACTTCAGAGAAAGCAGTAATGCTGTCTCTGAGACTCTTTCCTCACTGAATATTTTCAGCATCTAGATGGCCAAAAATATCAAATTTGACTTTTGTAAATTGAAATATCTAAAATAATGAAAGGAAATTATCAGTTAACATCTTAATTTGAAGAGGTTTTTATAAAGACTAGTAAAACATATATAAATCCATTTCTGATGAGACTTCTAATTTTTAGACAAACCTTGACACTACTATATCTTGCTAGATTAAAAGGAAAATGAAATTCAACATGTGGAAAATTCCCTTAAAGTCAGAATTCCCAGTTTTAATCTACCATGAAGATTGCACATTTCATATTTTTATGAAGCATTTCATATTTTTATGGCAGCAGATCAGAAGACCACCATTCCTTTTTTCCATATGGCAAGGATGATGCAAAACAATATCTGGAGCAAGAAGGAAAAAATAATGTGACTGATCGGAATACAAAGACAAAGAACTTCATTGAAATGATCTTTTTAGAGCATCATCCCACATAGCTCAGAACCTCTCAGCACGAGTCTGGCATAAACTGTGCTATGCCAAACTTCCCCTTCAAGGCTTCCAACTTCAGAATGAGAGCTAAAGGCGCAGAATCTGGCTCTGGGCATCCTGCTCTGGCTGACCCTGCTCTGAGCAGGGGACTTGGACTGGATGGTCTCCAGAGGTTCCTGCCAGCCTTGTCCAATAGGGACAATAGGCTCAAATTGTCCTGTCAGCCTTGTCCAATAGGCTCAAATAGCCCCTTTTTCTCCACACCTTAATCACAGACTGCCTCCCCACTGCTCTCTTCCTTGCTGTCTTCTCCCCAGAATGTACCTTCCCACAGACAGCTCAGGTGTGAGGGAGTCACCACTGTCCCCTGCCATGGAGCCTGCGCTGGGCTGCTTCTCTCTGTGACCAGCACGACCTTCCTGTTGCCTGGCTGGTTCTTGCAATGGCTTTGTCCCCGTGGGGCGAGGGTGGTCCTGCAGCGAGGCTGTGTTTTCACTACCCAAAACAGTGAGCTTTCTTTACAGAAAAATGGCTGGCTTGAATGGCTTTTTTTTTGACAGTGAAGAAAGTCTGTGCTTCCAAGTATTTGTGGGGCACAGGCATGGCAGCTACTGAGGGAGCAACACTGGGCCAAGCCAGAAACCCTGCTGGGCAACACCAAAATAGCCAATTACTTCATAGCCCATTAAAGAGTGAATAGCCTAAAAATTATCCTGCACTAATGGCATTAGTCTTCTAGGACTCCCTTCCAAGAGGCTGAGATGAACCACTCATTTGCAAGAGTTAAAATGTCCTCAGATGCAAACACCAGGAAAAAAAGCTCATAACATCCACTTTTCAAATAAAAAGTGACAAACAGAAGTCAGTAGATCTTACTTAGGACAGAGCTATGAAAAAAAAAAAGCAGAAAGCTAAGTAGCTGCCCTGAACTCACCATTTTTTAACAGAAATGAGAGATTTTTTTCTATGCTAGATCTTCAGTGATGCTGCTTCTGCTGTGCTGTTTTGGCAATTTGTGAGTTGAATTTGGAACCTGGGACATCATATTAAGTTTGGATTCATTTTAGGGCAGAGTTTAAGTTCTCTTGCTTGTGGAGAAGGAATTTTTCCCCCCTCTAATGATGTAGTTCAGTATCTTGAACACTAATTTTACAGACATTTGTGAATCAAGCTGTCACTACATTGGCCTGTCTACTTAGAATTATTTTTTCTTGGGACAATACAAATGATATCATGTCTTTGCTTGTCTGAGGAGGACAAGAATATCTTGTAAAAATAAAATTCTCAAAATCCTTACACAAACATGCTTATCTACACCCTGCAAGTAGGTTTTTGTACTCTGTATTCATTGTGAATTTGGAAGTTAGAGAGGCAAACTGAAGCATGCTGCTGTAGCTGTGCTCCTGTGAGCATGCATATGAATATCAAATAATGAGGTAATCAGTGGACTAAGCAGCTGGTATTTCTATTCATTTTGAGGAGATGAAAATTTGTTTGGCTTTAATTTCATTTCTTGGAAATTTCTCTGATCATAGTTTCTACTATGTAACTCAGTCTCAAGCAGTGCAGTGCTGGAGGGTGCAGGTTACAGAGAAGTGTTTGATCTATGGGCAGCTACATATATTAAGAGTAGCAAACCACCTTTCATTTCTACTAAAGCAAAGAAAAAAAAAACAAAAAAAACCAAGTCCATTATGTAATAAAAAAGTGAATGGATAAAAACCCCTGCCCAAGGTACTGGGCTGCCTGAGAAAGCTGGTGCAAAACCAAATGCTGCCAGTGAGCCAAGTGCAAATTGAAACCAAACAACTCCAGAGCAGGAGGTGTTTGGCATCAGCCACAGGGATGAGGAACTGTGCAGGGATGGCTGTCACCCCTGTGACCGGCTGCAGAGTGGCCCCCAGTCCGAGATGCCCAGCTTCAGGGCAGCCCCTGTGCTGAGCATTTCCAGCACCTGTTCTCCTCCAGGGCAAGAAGAAGCTGTTCTTTTTCTGCCTTCAAGCAATACCCAGAAAAGGGTGGAGACTAATGTATTTTCCATTATCAGAAAAGCTCACAAACAAGTGTTGCTTCCCTGCTCCCTGCCACTCTCTGGAAAACAGCCTTGTACAGAGGAACACGGAGGCACTCCCAGGCCAGGGCTGGTAAACACCCACAGGGAGACTAAGGAGCGCCAGAGGACCCGATATTCATCACCGGGGATCTAGGGCTGCATCCATGGGAGGTGATCCAAAAGCCTCTCTGTGGTTCCCATCAGTGCCTGTAAGGTCACAGGCATTTGTCTGAACTGCTGTATTTTCCACAGGACCCAATGAAAGAGAAAAGCTGTGCTCTTTCAGCGATGCTAGGAGCACGGCTGTTGTGGCAGAGCTGACCATATCAACTCTCTGGTGCTCAGAGAGGAGTGACTTCCATCCTAATAGCCTCAGTGTGAAGCCAAAACACGGGCATCAAGCCAAACCACTCACTTGCTTTTTGGTAGGTACTGGGGCCTACATTTGAGAGGATGAATCCTTTATTCTCAGTGCATTTTATGTTCCCCTGAATCCCCCCTTTGGCCACTAAGGTGTTATTTCAGTTCTGCGGAAGTGTTTGACTTTGGAGCAGCAGAAATTTTTGCAAAGAATTTTGGCATTCATTGTGGCCATCCAGTACTTACAGAGGCTTATAAAAAAGAGGGAGAGTGAATATATGGACAGATAGTAAGAGGACCAGGGGAAACAGCTTTAAACTAAAAAAGGAGAGATTTAAATGAGATATGAGGAAGAAATTCTTTACTCAGTGGGTGGTGATGCACTGGAACAGGTTACCTAGAGGAATTGTGCATGTCCCATCCCTGCAAGTTGGCCAAGCTGGATGGTGCCCTGGGCAACCTAATCTAGTTGTTGGCATCTGTGCCCACGACAGGGATATTGGAACTAGATTATATTTAAGGTCAATTCCAACTCAACCCATCCTATGATTCTGGTATACCTGGGCCTATACTTACTGCTGCATACCTATCCCGTCCCCTTTATTGCTATAGGTGTCCCTCTAACAGTATGCTGTGGAAAACCTGCTGAGTACTTGAGTCTGAAAATTCTGCCAAAAAGCAGAAGAGGTAATGTGACCAAGCCCAAATATCAATATACTAATTTCTCAGTGTAGTACTTGATTTTAAAAATCACCATCCAAAACATAGCAATAATAGGGGTTTTGTTTTATGCCTTATGCTACGCTGCCTTTGAATTCAAGATTTTTTTTTTCCTTAGGCATGAAGGCTAGAAAGACTGGATTCAGATTCATGAAAAGTGAGACTGTCACGAAACTGCAAAACGTGAGAAGCTAGGGCTTAGCAGAAAACAAAATATGTCATGAGATTCACACTAAAATTAGAAAAGTGAGTTGTACTGCAGTATAGCTGCACAGGTGTGCAGAACTGCAGTCACTTCATTCTCAGGAAATACAGTTATGCAGTAGAACTGTCTCTTAAGCCTGTGTTTCAAGCAAGTCATAACTGACACTTTACAGTCATGAAATCCAGCCAACAAAACCTGTGGAGCAGGTGCTACCCTACCTCTGTAGTACCAGAACAAAGGCACAGAGGAACTAGTGGGCAGCTGCCACTCAAAGCTGCATCAAGGCTTTTACAGGGAATTTCTCCTGAGGAATAGTAAGAAATCTTTCCCTTTAGTTTCCATATCAGGTTTTCAGATCAGTGCTCTTCCCAGCCTCTCCTCCTCTGGGCTGCTCGCAGTGTGGAGTGCTCTTTTCCTGTTTACCCTCACATCCCTTTTTATTACTAGGCAGGACTTTTTTTTTTTTAAAGCACACTCAGGCGCCTGCTTGTTTTTTCTAAAGCTCTACAGGGATTTGTCGGCGTCTTTTGCAGCAGGTCATCCTGTTTTCAGACAAAGTTCCTGTCTTGTTAAAAACAATAATTTCTGGATGTCTCTGTAGGTCTCCTGCTTTTAATCATCCTGAGTCCTTGAGCCATCCACACTCAAAATATTTAGTGTTTGTTTGTAGCTAAAAACAAAAAGGAAAATAAAGGAAAAGCCCAGAGAACATTTCCTTCTACAAGACAGGAGACCCCCGAGCACTGCAGTGGCACAGGTCAGCTGAGCATAGGCTGTGGCATGCTCAGGACAAAGGCTTTGACTATCAGACAAAACAGTGGCAGCAGCAGCTTTACCATCACTCAAAATGCCTGGCTGCTCAGGAGCAAGTTGCCTGCAGGTGCCTGAATCACGGGTAAGTGCCAGCCAGGAGGGCTCTGACAGCCCTGGAGCAGACCTGCAGGGCACAGCAGAGGATGTACTGGGCCATAGTAGAGCTGGCCTATCTTTTGGGCACAGTCTGCAGTCTGAGCACCTAGGGGAAAAAAGGGGTAATACTGTCTTGTGCAACAGTAATAATTTTCAGACTGGTCAAAGCTCTGCATGGCTTTGAAACCCACTGATAGACAGCAATAGGGCCAGTGTAATGCTACATTATTTATTGGGCTTTAATTTTACGTTGAGAGAAAAACTCAAGCAACCATCTGTCATATTTCATCTATTTTAATTCTGTATATGCCCCCTAGTACTGTATTAAGGACAACTATTCAAACAGTACATCCATACTGACAACACCTCTTGTGGTGAGGGGACCACTGTTGTTTCATGTACATTTAGGCTGGGACAGATATTTTGCATGGCTTCATGTGAAACAGAGGTGGGAGATTACTGTTTATGCTTCCCTTTACAGCCAGCAGCAGAAGGTATTCTCTGTTAGGGGGCAGCTAGCACGCCTAAGTTAAAATCCCCTGCTGAGCTCCTCTCTGCAGTTTCTCCTCATTACCCTAGTGAAGGGGGACAGTGTCCTGCCTTTAAAGGTTAGAGTATGTGAACAAACCCTCAGTAATTGGTGATATAAGACGTCAAAGTGTTTAACAAGTATATTTAGTACCACTCAGATAGAAATAGTTGTGGGAAGTTGGTTCACAGAAGGTGATAAGTGTCACCTTGAGCTGGGACAAGAAGTCAAGTCTCTTTCATGTAGCCTCAAGGAGGGGCTGGATCTATCTGCCAGTGCTGCAAGGAGGACTCATGGGAGCACAGGACTGAAATCTTTGAGCTCCTGAGGGAGCACTTTCCAACCTCTTACCTATTGAAAAATGCTGTTATTACAATGGCAAAGGCAAGAAAATAAAGAAAAAATGCCAAGACAAATAACTTACTCTCCTTACTGGCTCCAGGTTTGCACTATACAAAGCTGCACCTTAAAGGATCTTGGGTCACCTCCTTGGAGCTGAGGGACAGCTCACCTTCAAGTGCACCTCCAGGGTTTTGTGTACTGTTATGTTCAAGGAGGTGATGAAATGTGTTTCAAAATATGTATGTTTAAAGAGGCCATAGCCTGTACCTCCATTAAGAGAAAGGGTTTATTGTGTGCTTCCTGACGCTGAACACTAATGCAAAACGATCATCAATCAAAGTTTCAGGCTTTGGTAAATTTACCCCTGACAGTTCTTATAGGAAGATGTTACACAATCCCTAACCAAAATGCTTTGATCTCCTAAGTCAAAGTCAATATGTCCAGCTGGATAAATAGCATTAAGCCCAGCACTGCTTCCTGTGTAAGTGATAAAAAATTGATAAAATCCTGACTTTCAGAAGCACAGGTGCTTTAAATCAATGGAACACAGTTCACCAAAGCTATTAATACTACCCCTGGAAGTCTCCACTGGAAGCAAAAAGCTTTGAAATTTTCAGGCTCTTTAGTTCAGAAATGGAGTTCAAATTAGGTGGTTTTTAGGCCGCCACAATCACTGAGCCACAACCAGAGGCTGTCGTACTCTGTGCCAGCATCAGTCAGAACCGTGTCATTTGCTTAACTGGACCAGAGTCCCTGAGCTGAAATTCAGCCTCTGGCACTGCCAGCTTCCCTGCAGGGCAGCTGGATTAGCTTTCAAGGATGTGCTTACAGAAACAGTTTTACAGACTCATCCCTATTCCCTGTCTTAACCAGTCCTCTCTTCAGACACACTAAATGTGTTACCCCTCCCTTTCAGGATCCTACAATTTTTTAGACCCCATTTAGTCTCCTTGAACTCTTAACTGACCACCGTGGGAAAACTTCTTCCTTCTCCTTCCCCTTGTATTATCATGGGATGACAGCCCCTCTTTCTGGGCAAAAGCAGGGCTGGTGAATGATGGGGTTCAGGCAGGTTTTCTTCCCTCCAACTGATTCACTTCCCAACATTGATAATCTATTAGAGAGTCTGTCTTACTGCCCATTCCCCTCCTTCCCCAATAATAATGACATTCTTGAATGCTTGAGATAAATATCCTGTTACAAACCAGATGATCGGGCTGAATATTACTTTCATCCTCTATGTGACTACTTGTGGGGGAGTGCAGATAGTCTGTTTAGCCATATGGATGGTTTTCCATCATTCACAAATGTCACAGACAGCGGGGCAAAATTTCTTTTTTTTTACATGGTCTTTGAGTTGCTTCAGCTGAAATTGATTTTTGGAAGGTAAAATTCACCCTGGTCCAAGGGCCACTTCATGGCAAATATAGCCCACATGTTCTTATAAAACTCCTGAAAACATATGCGAAATTTCAGAAAAACATGCACCTTGTGCTAAGGAAATCCTTGGAGGAAATCTTTGACGTACCAATCTTAGAAATTAATTTTAAATAAATGAAATGGTATATCCATCTTCTGAAACACCTATCTGACACACCCATCTTCTCTCTTCCAAATATACAGTGACTGTAAGCTCCTAGAAGTGCTGTGTCTTCTAAAAAGGCCAAAACCAACAACAGTAAATTGCTTCCCAGAAAATCTTATTTTGACCTTAGGGGAGGAAAGGAATCAGAAAAAAAAGTCCCCTCTTCCACTTCTCAAGAAGCACTTCTTACTTCCTCCAAATGATCATGTCCGTGAAGAAGTGAGGGGTGCCCTCTCACCCAGCAGCAGAAACAAAAACAGACACCTTGAGTTTCAACAAATGGCCTGGCTGGGCAAATTACAGAGCTAAAGAAAACAGTCTCTATCTAAGAATATGTCAGCTAAGGCACTTTCTCCCCAAGCTGATAAGAAGAGCTCAGACTTGATGAGCAACCTGTTCTCAGAGAGAGCAGAGCCAGCACTTTTCACGGAGAGCTGCTCTCCCAGGTTCGGCAGCCACATGTTGTCTAGACCTTGCTCCTTCCGTCTTGTCCTCAGCCACAATTCATAATACAAGTGAGCAGAAAGTCTCCTGACCGCTCCCAAACATATTCCTGCTCTAAGGGGTGGCCTTAGGCAAGAGCAGTCTCAGCAAATGCCGCTCCCTGCTCTTGTAGCCCTCCCATCGCTGTGCCTCACAACAGGCCACGTAGGACACACAGCAGATGCCTGGGAATTGTCACAGGCAAACTTTTCAATCCATAGTGAATGGCAGCAGTCTCATGTTTTTGGAGACCTGAGTATGAAGGTCAGGTGGGAATTTGGGAGGCAGGGGGACAAGGGACATGATGCTGAACCTGTACAAGTCCACAGGGCAGCTGTTGGCATAGGGGTGGTTTTGAGGTCATCTTTGCCTTACTTGCAATGCCTGGTTGGACCTCAACCTTCCAATCAGCTGGACCTGATCCTTCTGGCTTGTTTTTCCTGTCTCATCTGTACTGTGTCTGTGGTCAGAAGTTCATCTTCCCCTTCTTTCCAAAGGCAATGTGCTGAACCCAGCTTAATGGATGATCAGAACGACTGATCAATTCCAAACCCTGAGAATAAAAAGTCCTTGGTTAATTTCTCTGCCATTTTGGCCTCATTTACCTTCTAAAGTAATAGGCAATATATTTTTTTTCAGGCACTCAGTTGCAAAATCAATATAGGCTTTGCTTTTAAGAGCAAAAAGACAATCAACACACACCATAGGTCCTATTCCAGGCACTGCTTTTGCCTTGCTATGTCAGCTAAACCTAGCTTGAAAAACTGCAGTAACACCACTGATGGTCTTACTCAGATGAGATAAATAGCTTCAATGTGATTGAATCAAGTGGTATGTCCTCAATAGAGAGGGATGATTAACAGGTAGTAATCAGTATTTTCCCATAACAATGTACCTCATAGCTTTACCAACTAATAACACAGTCAGTATCTGTACATTTACCTCTGTAGGTTTTCAGTAATTAAAAAAGGCCAGCTAACAAAATGGCTCAAAGAAAATCCCTGTGGTACATTTTTGAGTTGCTCTGAAGCTGAGTGATGTGGTAGGTGACCTCTCCCTACCTCATTCTAACAGTTCTTGTCCACATGTAATAGCAGAAGCATCACAAGTTGTTGATGTATTTAAAGGAGTGGGAGCAATTGTTTTTAAATAATTAGTCTTTTTCTGAATCTAAAAGAGATTCATTTTATCACTGAGTGTAGAGAGCTCTTTGAATGCAAGAACTCATGCTTATTTGCCTCCAGTTTTCTCTGAGTAACTACATGAATCAACAGGGGTGGCACTTGAAGGCACTAAGCTAAAGTGAAGAGCACTCTCATCTCGAAATCTCAATGCAGAAGACTTGGTTCCTCTTTGCATAAATCCTGGGGAAGAAATATGAGGCACTGAGAGTTCCTTTGTTTTTGCTCACTGGATTTAAGCAATTCCTCCTGCACACATCAGAACAATGAATCCCTTCAGTCTACCAGACTACAAGCAATATAAGGCAATTAGTTCATGCTGCAGACCTCTAGAATTTTCTAAGTTTTGGGGAAGCAAATGGGATTGAAGCAACTTCAGATTCAAACTTTGCAGCAACTTCAGATTCAGAATCAACTTTGATTCTGTTATTTTAAAGAGAAGTAATAAGCAACACACCCTCTGAACACACATGCTCCCCTGTATCCAATTATTACCCTCACATAATGTATCCATCATTAAAACAGAATGTCTAGGCTGAAGTTGTCCTCACTAATTAGAAAAATTCCTGGCCAAAACGGTATTGATTTGAGCCCAAAGAACCCAGGTTCTTTGGTGATTCCTCACCACATTCTGTCATTGGTGGACTCCTCACCTTACATACTTCTAGCCTCAGTAAGGACTTGCTAACACAGCCAATACACTGAGTGTGGACAAGCACCAACACGGCTGGTAGGCTGTTCTCACTCTGAATCATGCTGTACACAGCATGTAACAGAGTCCCTCTCTCTGACTTACTTCAGGAAACACGCTTTTTTAGATTAAAAACATCCTGCAGCCATTAGTTGGCTCTCCAAAATCCACTGACAAATGCTGTTTTGCTAGATGTTCAGGCATGTCAGCAGGATGCTCAGCACAATTCAGAGCTATTAACTCATTAACTGTTCCATGTAGAAGAAGAGACAGTATATTAAGGTTACGATAATTTGAAATATTTCATATTTATCCAGATTAAAAAAAGTAAAATTCCATTGACAAGTTGGACTACAGGTTTTGGTACCAAAGGCACAGTTTGGATTAAATGAGAAAGAAAACAGTTACCAGTTTTTGTTTATTTCATATTTAATCTCCAGAGAGAAATCTTTTCTGAAAGTGTCGTTTGGACACTGACCTGGTCTGACTAACTTTGGTATATTGATCTTGGCAGACAAACCAGTTCTTCTTTCCCTCTGCAACACATGTAGAAAAGCAGTTGTCTTTGCAGTGCAATACACCATTCTTCAGTGGGGTACTGAACCTACTCACCTTGAATATAGGACATAACTTATTTCAAGGGTTTGTTTGTGGGTTGCATTATCATTTGCCATTGGAAAAAATCATATAGGCAAAAAACCCTGGCAAAATAAAACTCAAACATTAAAAAAAAAAAAAAAAGACAAGGTGTTGAGGGTGGGTGTAATGAGAATGCTGATGGGTCCTTGCATTCAGTGGCAGTAATTAGCTTTACCATAGTAAATTCTAGGCATATGGCATATCGACTTTCGCACCCTCTTACATGATTTAAATTGTTCTCATAAATGTCTGTCTCACTGTAACAGTGAAAAATCTCCTCTTTCCTCAAGAATAAAACTGCTCTTGCCCTGACAACTGATGCTTAAAAAAAAGCCTCCCAAATCCAGTTAAGGCAATGATGTGTGTTTAATGCAAGAGAACAACAATTAGTGTATTTTTGACTGAAAAGAACTCAGTTAAGCTGCCAGAAATGTCAAAAGTTCCTCGTTGCCCTGACACTTACGTAATTGTTCTGCAAACACCCACACACCGGAATAGACCTACTCCACCAAAAATTGCAGGGCTGACTCACTGAGTGTTCATCTACGTATTGAAGACCTAACCATCTAGGATATATCATCCATAGCATAATTCTAATGTGGTTTCCCTGATTAAATAAAATTACACTTCACACAGGAAAAAAAACCCAAAACCCTCCATATCTTCAGGATCCTGTCCACCAATCACAGAGGAAGCAGCCAAAAATGGCAGCACTGCAGGCAGTGTCTACTCTCCAAAGTCTTGCCTGAGCCCCATACAAGGGCAAGGCTGGGATTAGATGCATCTGGTCACGGTGTGCAGGATTCTCCTTGTTGAAACACGACACAGAAACAATTGTACCTACAACCCACTTAGTTTTAACTTCCTTGCTGTGTAACATTCACCTTTCTGAATCCAGTTGTCACAGCTAGCCATAAACCTTCTTATCTGAAGGAAAGTGCTCCCCTCCATGAAGGTCATCATAACCCTGTGCTAAGGCACTAATCTGGTGCAGACTGGAAAGGGAGCAATAACCACTGAATGCTGCTTCCTGCACTTTTCTTATAGCCATTCAAATTCTGTTGTGATTCAGAAATGCTTAACTTCTCTGATCTGATGGGACTGATACATGAAATGAAGCAGATTGCTGCAAACTGGGACTAGAAGAAAAAGAAAATAGCCAACCAATATTTATAATGATTACCAGGAAAAAAAAAAAAAAAACCTGTAAGAAAGAGCAGGGAGGCTCCAGTGTACCACTGGAAAGCATAGGGCTGTAGGTGTCTCTACAACAGTGTCTTGCAAACCCTTGAACAGAGATTATGCATACAGTTTAGCCAGAATAGGAAACTTTGTGAAAATGGTTTGTACTTTACAGTTCTACTACAAAACTACTCAGATACAGCAGTATTCTAATATAATTTACCTTTGTGGTATGTTGGTGACACCAAGGTACCAAATAAGTGACCAAAAACTGTGACCATGATCAGTACTGTGATCATCATGTCATTGTGCTCTGACATACCCAGTGATGACCTGGTATTTGGATGTGACAGTTCTGCTATTAAGTCCTCATAAATACCCAAGCATACTAAAGCCAGAATAAACTTGACAACAGTAACTGTCTTGCCAGTATTTGCAGAGATTACACTTGTACACACCCAGCCTTCAAGGTATATTTTATACTGCAAAGCTCTTAAATACCGAATCAAAGAATTACCACACCCATTTTTGGCTTACCTTGAGATGTATGCCTTTCAAAAGGACTCTGTTCCCTCAATATATACTTTGCTAGTAATGTAAACAACCCAATATTGCCCCAAACATTTGTAATACTGCTCCACATTTAGGGCATTACCCTTTCCCCACTTGTTCTATTTACATAAAGTTCTTTCTACTGTTTTCCCTCTCCTACCAACTAAAGTCTCTCAAGCTTCCAAATGAAATAACCTATCTGATCTGTGGAACTTAGGAGTTGTAGTGACTGACCCCTTAAGAACACTGTAGTTTGGCAACTTTATATTTATATTCTGGTTTGTTTGATTGTTTGTTTGTTTTGGGGAAATGGAAGTGCAAATTGTAGCAAACTAAACCAGAAAGGTTTGTGTGACTTATATCACATTCCACCTCCTGGAAGACAGCATCACGTGTGCTTCAAATTCAGCCTGTGACTTGAGCCCTTAGTTTTTTTCGAACAGAGTAGGACATTTTAGTACCTGGGTCTAGCCATCAGTTTGGTACTTACCCCTCAACAAGCTTTTACCAACCTTTTTTGACAACAGCAGGTCACAAGGGAAAGCTCCAGGCTTAGTAATAAGGAAACTCTTACCTCTGTCAGCATATGTATCCAGTTTAATGCAGGTCCTGCCTGGCCCAGAAGAAGTCCCTGTAAGGGACTTTTCATCTATGAAGAGTAAAGCAGAAGTGCTAAATGGAAGTTTGCAGGTGTCAGGATGCATAATTGTCTGTGTCTCCCCCTGTGACATCCTGGAGCCAAACTGTGTGCTCAGCTCCATGGGGTCCCCAGGACACATTTCAGTGGCCGTATAGAAAACAGACAGCGGAAATGGAATTGTCCATGCCTTGGTTGAACTACTAATTGCCTCTCTTTGGAAACAAAATATAAGATAGCTGCATAGCATTTCTTTTCCTGAATATGCCTGTCCCAGGATGAAAATCTTTTTCTTACATAATTTGCTGTCCCTGCCCTGCTCTCTGCACAGCAGATTTACCCTGCACTGTGCAAATGCAGCCCTTGTTTACTCTTTTCATGGTCTAGAACAAGCCTTCAGTCATCCCAGGGGCAGGGTTTATTCCCATGGTCAGAACAGAGAGATTTGGTAGCAGGGGATTTCGTAAACACAGAGGAAAAAGAAATCTTTAGCATTGGGAAGAGAGAGCTGCTTTCCACACTTCCTAGATGCTGTCAGGTTTGCTTCCTTGTAGGATGAGTGAACAGGACAAAAATGGGACAGTGCTATTGAAGGAACATACTTTGGTGACAGCACTAATGCCTCCCCAGGTAAGCCCACATGCTATAGTCCCTAGTTAGCTCTTCAATCAAAATGGACAGCATTGGAAAGAGATCATAGCATTTTCTCAGCAGCCTCATCTGGTGTGATGTATGTGCCCAGTATAGTGTGATACAGGCTGCCACTGAACAGCAGACAACAGCAGAGAGAAACACCAGCCTGCACAACACGAAAACACTCTCTGGACACTACTGAACTCTTAGGTATTGGCAAAGAAATAATATAAGCACAATGTAGTCTGTATACAAATAGCATGATATTTCTGCACCCCACATCAGGAGTTTTAGATAGGAATTGCTCTATTCCTTAGCTAAGGTAACAGAACCATATAAATCTACATTCCAACCAGTAAGCAAATTTATTAATTTAATCACTGCCACCAAATATGATGGTGTATCTGTATTTTCATGCAATCACACACAGTACAACTTTTCTAATTTAATCTGATTTTCTAATTTAGTCTTCTGCCTTTTGCTGCTATTATACAGTCCATTTTTAATCTGAAAGCTATCAAATTAACATGTAATTATAAAAAAGCGTGCAGACACCTAGCCTTCTGTTCTCTTCATGTTTATTATTTTTAACAGACAGCTGCCCACCTGTGCTATGTTTCTGTTGCCAGAAGATTGTAAATCACTGTGAAGTGATACACAGGTCAGTGCCACCAAAAGTGTCACTAGCAATGGCAACATGTGGTGGGAAGGGAAAAAAGAAGAAAAAAAATATTACAGCACTTGCCTCGGTGCTTGGCCAATACACTGTGAAACTTGCTAAATGTGTGCCTTGCACTGCCCTCCCACAAGCTTGGTTTTATCCTTTAAGAAGAGAATCCAACAGCCAGTAGTGATCTGCTGTCAAACAAAACTCACCTTTGCACACCCTAAGGAACAATTTGGAGAACTCACGAGCTGCATTCAGAAGGGAACCTTGTTTATACCACAAGGAGTCCTCCTAAAAAATGCATGTCTGTGGTAGCTGTTAAGTATTTTAAAGCATCATTCCTAAGTAATTGCTAATTACATTACTTTATTACAAGGCACAATTAAATATGTGCTTGAAGTCATCCAGCTATTTGCTGTTTCAAGGAAAGCACTTGAGTCAAAAGGATTTCCTAAATGGAGTCATTCAAGTGTTTTATTTCTCCAACTTCAGGAATTATTTTAGATGTGAATAATTGGACATTGCATAACCAGTTAAATGTCATTTCCATAAATTGTTTGTACTTTACATAAATAAAATGTTTTATAGGACACTTTTGTTCTCCCTTTGAGACACCTTGCACTAATCACTCTTACACCAAATGGTACTCTACTTTATGGACAGTTTGGACTAGGATGATTTGTGTATTTCTATATATTGAAATAGGTCATTCATAGGAACCAATACAGACACACATTGATTTTTCACTTTTACTGAAACTAACAGGAACTGTATAAAGGACTTAGAGATAAACCTGAAGGTGAGAATCACAGACTGCATGTAAAAGTACAGGCTTTTAGGTTCCACTTAAAACAATTACAGGTTCTACCAGGCACAATTTAGAGACAGTAAAGGGAACTGAGTTGTTCCAGAGTGCTGTTTGTCCTCTCTGAAGACCTTCTGAAAGTGATAAATGAGAGGAAATAAATAGGTTAAAATGTGAACCTCTAACTTCCAGCATCTAAAGTTGAATGACTTTTTAGCTGAATTACAGGAATTTGCTGGTTCAGTCAAAGCTGATCGTTACAATCCTCAAAATTTTTGCTTAAGTATGACCTGCCAGTGGAGAAACCTGTCTTCACTACATTTTCCAAGCTCTTGCATTTCCAGAATTGAATTGGCATCTCACCCAAAATCCTGATGCCAGCACGTGTTATGCTCCTTGGCCTTCTCCAACAGGCAGCCCCAGAGTTTGCCTGAAGTTAAACACTGCAGATACAGAAGGTGTCTCTGCCATAATTTTGATTATCATCAGTGGGACATGGAAAATGAAGGCTGGAGTCCCTGCTCTCGTAAATATTGATTGATGCAACATGGGAAAGGAGTGAACAAAGAAGCAGAAAACCCTTTCCTATATATTTTGTGCCCCGTCTTCTCATAGAAAGACAGACTCCCATCAAATTCTGCTTCAGTTAAGTAAAAGAGAAGCATGAAACCAAATCTTTAGAGGAAGAAAGCACTTGTATAAAAAAATTCTCATCCCTGATGCCTAATGCGAGAAGAAACTTCATCAGTACTTAGCCTTCTGAGGATGCCTCTCCATCACTGCCTGAGTATTCCAGACTGTGTGTCAGAGTGACCCAGTTGGCCTGGTTTCAAAATGTTATAGATACCTACCTAGCCTTTTTGGTACTTCTCTCTCCCACTACACTATGTAGATAGCCTGTCTGTCTAATTCAGGCCCAGGGCTTCTATTACAGGGAGAGATATGAAGGAATTGGGCAAAACAAAACTAAATTTTAATAGCTGTCACCCATGCAATGCTCTTGTCCTATATGTCTGGCCAAGACAAGCTCAGGTCATAAGCACTCATGGAGCTCTATTGAGCCCTCTACCCATGCTACAAATGAGCAAAATGGTCCAAAAGCCAGCAAAATAGGCTATTTGTTACTAATAAGCTTTGAGCTGGACTGAAGAAGTCGTATTGGCAGACAAGAAAGTGAAAAAAACAAAAACAAAAATAAAAATAAAAAAAATAAATGAGCACATGTCCCTCCGCATCCAAAAATAAACATTTCAGAGTTGAAAACATAGAGGCCGGGTGAATGAAGGCATCATGGCTGACAGGAATAGGCTCTTCTCACTGCTCAGGTACTGCAAAAACTTCTGGAAGTTGAAGGATAAATGGTCTCCTGGTGAAGCTTGGGTTGTACATCTGGTCTCTGACAAAGCATCAGATGGTAGCATAACTGAATCTGCTCCAGCATCCCTCAGTGACTGACAGGACAGAGTGGTTCAGACAGAGAGAGGAAAAGGGAGTGCATACATGCATGCAAACAGAAAGACAACAAGGTGGCACATAGCTCTCATTCTCCTTTAGAGTTCTTCAGCTGGTGCATGCTGAGGGAGGTACTACTACAAATTCAAAAGATGGTATTTGTATTTGACTGGTTTAACTCTGCTGCAGTGCAAAATCTCCTGCCTGGGTCCCAGATCACCAAATGCCACACTGCTGCCACGCAATCAGCAGGCTATAGCTACCACCATTACAAGTCTGTCTCCAGCTCTACTTCAGAAATACAACTCTCTGGAGTATGCTTCATCTAACATATTAATGCCTTCATATACTTACCCTTGAACATTCATAGTATTTCCATCAAAACTGAGAGTACTAAGAGTAAAAAATATCTTTAAATGCTATCATTACTTATTGTAATAGTATTTTTTATACTACTAGGCAGGTATCCCACCCAAAAAAATGCTTAAATAAATAAAACCAAAGGCTTCTGCTTGCTAGTTTGATCTGCCGCTGCTCTGGACACTTAAACAGTATACTCTGAACATATCAGAACAGCAAATGAAGCACCTGGTAAGAACAGGCTGGAAAGTCTTTAATGAGAGAGGACAGGTCCATAGTGGGCAATGTGAGCTGGACAAGTTGCCCGTGCTGAGCCATGGGACATGGTGTGTGGTGTGCCCAGTGGGTTGAACATCAGTTCAAGGAAATCTCATGACTAAGGGGCGAGGCGAGGTTTGTGTAACACTTCAGTCCCACTTTCAAGCCTCTGAAAAAGGTAGCAAGAAGGGATCCTCTAAAAATCCCTGTTGGGGAGGATGTCGTTAATGCCATCTGGGTGTCAGCCTTGCTTGAAACTGCAGCGACTGATGTGCCAACTTTAATTAACGTCGCGGGTATTTTCTTCATGGAACACACAGGACTGCCCATGCAACTATCTGTTCCCAGGGTCACACTCTCCAGCCACTCACCACCTAAACAACCTCCTTCAGCTGGGGTTAAAAACAGTGAGCCCCGAAGGGCAGTAGCAGTGGAAGAGAGATTAGCCTCTCCTGAACAATTTTACTTCAAAGCAGATGTTGGCGGCAGGATTAGCATTTAGGCCAGGCTTCTCCTGATTTATTGTCGCTCCTCACTTTCCTCTTACCCATTTGCTAACCCGCACCTTGGAACCACCGCTCCCGGCTCAGCCTCCGGCCCCGCGGCGCCCCCAGCCCACCGGCCCCAGGTTGCCCCCGGCCCCTACTATCCCGGCGCCGCTCCGACGGGCACCGCAGCCCAGCCGTCCCCTCCGCCTCCCGGTGCGGCGGGGACTGCAGCGCCCTTCCGCCCGGCCGGACCGGGGGAAAGCGCAGGACGGCGGCGGCGGCGGTGCCCCACCCGCAGGAGGTGCCGGTGCGGCGGCCGGGGCCGCCAAAGCGGGCGCTGCCAGGTGCGAGGGGCCGCACCGGACCCCGCCGTGCCGGCGGCGGCCCAGGCGCTCCCCGAGCCCCGGGGTTCGGGGCTCGTTGCTGGCGGTGGACTCACGCTGCGGCCCGGCGAGCGCGGTTCAATCACAGGCTACCTGGAGGGGCCGGCCGGGCCACTTTCCCTGCTCACGTTTGTGGGGTGGCCCGCCCGGGCTGCAGCAGGAGCGCCTGCGGGCTGCTCCTGCGGCGGGGCCGGCTCCCCGCCTGCGCTGCGTGCAGCGAATAAAGCCGGGTCGCGTAGGAAGAGATTAGCTCGGGGTTTACTCTTCACCCCCGTAGAGATCAGCCGAGGACAGAGCCTACCCGCCTCCCTAAAAATGGGATTCCCGGAACACCCTAATGAAAAGCCGGGCCACGACCAGCTCGGGGGAACTGGGGGTAACACGGCCGACCCCCGCGGGGTATGACTTAGGGAGCGAAAATATGGAGGGAGGGAGAGAAAAGAAAAAGTGCCATTAGTTCCGCCGGCTGCGACGGCCGCCCCGCGGCTGGTGCTTGCGGAGGGAAGGGGGGAGCGCCGGGCCGCGCCCCCTCACCTGCCCCCGCCCGCCGCGCCGCGGCTGCCGCTTGTTTGCACTCGGCTTATCCGGAGCGGAAATTCCTTTCCGTTTTTGTGAATGACAAACTCATTAACGATTCATCAACACAACCTGTTCCAGCCGGCCCGTCGCCGCGGCAACAGCCCCTTCCGCGCGCCCCCATTGGCTGCGCCGGAGAATGTATCCATTGAGCGGAGCCGCGGTTGTACCCATTGAGGAGCCGCCGGGCGCCGAGCTGCGCGGGGCCGCGGCCGAGGGGCGCTGCGGGCGGCGGCGGGGCAGCGCAGCAAAGGAGGGGAACGCAAGGCAAGGGGCGCTGCCACCGCCGCAGCGCTTCCATGCTGAGCCGGGGAGCCCCGCTCGGCGGCACGTTAATTGGATTTCATTCACTCGTGGCGGAGGAAAAGCCCAAGGGCTCGGGCTGCAGCGGCGATTAGGCAGGTTCATTGACAGAAAAAAAGAGGAGACAGGGCAGGCTGGCTGCGCGCACGCAGGCACACACACACACGCGCTCACACTCACACTCACACACACGCCGGGGCCGGGGCTGCTTCTCCCTCCCCGTGACTCCACAGCCGCCCGGCGCGGGGGAAGCGGCGCGGGGGGGGGCTACGTGATTCATTTTCCTGGGGCGGAGGGAGATAAGTTGTGCGGAGTTAGAGGGGTGCAGCCCGCCCGCCGAGCCAGCCGCATGCCTCTGTGAGAGAGAGGGGCGCTTCCAGAGCACGCTCCGCTCCCCCCGTCCTTCCTCATGCTAGATACGTTCAGACCCGTCCCTTTCGCGTTGGAAATGGCGATTAGTAAATCCGTGGCGTGGCTGAACGAGCAGCTGGAGATGGGCAACGACCGGCTACTGCTGATGGACTGTCGACCGCAGGAGTTGTACGAGTCGTCCCACATCGAGTCGGCCATCAATGTGGCCATCCCCGGCATCATGCTGCGGCGGCTGCAGAAGGGCAACCTGCCCCTGCGGTCCCTCGTCGCCAGCAGCGAGGAGGACCGGGAGCGCTTCGCCCGCCGGTGCGGCACCGACACCGTAGTGCTGTACGACGAGCACAGCCGCGACTGGAACGAGAATACTGGCGGCGAGTCCGTGCTGGGGCTGCTCCTGAAGCGCCTCAAAGATGAAGGCTGCAAGGCATTTTATCTGGAAGGTGAGAAGGGCCGTCCAGGGTTGGGGGAGAGATCTCTGCCAGGGTAAGAGGGAGGGGGGGGGATGCGGTCTGCAGCGTTCCCCGGGCAGTGGATTGATGCGCCAGGAGAGCACTGACCTGGGTAGGGGGCTTTTCCCCCTACTCCACACTTCTCTCCCCCTCTCGCCCTCCCTCCCCCCATCTTCGCATTGTTTAAAGAAACCTTGATGTCTGAAATCACTATGGCAGCGTGGGGAGGACAGGACTAACGGGGATTCCGGCATGAGCCTGGTAGAAGGAATTGCCGCCGAGACACCTCTCCAGCGGTCCCCGCAGGGCAAAGCGGTACAGAGCTTTAATCTTGAATGTGCTGAGCCCTCCACCGCAGCGGACGATTTTCTTAACCCTTCCTTTAAGTTAGTCTGTCTGCATTGTGAGTGTGACATTTTTTTTCTTCTTTTTCCCGGAGCTCGAGAGGGTGCAAAACAGACGCTCCTTTGCAGACAGGGCTGTACTAGGGAAGTAAGTCGACATGCCATCTTATATCAGGTTGCATTTTCTCCTCTTTGCTTTTCTCTCCAGGTGGTTTTAGCAAGTTCCAGGCCGAGTTCGCCTTGCACTGTGAAACTAACCTAGACAGTTCGTGTAGTAGCAGCTCTCCTCCTTTGCCAGTCCTGGGCTTGGGAGGCCTCCGAATCAGCTCCGATTCATCATCCGACATTGAATCTGACATTGACAGAGACCCCAATAGTGCCACCGACTCCGATGGCAGCCCTCTTTCCAACAACCAGCCTTCCTTTCCGGTGGAGATTTTACCCTACCTCTACTTAGGCTGTGCCAAGGACTCTACTAATTTGGATGTTTTAGAAGAGTTCGGCATTAAATACATCTTGAATGTTACTCCTAACCTGCCTAATCTCTTTGAAAACGCCGGTGAATTCAAGTACAAACAGATCCCGATCTCTGACCACTGGAGCCAAAATCTCTCTCAGTTCTTTCCTGAGGCCATCTCCTTCATAGGTAAGACCCGATTACTTGCTAACATTTACATGTCAAGCGGCAGAATTCGTTATATTTTGCAGAATTCGTGAATTTCGGGCGAGAAGCGGTATCATTTATGGTCGTCTCTGGGGCATGCCCCGTTCTCTGATTTTAAAGCCGGCTTAAGTTGAGGGCTGTTGGGGACTGTTTGGGGGGCGGGGGGGGTTATTGAGAAGTCCTGGTGAATTGTAAGCGACCTTTGCAGGGTTGCACAGGCATACCTGAATTGTCTGGCTGTGGAATTCCTCCTTGAGTCATTTGTGTTTGCGCTCGGGACTGAGCCCTGCGCATGTTCGGGGATCTTATTAAAGGTCCTGGCGGCTGGGGGGGGCAAATGAGCCTGGGATTGATGGCTTATTTGACTGTTTTCTTTGTTAATGTTAGTTTTTGGGGTTGTTTGCTTTTGTTTTTGTTTTTGTTTTTTTTTTTTCTTGAAGTTACTGAAGAGTAGTATAATAAAAAGAGTAGTATAATCTAACTTTAGCTTTTAAATTATGAATAGCTTTTAAGTTATGAATAAGCGGTGTCCCTGGCAAATATATAGCCAGAGTTTAAATTAAATCTTGTGGTAATAATGATATACATCTCGGGCTCGGTGGCTCGGTCAGCCGGCCCTCAAACGGGAATCTGTACCCTCGGGCCCAAGGAGTTCTGGTTAAAATCTTCACTCTCCTCCTTCGTTTTGGGGAGGACTCAAATGGTCCCATCGGGGTGCGGTGGGGTGGACACTGCAATATCTGTTGGGAAGCTGTGCTGTAATCCGGTTGAATGATACCGGTAATAGTGGAGAATGTAGGTAATCTGAGCCTAGCAGGAAGAAATGTGGCTAGAAGCCACAAAGAAACTAATCTCCAGGCATTGTAATGCATTTCCTATTACAAAGGAACCCATTTTCAACCAATGTTGACATCCTGTTCCTCCTAATGGGCTGTCCCCTGTGACTTCCCTCATTCTTTTAAAATGCCTGAATACCTCCATTGTTAGCTGCACAACAGTTGGAGAATAATTTAATAGACCTTTGCAGTCTGCTAGTCTGTATAAAGCCTTTCAGTGACATATTGCAGGATTTCCATGCTGGGGCAAGGGGACTGTAAGAATTTAAAGGCAAATCTCCAGGCAAAAGCTTGTCTTTTAAAACTGACTTTTAAAACAGTGTCATGCAGCGTGTCCTGCTCCCTTTGTCTCATTCTTAGTTTTCTCAGCTCTTGGACTTGGGTAGTAGGGGGAGTGGATTCTTCTCTTGTCCTGGTTTTAAGCCGCTAAAGTTAACTCTTGAGTTGCACTGCTGGCCACTGGGATCAGAATTGTACTTTCTTCCTCCTTGATACTAATCTCATTTGTGTTAAGAGATCAATTACCAACCCTCTGTCTTACGTGTCCTTCTCTGCCTCTTTGTACAGATGAAGCACGGGGGAAGAACTGCGGCGTCCTGGTGCATTGCTTAGCAGGGATCAGCCGCTCGGTCACAGTGACGGTGGCCTACCTCATGCAGAAGCTGAACTTGTCCATGAATGATGCCTATGATATTGTCAAGATGAAGAAGTCCAACATTTCACCCAACTTCAACTTCATGGGTCAGCTGCTGGACTTTGAGCGGACTCTGGGACTGAGCAGCCCCTGTGACAATCGAGTGCCGAACCAGCAGCTGTACTTCACCACCCCTTCCAACCAGAACGTCTTCCAGGTGGATTCCTTGCAGTCCACGTGAGCTCCCACCACCTCCCTTCTCCTGTCCATTTCATGGGATCACTCCTCAATGGTTTCTCTTTGGCAGTGATAAAGAAATGCAGCTTTCTCTTTTTCTGGCCTCTGCTGTTAAAAAGCAGCTGCCAGTGCAGGCAACGGAAGGTTAAACAGTATGGAATCGGCTATTGCAAAGGGAGGGGACATGGCAAGCTCTCTGGGCAGGACCGTGGTGACCAGGCAGCAGGTGGGCAGTGTGTTCATCCCTGCTTGGGCAGTAGCTGGGGTCTTGTGGTAGGGTGAGGCTGGACAGGCTGGGCACGTGTTCTCTAGAGGCTGGAACCATCCTGCCCTCTGCTCTCAGATCTGTGACACACATCTTTGTCTTCAGTGAAGACTGGTTATTTTTGTTTGTTTGTTTTAATTTAGAGGAGCCAAAGAAAGAGATTTCAGCTTAGTGTATTTGGAGTACTTGTTTGCTACGAGCTTGGTAGTATTCTACTTGATCAATGTAAATATTTAACCTTAAATTTATTTGCTTTTTTTTTTTCCCTTAATTCACATGTACTCAAGAAATCAATCCAAGGGACACCTGTGTTTTTGTTCTTTTCATAAATTTTGCTTTGTTTGTTTGAATTGCAAAGAGTATATTTGCAGCATGCTGAATTTTATTGAAGCAAGCTTTCCATGAGGGAGAAATGGCAATGGTGAGAAGTTTGCAGATCAGGTTTTGTGAGCAAGTAGAGTCCTTCTTTCATATATCTTTCTTTTCCTTGTGATTTTTTTCCACATGCTTTTGATGTAGGTTCCATATGATATATATATATATATACATATATATATATTTAAATTAAATTAATTTTTTTGCCTTACCTTTTGTAAATAGATCATCTGGGAGGAGGTTTGTCTTTGAATGCGAAAGATTTTTGATCACTTTTTAAAACTTTCAGATGTGCTAAACAGTGCATTACCTCTGTACAAATTCTTCAGGGAGCTTCACCTCAAATGCAATATTTTGCGTCTTTTTATTTGTATAAAACTGGAAGTATGTGCGAGCATTTGTACCTGTGTGTACGCACAGTGAACCTGCACATGGTTGCCAATAAGGGAGAGTCTAATCCACAGTGTAAAAGTTTTAAGATGGAATTTATTATAAGAATGTAAAACCTTAAATTATTAATAAATAAATAACTATTTTTGGCTATGGAGAAGCTGACTGGTTTATTCCTCCTTTCCCCTCTGTGTAATTGTGGTTAATTGCACATACCCATATGGTTATGTTTAAAGGCAATAATTGCTCTCAATAGCTTTTGTACATCCCCCTAAGACAATAAAACCTTGATTTCCCCTTTGGTCCACTGGCGCCTAAATGAATAAACAGTGAATGTGCTAGATTATCATCTTGCTTTGGTGAAGGGAATGCTTTTGAAAGCCTTTAGGTTAATTACAAAATATTCCAGCATCTCTTTGCTGTACTAGGGATGCACCTGACTCTGGGCCATATTTTTTTTTCTTTTCTCATTATTATTTTTTCTTTTATTATTAAGAGTAAGGAGCTGCTGTTTTCTGGCTTTATGAATTTTGGTCACTCTATTACAGATGCCAGGAGATGGGTTCATGCTCTGTTTAGCTGTCTAGCAGGATCTCATTTCACAGAGATTAATCAATAGTCTGCCTTTAAATGATTTTTCTGCTGCCATTCAGCCACTTTGCAACTTAATGAAGGCATGGAGGAAAAGTCTATATATACCCTTAGTCACCTCATTTCCTCTTTGTACCCTTCAAGCAGTTCTGTCTCTGCAGAAGGAAAAAGGGGGATTATAGCAATTGCAAAACTTCCTGCTGCAACTTATATTCATTAACATCCTTCCTGATGATAACTGGCCCAAGGCAGGGTGGTGCCAAAATCTGTGTGCAGTACCACAGTGAGGGGCTGGGGCTGTCGGCTGAGGTACTGCAGAACTCCTGGCAGCCAAAGCACATTTGAAGTAATTTTAGAAACTGCAAGTGTGTGAAACGAAATGCAAACAAAACATGGGAAAAAAGTGAGTCAGTGTCTCATGCAGTGGCCTAGATTGAGTGCATAAACTGTGAAAGTAGAAGTGGGTTGCAGTTAAACTTGGCTTGTGCTAATCCAGTTTTGAACGGTTTCCGCTCTTGGCATTCCCTATGCTGTTCTGTTCAAAGTGGAGATTTGCAAGCAGCTCTAGCAATTTCCTGTCCAGCTGCAGCTCAAGTGACTCCCTTGTTTGGTTTTTTTCGTTTTCTTTTTTTTTTTTTTTTTTAATATGGTCTGTGGATAATTTTAGCCAGTTTCCTCTTTGTGGATTATTAATCTGCTTTCCTTGTAGAACCTACATAGCTGTGTCCCTACTGTTCTGCTGAAGTTAACAGATGGCCTCCCTGCCACTTCCTCTCGTTTCGCTATGGGTTTGTTGTCAGGGCACTTCTGAAATTAATAGTGTTTTCTGGCCGGCTGCCACAGGCCATTACCACAAAGGGGAAGTAACACATCTGAATAGCAGGAAGCCGGGCAGGGTCACAGCGTGAACTGAACCTGTTGAGTGCAATCAGACCTCTCCCGTTTGGCAAGTGTAAGGCTGCTCTTCCCTCCCCCCTTTTAATACGCCTTGCACAGGGAAAGGGCTGACACCAGATGCCTCAGCTGTTTGCACCGGGCAAATACTTCCGGCTGAAGGATCTGTGAATGTTAGTTGTGACTAGGTGCCCCTTAAGGTGAGGAGGTAAAGATCAGTATGTGGCTGTGTAGCCCAGGGGAGGAGAGCTTTGGCTTTTTCTGCAAACTGCTTTGAAAAGTTAGTGCTCACAAGGGCTTCCTGCTTCCTTCCTGCTGCACTGAATGACTAACACCAAATGGGTACTTCTGCAATTCATCATTTTTTGTGACAAGCAAGCACAGAAGAGCTTTGCTCACAGACAGACAAACACACAGCAGAGTCAGGCTGAAAACTTGTTCCAGATTTTTCCTTGAGCAAGGCCCGAAGCAGGGCTGTTTCAGACCCTTGGCTGAACTTGAACCAGACTGCGTGAAGCAACTTTGGTCACAGACAACCCCAAATTACAAGTGGAGCCAACCCAAAACCTGGTTCAATGTCTGATTTTGCTGGAAGTGTTCACAGTCATAGGCTGGCTCCGAACTACAAGGGGTTTGGAGGGAAAGCGATGAGAGCTCTAACCCGCAATGTTCACCCTCCCCACAGAGGTTCCCAAATAACTGTCCGAGCATGGTGCATCCTACATCAGCACTCGCCAGCTTTTCTCAGCCTGGGTTCTGCTTGCTTCTGAAGTGTGTGTCCTGGTTACTTCATCTATCCCCTCCCCAGCACTTGTTTCAAAATAATTCACTTCCTCTGTCCCCTGCTTCATTTTAGTCCTTGCTGGGATGGGGCAGAGGTCTCAGACTTCTGAGGGATTTGGCAGCTATTACAGTTCCTCAGCTGGTAAAGTAATTTGTGAAGGGGAGAATAAATCCTTTGTGCCTGCAGGGACAGGCCCGGTGTGTATAGGAGGAAAGAGGAGAAATGTCTGCCCTTTGCAGCTAACAAAATCACAACCTGCCTCTTCAAATTATAATGTAGTAATGTGAGGTAAGGAAATGCTTCAGAAACTGTGGAGATTCTAGGAAGGAAAACTGTACTCTTAGGAGTGATCAGAGCTTTCTCACATGACCCACCTGCCTTTAATACAAAGAATGAAATTGTGTCCTGTGGCATCCTCTCTCCCATTTGCTCTGGTAAGGTCAAGGTTTCCATTTGTGTTTGTGTGCACACTTTACTTTTCATCTTCTGTGCAATAGCAACATGTAACTCATTGTGTTTGTTCCTTTTCTTGCATTTCCTCTTTTCCATTCATACCCTTTCAAACTGCTCTATGCCTCCTTTCAAAATGTCTTAACTCTCTCTGGTTTTTGCTGTAGTAGCCATAATTTTCCCCATATTCTTTCTTGTGTTTTTTTAAATGCTGTTCTTCCTCCCATGCCTTCTAATTTTCCACAGGTCCAACTTTTCCTTTGTATTCTTACCCTCTCTCTTTTCTCTGTTATTCTCTTGCTGTTTTCCTCATATTTCCTAAATCAACTCATCTTTCTGCCAGCTTTAAACCTGCCTGCTCCTCTTTGTTTTCACAGTGAAAAAAAGAATGAGTCTTATGGACTCAGTCAGTTATAGTGAGCTACAGGAAAGGTATATTTTAGAGGAAAAAGTAAGAAAACACTATTGCTGTCCTCTTGCCACTTCCTAGCAGATGACATGACTCTGCCCCGTCTCTGTGTAGATTTGGCCCCACATGGCTTCCCTGGGCTCTCTCTGTAGCTGCTGCTAACAGAGAAGGCAGGCATGAGGAAGCAGCATTTCCTTTGGGGCTATCCAAGGCCTGTCAGAGGGCACTGATTCTCCATTTGAAGAGAGGGGAGTGGTGAGGAAAATGTGTCCAACAAAGGCAGCTCTGCTATCAAAACTGAAGCCAGGTTTAACAATCGTGTCTGGATAACATTTCTTCAGCTTCTCTCAAAAGCTTATCCAAAAATTTTCCCTGTTGAGAAGCATGATGACACTTTATTCAGAGCTCCAGGAAAAACAAATGTATGTGAATGTTTAAACAAAGCTACAGCTTAAGCCCTCTTTCCACACTGCTATAAATCACTGAAAGCTTTGCCTGAGTGAAGATGGTGGAACAAATTGCTAAGCTCAGTTCCGTGCCCCCCTAGACCTGGGTGTGCGTGCTCAGCATTGCTCAGTTACCCCAAGAACACAAGTATGGGGCCAGCCCCCTCCATTGTGTAGCAGCACATATGGGACACTCTGGGACTTCAGTGAGATGCTGCATTCAAGAAAGGTCTCTGAGTTTGCTCCAAACACCCTGTAGCCAAAAGGAAATAAGGGCTACCCATTGGTGTTTTCTCATGGTGTGTGATGACTTAGGTTTTACAAATTCTGCCCATTCCTGTCCCTGCAACAGCCAGAAATGGAGAGTGCAGCATCATACATCTCCTTTCTTCATTGCCAAATTTGAGAGATAAGCATGTGCAGTAACTTAGCAGATAGTACAGACAGAAGACTGGTATGGGAGCTGCTGTCTTTTGAGTGAAGTGCTTGTCTCTGTAAGGAAAGGAAAAAAACATGTTAGATGCTTTCTGTTGTTTGTTATCGTAGGGATCTGCAAGCGCAGAGAGAATTTTGAAGTGCTCACAGCCATAGCTTTTCCTCATAAGGCAAAGATGAAGGATGTTGACTTACCACAAACACAAGGAGATGATTATGAGATGGAAAAGGGGGGTATGGAGTCTGCTTAAGAAATATTTCTTAATGACAGATGTTGCATTCAGGACTATATTTGAGAGATACAACAGAAAGTGCTCTCCTTCACAGCTGTGATCCCCAGGACGCAGGAAGTGCATGAAAATGCTGGCGCTCTCCCATCCCTAAGCTGTTCTAGCACTGTAGATACCAGCACACAAAATGATGCTACATGGGAGGTCTGTTTACCATAATGTAGAGACCATTGTGAAGCCTTTGCTCATTTTGCCAGAGATACAAATGTTTTGCAAAGTTCTCCCAAGATCTTCCATCTTCCCAAAAGGGCAATGTCCTTACTTAACTTCCAGACTTTTATTTTAATAAAATTTTCTGGTTTTCTGTTAAACCATGTTTTGGGGTATTATAGAAGTCTGTTTTTTCATCTTTTTTTTCTTGCTGCCCTCAACTCTGTAGGAAATGTATTCTCATCTGCAAGTGAAGCCATCTGAAAAACTGTTGCTGGCTGACAGTTTAAGCAAGGCAAAAGTTCTTTATAGTTTGAAGGTGGCAGTTTTTGCCTTTGCTGGGAAATGACACCTTACCAAAACCAGACTGGAAGCACTAGTATTCAGCATTTGTGAAAACATGTTAGTTGTTCAGTAGGTACACTGGACACCCAAATGATAGGAGTCAGTGTAACAGTAGAGACTACCAGTTAGGCTTTCCCACAGACTGGTGTTTGTAACACTCTGGAACCCCTTGAAGACATTATCTGTCTGTTTGGAGACCATTAAGGTTGTAAGTGGGGTTTTTAGTTCCTTTTTTCCCTGCATACAGTAATGTTATAGTATTCTGAGCTAGATATAGAGCTAGAAAGTCAGGATGTCTCAACGTGGTGAGAGAGAATGTTTTTCCTTATTTATAAAAGAAGAGAATTTTAGAGTCCTGGGGACCTACTCACATTAAAAAAAATCTTGACCACTGAGACTTCAACTATTGCTTGATTGATTAGGATTTCCTGTGTTATCAATGGCCTAAATTGCATTTGCTGTGTCAGTATTTCTATCAAATTAATTTGTTTGCGAGGTTTCTAGGCCAGCTTGGCTCTTTGTGAAGAAACATAGCACAGCACCTCTCATCTAGTCTGAAATTCAGCCCAGCACTGAGCTGATATTCTATTTAAGCATTAGGAATTGAGTAACACTTGGATTCTGTACAGGATGTTTTTGTTATAAATAAAGACTAAATGTGTCTGATTTCTTGAATACAAATCAGTAACAACAAATTAGGCTTTCACATACCTTTACAATCCTTCACTTAAGTTTTTTTGATTCAGTGAAATTTTGCAGGCTACTGTATGTGAAGAAAATAGGTTTTATATTTGCAAATTACTCTCAGAGCAGAGAGTAGAAAATACCCATTATTAATGTGGACCAATTCTTCTTGAAAGAAACTTCTCAGAGGTTTACAGCTTTGCTAGACTTTGTTTGGACTTGAATATAAATGCCTCAGGCTAGTCTAAAAAGATGAAAAGAAATTAATATCCCTCTGAATATGTCATCCTAAAAGACTTGGCCCTTTTTTCTGAAGAAAATCCCTTGTTTTTTGTCTATGTAACAAAATCTGTTACTGTTTCCTTGAACATCCTCAGCTTTCTATGCCTGAAGGAAGGAACTTGAAATCTGGCAGGGTGTGTTGAGCTGTGCCTGGTGCTGCTCCCCTGAATAGCTCCTCTTGCCCAAGATTTGAGCTGTTGGACGATGGTGGTTTGAACATGCCAAGAAACTGAATCTTCATGAGCAATTTTCTTTATAAGTTAGCGGTGATAAAATTTAGCTGAGCCTGCCCTGGGTGTTGAGTTGCCAGGCCTATTAAGCCGGGACAGTATAGCACACTCTGAGGAGGGACAGGATTTGTGATGCTGTGTCTGTGAGGTGGAGGATTGTGCAGTAAGTCTGCCCCAAAACTGGTAGGTTTGATTTGAGACCTATACTGTACTTCTGTACCTGATGACCGTACTGCAGTACCAATGACATTTCCTCAAGCATCCCTGTACTTTGCAGTATAAATACTCTTTACATCCCGTTTTCCCTGAACAAAATATTAATGGGGCCAGTCAACTAGGAACAATTTTGGTGTTAGGCAGAGAAGAAAACACACGTCAACCGACAGAAAGCAGAGCACCTTGGTGATGTTGCTGGAAAGGCAAGAGATGAGAAAAAGTAGCTGTTTTTGGGGTTCATTGTCAGTTAAATTTTGTATGTGTTGAGGTGTCTCAAGTGGCAGCTAGGTCTATAAATTCTTCTCTAAGATTCAAAGTGCTTGACATTGTGATCTTAATAATATTCTTTTAATAGTATTTTTGTTTTATGCCAGCAATAATATTTCAGGTTCTCTGTTGAGGTTTATATGAATGACATTCTTATGGCTTTACACAAGAGTAGCAGAGATCACACTCAAGCAAGTGCTTGTTATTACAGTATTAAAGTTTTAAAAGACTCTGCCAATTATGTTGAAATAAGATTAACAGATTTTCTTTTTGTGTGTGTGTGTGTTTGTGTGTGTTTTTCAAAGTGCATGTTAGCTTTCTTTGACAGGGATTTAATCAATCTGGTATCTTTATACAGTGCCTTGGCTAATGTGAGCTGGTTACAGCTATGGGATGTTATTGTGATGTTAATAATAAACATAATAATTATCTGAGGTCAAAAGAAAATTTTCTTTTTCCCTGAGTCCTTCACAGCCAGGTACAGTGCATGTTGCTATATTCCATAATTACTGGTCTACATCCTTGGATTGCTGAGTCTTACAGCAGAGTTCAGTGAGCTAATCCTGGTTAACGAAGTTACTCAAATGTTTAACCATTGGCAAAATCAGATGCTGGGGCATTCTTTTAGATGTGTTAACACACCACACACCATTGGCTGCATAATAATTGATAATATCCACTAATGATTGAAGAAACTAGGGATTCTTGGGCAGGGCAATTTCTCACATTACTAGAGATTTCTGAATTAACTTGAGGAGCCAAATGCTCTTTTGTTCTGGCTGCTCAGTATAAGGGAAGAAGGAGCAGGTTTTTTGGGAGGTGCAGAGCCCTCACACCCTAGTGAGTTGGTTCCACAGAGGAGAATCAAACAGGGAGCTGGGGCAATTGAGTCCTATATCATGAGCCACTTAAAAGACCATCCTACAGCTTTGCTTTGGAGAGCGTCACAGACAGGACTCATGATTCAGGTAGTTGCTGCACTATAAATGGAGTTCCTGAAATAAAGCTGAAGTAATGCAGCGATGAATCAGGCCCAGGACCTGTGTATGTGAGTGCCCTTACTTTAGGGAAAAAAAGAAAAATAGACTTTCTAATGTATTTCTGTAAATGTGAGTTACTGTTAGTCAAGAAACATAGAAATGAACCTGTATTATTCCAAAGTGAATGTCAGATGATTCTGTTCCTTGCACCTTCTACCTACAGTGAGGATGAAGATTGATTCATTCTCTGAAGAAGCTTCTAGTTGGTTTGGTGTCTTGTGTGTCTACCTAGAAGTCTCAGTTTTTGTCAGGCAAATCTTTAAAGTGTTGATAATCACAGACCTGGATAAAGAAAATGGGTTTGTTTCTTTCAGGCTCAGTACCAGAGAATTTAATAAATGCACTTTCATACAGCAATGGTAGGAAGCAGATGTGGGTTATGGCCCAAGGCAAGGAGTGCATGACAAAGCTTGAGCAGTACTAAAATACTTGGTCTATGCATGCAAAAACAAGAGCATGATGGGCAAGCTGTTGTTTGTACAGAAAGGAAAAAAGCTCATCAGCCTAGAAGGGAAAGAGTCATGGTCATCACACTAAGATGGAGCAGACAGTCAGGGTGGAGTGCGCAGTCTGAGGCTAGGCCGTGCAATCAGATGACCAGCTGCCTCTGAAAAGACAGTCTATTCCCTTTCTCCTTCTTTGTTTTTACTTATATACTCTTATTTCTTCCTTTGCTATAAGCACTTCTTTGCTATAAGCACTTGCTTGTCTGCAAAGCTCTGTGAAATGCATCAATATTTCTTCTGGTGATCTAGCCCTGACGCAACAAACCATGAGGACAGGAAAGCATCAGACACAGTGCAATGTCGGGAAGAGGAGAATGCAATTAATGGCAATAATGGACAGAACTGAATCTTTTGGCATTAGCTTGAGCTGTGATTGGCTTAGCTATAAAATCCAACTATGGCCCCAGTGCCTGAGCATAGAATTAGAAAGACAGACTGGGGAGTATCTGGGGAGTGTCTGGGCAAGGAAAGGGCTTCCTGATTCCTGCTTCTGCTGGGTTCATGGAAAAAATCTTTTAGAATTAAAAAGGAATGGTACCAGAGTGCACACCTGACTCACACATTTGATTTCTTTCCTAAAGGAAACAAGCCGGCAAAATCCCCAAACCAGCTTGCCAGCCGTCCAACAGGGTAACATCCATGTGCAAATCTACAAGTTCCTCACAGAAGATGGCCAGGTTTTTTATTCTGAAGCATAATTTTCTGTCTAGTTTTTCTTCCCATTTTGAACAGAATTTTGTGAAAGAGTCACGATGTTCTTATATATCTTATCCTAAAACCAAAAGCTGTTCTAATTGAAGCACTATTATGTGGTACTTTGATGGGCAGCTTTCAATAGTGGCCACAAAATTTCATTTTGCAAAGTTGAAACAGAAAAGAGTGTGGATGGAGGTATGTGAATTAGGAGACAGGCTTGCATTTTAGTCTGAGAAATTCTGACTAAAGACCAATTTTTTATATTTGCACAAATACAGGTACAGCTACAGGTACAGGGACAGCTTCATGGTACAGCTACACTGTTTAGTTTAATCTGTGAAGCATTTAAACATTTAACTAATTTTGGTGCTGTTGCTAGTGCAGCAGAGAGTAGTTATTTCTAATCTGAAACTTGAAGAAATATATTCCAATGCCTCCTGTACCAAGGACACTGTTCCTGTGTTAAGTTTTAGAAAAAAAGTCAGGCTTCACTTTAGTGCATTTTAGCATTGATGTTGTGCCATCTATCTGGGTAATTCACATGGCCATAATTGACATAAAAATGCACTTGTCGTTTTCTCTCTTCAGAAAGTAGAAGAATGCTTTAAAGAAAAAAAAAAAACTTTGTGTCATGATTAGTCAGTACCATGAATTTATTTAGTTCTGATATAATTAAAGGAAAATACATGCAAAACCTACACGTAATGAAAGAAAGCTAATATTGATGAGGCTGTGTCTTACAGCTCATGTATGGAGAAAATTTATATTTTCATGAAGGCAATGGCAACCTGGTGTTTCTAGGACCCCTGAGAAATGCCAATAAAATGGGTACTAAACAACACTGGCTATTTCCTTTTTCCTGGAGAGGCTGGAAACTCTCCTTCTGCCCACAGCTCAGGGGAGAGTTCTAGGATGCTACCTCCTTGGGAGAAAAATGTGGGGCTGGAGCTGTCTTTCCCCATGCATTGAAGTGTCCCACCTCAGAGCTGAGGATTATTTTTGCTACCACTGGTCTTCTGCAGAACACTTTTTCTTCCCATGATGGTAGCTGTACCAGCTACTCTGGGAGCCTTCAGGTTTGAAGTAGTCCCACAAGAGAATTCTTCTGATAGCTCTGCTTAGAAGCAAAAAGCCGTGTCCACTTTACTATGCCTGGCTTAATCCAGCTGGCAATTGCAACACCATTAAATACATCTTGCCCTGAGAATTGACCTGTGAGGTAATTCCACTGCTGTGGTAATTGCCATCACATTTTCAAAGATGCCCCTTGCCTGTGTCAGCTGAAGTATTTCCATCCATTTCTCAAAAGTTAAGGAGATAGCAGTGGTGCTGTGACAGAGCCCAGTAGAACCTGGCATGGGAAATAGCTGGCTTCAACATTTCTGCTCTTCTGCTCCCATATACGGACTTAAAATCCACTGGCAGCAGCAGGGAAAAGCCTCCTCACAGCCCCAGGGGAGAACAAAGTGCTGCCGGTCCTACTGGAGCTATCAGCTTTGACGCTGGTGAGGGGACAGCAGTGTATTTGTTACCCTTGACAGCAGGGAGTGGATTTAATTTTGGAATGACTCCATGTGGTGGAATGAGGACTGTCCTGCTCTGTGATGAATTTCCAGACAAAATCTGTGATTTTATTTTTGAACGTTTGAAGAGTTAAAGTGGTTGGGCTCTAATCCCTTGAAAAACTGGAGTCTCTCCCTGACCTGTGTTATATGCAATTACAAGAGACACAAAATCCACCTTTGTGCCATATCCAGGGCACTTCATGGACACCACTCTCTTCTGGAGCATGTGTCCTCCTCATATTTGTGAGTCTGTGCTAGTTTATCTGTCCTATTGCCCAGCAAGTGCCATTTGTCCCCAGGGCTCTTAAGTCAAGAGCAGAAACCTTCCAATTTCTAATGAATTTTTGCATGGGGGCTTTTAGAGGAGAAAGAGAAGATATATAAGAAATATTCAATTTAATAATAAGAAACTTATTCAATTTAGTAAATCAAACAGATTCAGGAAACAGGGTGGGCCAAACGCAATGTGACATAAAATAAAATGATATTTTACTTTGTCTTACTGAATAAAGAGGCTTAGAAATAAATTCCAAATGAAAGTCAATAAATCCATTATTTGCTATGTTTTCACCTTTTGAAAGAACTGCTCTAGCCTTCCCTTCATGTTGTTCATTCAGCTAGTTTTCAGAGCAAAAGCAGTCAATTCTGCATTATCTCAGTAGGACAGTTTTAATTTTAACACTATCTGCCTGATCTCTCTTTGTCCAGTTAACATTTCCTTGACCTAGAGTTCAACCCCTTTCACAAAGTAACCTCAGGCTTTGATGGCAGTAATTCTACCTTCAACGGGTTTTGAATACACAACCTCCAGGCCCAAAGGAGAAGATTAGCAGACTTTACCCTAATTACTTGTTATTGTGTAGTTGTTAAAAAAGATTTTGGCTCCAGAAAATGGGGCTGTAGCCAGACAGAAGTTAGCCTGGAGTTCAAAAGTCTAGCAATCTTTGGCTCCACAGGCCTATAAAAGCGAAGTGTTGACTGAATGCAAACAGCCTGCATGGCGAGAGGCCCCTGGAGCGGGTGACAGCAGGCCATTCGTCACGGGAGGCCGTGGGCGTCCGAGGAGCCCCTCTCAGGCTTCCTCGCCCAGCCTGCTATGGATAGCTCCATTTGATCCTCCTGCCGCTGGGAATGCCAGGCTGTGCGATGGCTGCAGCGAGCAGACCTTCCAGTGTACACTCTATTCTTGGGTCTTTTTGCAAGGATGAGCTGTGTTTGACGCATAGCCAGAAGAAAGTACCCCCGGTGCTGCAGTTGGGTGCCTGCCACTGCCTGATCTGCTGCTTCTCTGGGTACTGGCTTTAGGTCAATGTAATGAGCACCTATCAACAATTAATGATGGCTGTGGCATGGCAGGGGGGAAGGATCCTGAGTGCCTTTAGTGAAGTGAGCAGCAGTCAGTCAACTCCTCACATTCGAGCATTAAATATCGTGAGAGGTCAAAAGGTTTTGCCAGGAATGCAAAGTTTGGAATATTTTTAATTAAACTACATCCTTTGAAATTCTTTCAAGTAAATCTTCAAACAATTCAGGTCTTAAATTAACACCCTTTAAAAGCACATTCACCTCTGGTAAGTGCCTTCATGCAAGCTCTACTGGGTATCACAAAAAACAGTTAACTTAATTTTGAGTCATTAAAATCCTCAATTTATTATTGTGTTTATTCACTGTAGAATATATTAATATTCCTTTTCCCTGAATAGCCAAATTCCTTATCCTATGTAAAGTTGGTGTGTCTGAATTTACCAATGTCTTAAATATATGGGTTATGAGGAAAGTTTGGAATATGAGTGTTTTGATTAACCTAAAATGTGCCTTCATCTTTGTTTGTATTCTATAATCTATTTTTATGAAATGCCTGTCTCTTAGAGAGTTACTGATTGGGGGATATTTTCATCATCCTATAAATAGAAGCTGCAGTTGACATACAAATAACTGTATTCCGTCACTAGAGTTTAAGGCTCTTTTGGAAAGTTTTACTTGCCTGAAAAGATACAACAGCTGGCTAAATCTCACAACAGACTACATAAACCAACAAAATCATACTTGACCCAAACATTTAAAAGACACTAAATGCCATTAGAAGGTTGTGGCAGATTTGGTTTTCATCCCGGCTGTCATTTCCAGGTCTGCACACTTTCACTGTTATTTCTGTGACCGGCACACATGGGATTCAAAAGACTCTCTGCTAACAAAGATCTTTGATCCCTGGATTAACTCTTCTAACACTCTCCTTAAGCAACTAGGAAAATAAAATTATTACCTCATTATCTATTTTGAGAGAATATTTTAACTGGCCTCTGAGGAAAAAGGCTGGAGGGGCCACACTAGTGTCCCGGGTGAGAGCTGATGGTGAGGGGTGGCACCTATCAGTGTGAATAGTTTAAATTCCAGCTGTAAGCCTGGAAGCAAAGTCCTTCTGTTGGGAGCTCTGGCCTCTGCCCTGGCTTTCTCAAGGGCGGTGACTGTGCTACCAGAGCAGCTGCCCCAAGGCTAATCTCTGACCCAGACCAGGCAGTGCAAGACAGCTCCTGTCCACATGGCTCAGAAGAAACTGCTCTCTTTAGGGTCAGCATGGCCAGATTTAGGGTAGTATTTGGCCCAGGTCTCTGCTGGCCCCATATTACTATGCAAGCTAATTATTAAGCAGTTGTGATTTATTAATTCAAAGCATGTATTGACTGCCTGTGCTATCCCAGGACAGTGTGCAGGGAATTTGAGGACACAAGGCCTATTGGAGTAAGATCAGACAACTGTCATGGACTGAGGGAGTTAAACTTGCTGCAGTTCAAGTCCATTTTGTCTGTCTGGACTGGAGCCTGGAGCAAGCTATTCTGTTAACTCTGTCCAGAGTTCCTCTCCAAGAAACTAGTCATTTTGCTTCAGAAGGGAGCCTGGGAGTAGGCATATATGCAGCATGAATGATTAGTGGATTAGATGCTGCCAGCAAACAGGGAGCCGAAGTATGTGACTCTTGAGACATCTGTTGATCTTTGACAGGAGTCTGTTTCAACTATGGCAAAGGTATAATTTATGCTTGAAAGTAACCCACATTCAGTACTTGATGCAGCCAACATTTCCTTATCTGAACTCAGATACTCAGTTTTCAGCAGTGGAGCTACTCAGCAAGGGCCTTTATTGGAAGCTTAGCTGCATGTCCCTTTCATTTCGAGTATGGTTGCTCCACAGGCACAGCTACATCTGTTGTCAAATTTGGCCTACTCTGGAATGAAGATAGTAATGAAAGTATAGCTTGGCCATACTTTGAAAGTCTGCATTTTTGCCACTGTACTATGAGCTGGTTCAGTTCTAAATATGTCCCATATCCTGTTTCATGAAAAGGAGAACAAGGAAGCCTGACTTCCTATGGAGTTTCATCTGACCTTCTCATGATAATCACAGTTTCTGTCAAAAGTCTGTAAGACTTCCCCAGTTCCCTCATGTCTGCTACACATCCTCACATTAATCCATTTCCTCCATCTCCCTATTTTTTCTTCACCTCATTTCAGGCCCCTGTCCTTAACTATGGGCTGAGGTAGCACTGGGCTGCAGGGGCTGTGACCCATCTGCACACTGATCAGAAATCAGACACATGCAAGGTGATTGTCCAGCCAGAAGCTCTTGGGGCTCTCATATTGAAACTTTTCTCTGGATCTCCTTTGTCCAATTTGTATTAGTTGCTTTCCTCTACCCACCTGTTGGCTTTCACGAGACTTGTAGGAACTCGTATTTCATTGGAAATTCTCCCTTTTTGCCCAATGTGATTGTGAGCAGTTGTTGGATTTAAAAGCTATTAGGGTAGGAGGCAATGACAAGCAAACAAATATAAATGGAAAGACAGGATGATAGACAAGCTCAGGTTCATCAGGAAATGAGGCTATAAAGAAGATGATGGTGAAATCACCTTGGATCTCTACTGGCAGCTGGCAGATAACACAGGTGCCAAGAACGGCAAAGATGTTTCTCAAAGCTGGTTTCTGCCAGTTTTTCTCAAAAGTGTAGTGTGACCAGGGTGAAATGGAAATTCCTCTAAGTGTGATTTCTTTATACCTTCTTATCAGGTTTGTATATTCGCAATGAATGTCACCACAGTGTCCAGGAGAAACTGATACTGTGACATCCCCAGTACTGACAGGCCCAGTTCAAACAGTTAAGCCAAGAGGCTTTTTGTGTAACCAAAAGTTATTTACTACTTTAGCTCTACTTATACCTTCAATGCTTAGGTCAGCTGAGGTGAGTTAACTGATGATAATGCATATAAAGCAAAGCTATTTAGATGCATGTGGTGAAGATTTGGTATCAGTTACATGAGTCTGAAGTCAGCAGGGTCCAAAATCTGACACAGTGCTTATCCAGAGGAACACCCTCCAGAGACCTTTAGTGTTTACACTTTTTCTGTGGACAAAGCCGACAATTTATCCTTATTTTTTGATATTGGACATTACAGCTAATGCAATGCATGGACCAAAATCTTTGTGCCAGAGAGGATTTTAATCCTAAAGAAGGAACAAAGTTCCGCTGAGGAGGTTAACTTAAAATCATGATAGAAAGTCCTGTTGGTAGAAAAAATGCTGTTGGTATGTCCTTATCTCTTTAATCTGAAACTTTCCTGGTGGTTAGAGTTATATGCTTGTGCTTTTTCACAGATATCCCATTTGAGAAAATGGCCTCAGAAGTCTCATCTGAGACCAGCAGTAGCTGTTCTATAATCTAAGTTGGCCCAGGTGAGACTCTCATGCTCATAAAAATATTCTGGTAGCATAAAGGCTCTCAGAAAACAGTGTTGGCCCCTTTCTTCTAAAAATCTAGAGATATAGGAGTCCAGCTTTTCTGTAATGGCTTACATTTCCTCTCTAGAAGATCTGGAGCCTGTCTCAGCATTAGAGATTTTAAATCCCACTCACAAGAAGATCCTTCAGTTCTGTCAATGATGCCACTTTGGCGAGGGACCAGGACTGCAATGACTTCATGATGGTCACTTTGCAAAGCTCTCCTATACGGGACAGGCTGACTACTAGGGCCATGGAGCCATTCCCTCCCTTTCTCACCAGTCTTTACTTCTTGCTTCATAGTTAGTAGAGGTGGAGAAGAGTCTTCTCAGGTCTAGCTTAATAGGTAACATGCTTACCCATGTAATACCACTTTGCAGGGGAGATATGGCTCTACTCCTCCGCAGCTAAAGAAAAAAAAATACAAAAGGCACTAGAACCACTAGACAGTAATAAAAAAAGATCATTTCCTTCTTCATGTAAGGAAAAAGTACATATTCACCGTGTTCACAGATGAGAATCTGGATCTCAAGGATATTGCAAGAATTTTTCCTGCAGATGTTTCACAGTCACAGCTCAATGAAAAAGTGATTACAAACACAGCAATAATTTCATTGTTTCTTAATAATTAACTTTTAATGGCTAGCTCAGTAAGTGGGCTGTTTAGATTCCCTGTCAGAGGTGTGTAAGTCTAGCAGCTGTTCCTGGACATTCAGACATCTTACAGACTCCTGTCCCTAAAAAGAGCTTGAGTGTAACTTTATCCCATATTTCTAATAGGTGCTTAAGCCCGAACAGAGGACTTAAGCCAAAGCTTGAGAGGTGACAGAGAGTACCTCAGTGGAAATACTTATTGGTGATTTCTACAGGGCAAGTGGGCAATGCAGATAACTCAAAAATATAGTCAGACCATTCACTCTATGAATCAATGCAGCCCAAATCACTCATCAGAGAGGAACATGAAGTCTGTAAACAACAGCTCCTTGCCACAGACAAGTTAAATAGTTGATAAAGATCTGAAACACATAGTGCCTCAGAGGTTTCCTTCTTTAAGCTCTCCTGTGTATTTGCCTGGGTCCTTTGTTATATGGTCCCTTTTACAACCGAAACAGAATACCTTATTTTGTACAGCAGCACAAGCCTTTATTCAGAAAGCCAAAATTAACAGGCTTCAGTGCCAAGAGTCCTTCTCTACATCTTTTCTATGTTGTGGGAAGTATTGATGGCTTTTTGTTTGTCATTTCAGCTGCACAGGCGAGAAATGTATGTGGCTTCACTGTGTACTTTCTATTCCAGGCATGAATCTCATTGGCATTTACATGCAGGAACCCCTGGTAGCCTCAGCTGAAGTTTTCTAGGATGAAAGTGAAGGTTTATTCAATGGCTGAAATGCTATTCCAGGACTTGGGAGATCTTGCTTGTGATCTCTTCACAATATTTCTGTACTTTTTTTTTTAAGTAATTCATATAGTCTTTGGGTAAAACAAAAGTAACAGTACTTCACACAACACTATAAATGGCACATGACATAAAGGTCAGCGTAAGAGAAGATTGCTAATGAATGTAAGCTGTACAAAAATCACTGCTGGTATCTGAATCCTTCCAACAGCCTGTGAGATTTTTTGCTTTTACAGGTAAACCACACAGAACACCAGCAAAACTATAGATCTGAAGTATTGGTGATACTAAGAAGAGTTTATTGAAAAAACACCATTATCACTACAGTTTCTACCTTTGTAAAGATTTTTTAATATTCACAGAAAATAATTGTAGGTTTATCTGTTAGCAGGAATAAGTTGAGAGTATGAATTACCCAGTTTATCTCCTTTGAAAATACTTGTGCATCAGTCCATGTAATTCACTATATTTATGAAGGTAAATATGAAAAAAGAATTTGTTCCATCTGTTCAACACAGTTCATTCTGTATGGTGCTGCAGCAAATGAAAATATTGCGGCAAACATTACATCCCATCCCACCTCTGGCTCACAGTCTGATTTGTAATCTGTTCTTTAACTTGCTACAACCAGTCATCAGCCTCAAGGGCTGGTGGTAAAACTACAGCTGGGGCCATGAATGACCCAGATTCACCTAACTACTCATCAAAATGACTCCAGGACATTTTAAGTGAAGGGAGGAGCGAAATCAGTGTATATGAAACTTTAGCAAGGAAGTGCAAACTCTGCTGCCTCAGGTGGCCACATTATATTATCTTCTTTACAGACTCTTGAAGATCCACTGCAAAAGCATGGCTCCACACTTATAGGAAGGAAGCTGTTCCAGGTCCTAACATTCTCATGGTTACAAAATTTTTCCTAATTTCTAGGCTATGTTCACCCATGGCTGGTTTGTACTTGATCTTAATTATCCCAATGTCTATCTCTAAGACCTTTCTCTCTTTCCTCTGTTTAACCCCTGAGGTTCAGCAAACATGTCACAGTTCTTGTTTTGTTAGAAAAGTTAAGTGCTTTCAGTTGCTTGTCATTACTTTGTTCATTATTTCTTTTAGTTTGCATTCAACTTTCTTGAACACAAGCAGTCAGAACTATATACAGAGGAAGTTTCACAAGTACAAAGACATCAATGGTTTCTTATCTCTCTTGGAAGAAAAGATTTATGGGGATTGCCTTCTTCATAGTCCAATCACATTGATGAATCATAATCAGCCTGTGAGCAACTGATGCTCTCAGTTATTTCTCTATCTCATTTATTTTCAAGAAGTTTGTTTAAGGAAAAAAATCTCATTAGTAATTGAAATGCTTTGCAATAATAATATTGCATTTTATGCCATTTCTAATACTCTTGCCTTCAAAGTTGTCCAGTTGATCCTTTAAAATAGCCTGTTCCCTCACTGTAATGACAAATACATTCAAATAAGTATTGTCACTAGCTTTCAATAGTTCATTTCTATTTCTGTGCCAAATTCTCTGATGACAGTATTGAAGAAGATAGGCCCTTTTAGAAGGGCCTGAGTGATCTTTTAGAAACTCCTTTGTTAGTCGTCTTCTAGCCAGAAGTTCCCCTTTCAACACTGCCCATTATCTCCTTGTTGAATTAATAGTTTCCCAGTGACATTTCTCTAATAATTTACTCACCTTTCATTCATCCTGAAAGACAGTTACCAAGTAAAGATATCTGAGTAGACTGGCATGGTAAACATATGCTGTGTCTTACTTGATTTCTTCATTTTTTCCCCACGTATGTAACAATATTTCTTCAAAGTACTTTTTAGATACTATTGCTGATTCAATGAATAATAGGAGAAGTGTTGGTATTTGGTTCTAGACAAAGGTGGATTATCCAGATGTTAGAATCTGTTTAACTCCCTATGCTGGGCAGCAGTACAAAAACATGAGACAATCTTTTCCCTGCACTGGCTTCCCCACATCTACTCTATTTGGGTGACTTTATTTTATGTAAATGTCACCTTTGAAGGAGAGTATACTCTCTTCAGGTATAATAATTAAACACTGCTCTAAGGATCTCAGAATACAATACTGCGTTTGCTTTCTGCTCTGATCCAGTGTGTCTCAGTGACACTTATTTTAGGTACTTATCATTAAGAATTTATGGGGTGTTATTTTCATGAGCCTTGATGGCATTGAATAAACAAGATATTTGTCTAGATATTGGTGCTCACTTTAGCACTCATAATGCATTCTATTGCATTGCCCAATGGGGCTATGAATTACAGGAAACAAATCTCCACTTTCTGGATCACTTCAACAAAATAGTTGTAAAATCCATCCCAGAAGATCTTCACACATAACTAAACAATGATCTTCTAATTGTTCTTTAGGGATCACTTCAGTTCCCACTGACATTAATGTAAAGGTCCCCTCTATTTTGGTGAGTGTTGGATCATGCCCCAAATGAGAAAGGAGATTAGATCAGAAATATTCATAGAATTGAATAACAACTAAAACTAATTAAAAAATACTATTAGAAAGGCTCATGCTAAAAACCACCGTGTATCCCACCTCACTTTAGCGGTACTGTGTTTTGTCAAAATGATCTCATTATCTGGAGAGAAATTGGTTTAACTAAAGAAAAGTCTATGAAACTTCTAGTTTCCTTGTTAGCAATTGCAAAGTGGATGTTTTGAGAATCAAATGAGCAAAAATTCAACATAGCAGATATTATCCATTGGCTGAATGTTGTGTCTAAGTAAGGATGATGATTCTTTCTTCACCATCACACTAGGACCTTGGGCCACTACAGTACAAATTAAGGTGCCAAATTTCTATGGCAGGAGTCTGCAATATGTTTAATTTCTGGGTTTTGTTACAAAGAGAGATTTGTACTACTCACTCACCAGAAAGTTAAACAATCTAATCAGAAGTTTGTAGAGCTGTCCAGTTTGCATAAGCCCACAGAAATTTAAAATAAACATTACGTATGTGGAAAGGAGCAGGAAGTAGAATATCCTTTAAAACCCAGCTGTCTGTTTACTGCCCAACTTGTAATGAAGCTGTTTGTTTTTAACTTGGATATTACTTCTGTTCTCAGCTACTCAGTCAGTATTATAGATATGTGAAATAGTTATTAACATAAAGGTGATGCTTTATGTCTTCAGTGTTTCTCTTTAGACACATCTCTATTTGTGGCCATTCTCTCCATGAAATAATTGAGATAGAATACCATAATGGGTCAGCTACTATAAAGTTTGGAAAGGCATGGAGATCAATAATCAGTTGTTCTGGATAGGTGAACTGGCAAAGGCAAGTGTGTGATAATCAACAGAAAGTGCAAATATTTGATTTCAGAAGAATCAAATTATGAAGACAAAAATAAAGTTTGCTTTACCTTGTTTATACTCCTTATAAATTATAAAAGTTATTTATTCCACATTGGAAATCTCACCTAGATTTGGCACTTACACAAGAGCATGCATGCCAATGAAGCCCCACACCAGATATCCTTGTAGGACGTATCGCTTTGGGTGTATTTACCCTCAGTGTGTAACTCGTGACTCAGAGAGCTTGTTTTACAACTTTGCTGATAACACATTGGGAGTGCCTGGGTGTGGGATTAACCTTCTGTCAAGAAAACAACCAAACCAAAACTTATAGCAAGGAGTGTTCAATACAGGTATTCTGTGTGAATGAATACCCTGTGTGGGCTGGAGGCTAGTTACGTCCTTGGCTTGTAATTTCCTAAGGTGATAAGGTTCAGTGTGTACATTTGTTTATTTTGCATTTCTACAAACAGAAAGTGGAAGTCCAACCTAGTTGACCTAGTTTTATAGGTAGCTCACTGTTCAATATCTCTGGCCAATTAAGTTTTTCCACAGAAGTATGGATATGTCTCTGGCCAAATTCCACCTGCTGCTGGTTTCAGCTGGCAGGCTTTGAAGCAATGCTGCTGTTTCTGAGACTATGTGGAGCTTTGATGGACCAAACAAAAAGAAATGGCATAAAGGTCTGTAATGGCCTCAATGGCATGTGCCACAAGCTTTCTGTGCATCCTAACAATACTGATGAAGCCTGTGGCATTAACATCCACATACTGCAAGAGGGGAGAGTGGCTGGGTTAATCAAGATTCAGTGAACACTTGCTCATTTAGCTTACCACAAAGCTATATCCAGTTTCTTGGGTCAGAATGTATGCTACAGTGGCTATCCATAGGGAGATGCATGCTGTGTGGTCACACAGTTTCCTGGGGAAATTCTTGATGACCAAATGGCTGTCAGGCTTTCCAGGTTAGGCTCTGCCAGGGGAGACACTTGGCCTTTCCAGCAGGTCAGCATGTCCATGGGCCAGTGGTGTTTGAACAGGAGTGAAGGGGCACAGTGGCACAAAAGAAAAAGCAGAGCCACAGGGCTCAGGGTGTTTCTTTCTACCATGTTAAGAAGGAAGAATTGAAGATGTGAGAGCAAGAGAGATGTGAGAGTTAGGCTGCAGCCACTACTTTTCTATTTTGCTTCAGAACGAGGACAGTGCAGCACATACCAAGTATCCCCACCATTTGATACTTGGACACAGCAGGGACACAACTTCAGCCCATGATATCCCTGATGTTGCAGGGACTCATGCAGAATGTTCCCCTTAAAGTAAGACAGAATTTGCAGGTGGACATTTTGCATAAACCATTCTCAATATTGGATGGAAGCCCAGGCTGAAATCTGTGGCAGTTAAGCTGTCTGAGGCTCAGGGCTGTGGTGTCCATTGAGAGGGTGGTACATGTACACAGCAGGGGAGTAGCCATGTCAGCCACCTGTGTTTTATATCTCGGAACAAATGTGTCATGGCCCTAATTTTCACCTTTTAATTAAAAGCCTTTTAAGGTTTCAGATTTTTGACTAGTATTTTAATGGGTTTTAAAACTTGTAATAAACTCTTGGCATTATTGTGTCAATTGTATCATTTGGGTAAGAAGCTTAACCCAGTGTCAACCGAATACATTTGTTGAGTCTATTTTTAATCTTTAAACATGAAATCTAAATATGTTTCTAGACAGTCAGAAAGGTGATTATCTCTGTTCTCTCCTTGTAAGGCAATGTGCTTTCCTAATAATGTTATTTATAGCTAGAGGCTATTAAAGCGTAGCACAGACAGTCTGCCTACATATCATGTAAAACTGCTTGCTGGAGTAATTGCACGTTTTTCTTTAGCAATGTGGCAGTAGAGAGATGGCTGAGTACTATGTAAGTGCTTGCTTGGCTGCTTACTCGTGTGTCCCAAAAGCTCAGTTATGCTCCAGTGTCCCGTATCTGAAGGACCTTGCCTTGTTGTGCTGTGTTAAATTTTTGCTAAAGGTTCTGATTCACAGCTTAAAGCTGCAAGTCTCCTTTGACAGGGTAAGCTGAAAAGTAACCCCACTCTTTTGAGCTTTTTAGAAGAGTAAAAGTGAGCCACACAGGTGGCTGGAGAGTGATGCAGGGCATCACTACATGTCTTACAGTTGAGAGGTAGTGTTTGGAACCTGAGCATGGGTTCCCAAATCAAATACTCTGCAGGTTCACTTGAAGTGTTCCTGGATGCTTTTTGGAAATGGTTTTTCACCTCCTCCCAGGTAAAGGAAGATAGATGAGGGTGTGAGTTTAAAAAGGAGCTGGGGCTTATGGACAAAGTTCAAATATCATATATGGTAAAAGGAAGAAAAACTTGAAACTATAATTTAATATACGTAGCAATTTGGAAATGAGAGCATACCCAGTTAAGTGACTGGGTTTAAAACACAAACAAAAAGGAATATTTTCCACAACATGTTGTTTCTAGACAACACATGCATGCGTAGTGGAACTCATTGCCACAGGATACTCTGAAAGCCAAACGTTTGCAATCATTCTAAAAAGAATCACACAAATCCTTGCAGGAAGACACTTGTCTACTAGATGGAACCTCTGGCTCAGGAAATCCATAAGCTGACTGTCAGAAGCAGCCTGGATACCTTGGGAAAGATCACTGAATTAATTGAATATGCTTCGGCTATTCTTAAATAACTTTTGCTATGCATTATGATGATTGGTAAATTAGGCTTGGTTGACATTTGAACAACCAAAGCACATCACTTCTTATACTGTAATGTTCTGTTCTTTGTCTGCCAAGGAAACAGCTTAATCCAGACAATGTTTTTATAAGTGGCAAAGAAAATGTGGAAAAAACAGCTGACTGAAAACTGAAAGACAGAGTCCCACCATAAAAAACTTATGAAACTAGGAAATAAATGTCATTCAAGCTGATAACATGATGACTTGTTGCTAAACAGTTAGATAGATAATGGGATATTAGTGAAGTCATCTGGAAGGCTAAAATATGGACTTTGATCAGGAGTATCCCAGTAAACCAAGACTATAGCAGATAATCATGGCTAAGCAAATCTCTAACTTAATACTGTTAACCATTTTGTTGAAGAGTGGGGAAATGTAGATGAAAGAGAATTCTAAAATCAGCAAAATTGGCCAGGACAAGAAAAGAAGTTAGAGAAGACCCATTTCAAGCAACTGGGGGAGAAAAGGATTAATAATCTGCAATGAATTTTAAAAAGGTAACAAGATTTTTAAAAAGAAAGAAGGCAAAAAAGTAGCGAAAGAAGACTTGTCTTCCTTGTTTTTACTCCACATTCTATGTTCTTGGTACCTTTGCTGAAAATTATGAACAATGCTAAATTTGAAAGTTGATTTTCAGATTGTTGTAATCACAACTCAGGAACCAAGTGTTAAAGAATAAAGGAAGGCACTGAAACTTTTCTGGAATTACCTTAAAGATAGAAAAATGAAAAAGAGCAATGGTACAATGAAAGCATGATCTATGGATTAAGGTAGTGGGTGTCCTGTGAGTGGACTTTCCTGAGTAGACGCAGTTAAGTTTGTAGTGTATTTAGCCTTTGGTACTCTGTGTGTGTGGTCTGTTTGTACTTCAGGACCACCAGTCAGCCCAAGCAGACTGTCACTTCAGGAGCGACATGGTGCTGTAAACCAGGTGGTGCTAACAGAAAACAAGAGTGCACAGGAATCAAAAACACATCAAGTCATTTTTATTATAGGAAAACAGGAAACATCTGAAAGAGACTATCAAGGTTCCAAAAGGTGGCAATGTCTTTGTTTGTAAAGACATTGCTAAAACATTACCGCGATTTTCACCATATAAGGGAAAATAAAGGGGTAGATATAGGATTTTTTTCCTCCATAGGAAGAAGAAAAGAAAAGAAAACAATTGTGATGTTACCAGAAACAAGCTGAAAAAAAAAAAAAAAAACAAAAAAAAACAAACTAGGAGAGCTAAACCTCTTGTACCAGAATGACTTCTTCTTGTCCCCAGGCAAAGAAACAAGTTTAAATACTTTAACCACTATTTAAAAAGAGGGATGTTTCAACATTTTCCAGAAGTTAATCTTTCTTTTACCATGTGAGTTGCTTTTATGGAATAATGAGGAAAGTATTGACTGGAGTAACCATACTATCCAGGAAAAGCTAAACTGGTCCTATAGATCACAGTTAAAGCACAGGATAAATTATGAATAAATTGTAGCTATTAAATATGAAGACACATGACTAATTGGAGGAAATGTCAGAAAGAATTTTAAAGGAAAGCCAAGGACTTCATAATCCTAGACTTCTAAAAAGTTTTATTTGGAGTGTGAGTGAAAAATTATGCTACAGATTTGTCTAGAGAGCACAGGTACATAACCTAATTCTGTATGACTTACCTGGGGACCCCACCAGCAGCACAGCTATTAGCACACTGTTGTGCTCCTGAATCAGGGTTAATTAGCCCAAGGGGAGCCTTGCAGTACCCTAACATACAGTACTTCTTCCAGTTGGGGAGGTGTGCTGTTAGCCCACTCCAAACATCTCTGACACTGCAATTAAGGTAATGACCCTCTAAGGATAGAAATGAAATATGTTCAAATAGTGTGAAGAAGTGTTTGGGTAATTTCTATTAAAGGACTTAATGAAAAAGATATCCCAAAGATATCTAAAAGGTGAACTCTTTAAGAGTGGAAAAGGTATGATTATGGGCCATTTTTAGCAGAATATGTTCTTGCTACAAGACAAGCATTTGTCTCTTTTTGGTTGGGGAAGACATATGTTGAAATCTATGCAAAGGAAATTAATCACTGACGTGGTATGGACAGACATTTTCTTTGTGTTTTTAGAAGACATTTCTGTTGTCTTGCCAGGCCTAGATTCATCTTTAGGGATTTTTTCAGACTAGGATGAAGTATAGGCATTTTTCCAACTAAGTTAGCTCAAGTTAAAAAATTGATTTTTAAACCAAAGAAGACCTTATTGTTGTTCTTCTGCTGACCATTTGCTGGACTTCTTCATCATCAAGTTGTTCAGGTTATTGTGAGGTAGAGTCAGTCAGGATTCAGAAAATTGCTGGAGTGGCATTCATAGAGTAGAGCCAGATAAATGGGCTCTGTATTTGAAACAGGCAGAGTTGCTTTTATAGGAGGTACCAAGACATTTGATAGAAGGAAGGAGGGAAGGAATGGTGGGACTAGATGGACTAGCTGAAAAAATAGAGAGAAAACCAGCAGCTGTGTAGTTGTCTTGTGACGTCTGAGTTACTTATGAAAATCATGTTTGGGCTGTTTGTTTCTGCCATCCCAGCTCAGAAGAATTGAAAGTTTGGAGAGCAAAGCTGTACCTGGAGTAGGTGATGAGGTTTAATTTTTAGTAACTGCTCTGTTCATGACCAGTATGCATGGGTATATGTGGGGGAGGTGGGGGCTCTGTGTGACTCATCTTTTATAGCTGTGACTTCATCTGTTAAATCATTCCTCCAACTTTACCAAATAGATATAAACTTTCATGGCTTTAAAGATGAAAAGGCTGACTTCTCTCTGTGGCAACAGAGAAGATTCGGTAAATTGCTCCAAGAGCAATACAGAAAAACCAACCTATTAAAAAAGTGTAGGGAAAGAAGGTCTGTGTTCTCTAGAGAAAAGTAAAAGGATGGGAGGTTGATGTTTCCAAATCAAGAGTAAGAAAGACATTACAAGGCTTTTGAGAATCATGTTGGAGGGAAGTGAACAAGAGGAGTTATCTTGTTAAGATGATGTTTCTTTAAACAAATTTTTTAAAATATGTACTATAAATATAATGTTCTCTGGAGAGAGGAAACTAGTATGTGCCCATAGTTCTCAATACAAAATGAAAGAATCTGTGAACATAAAAACAGAGTTGGTGAAAAAAGCCACCCCAGGTCAGGCTTGCTGACATATCATCACAAAATGTGCTGGCACCTTCTAGATCTCAGTAATAAATAATGTAAGTAGCTGTGTGAGGGAGATAAAGTCCCAAACCAAGCTTGGGACAACAGCAACATTAACAAGTTGTAGTAATGCATTAACTTGCGGCATAAAGAGCTATCATGACATATTTTCATGAGGCAGTACTGAAACCAATTTTGGGTTTTGTGCTGAAGCAATAGCTACAAACCTACAGAGAGATGGCTTAGGGTTATTTGCTGGAAGGCTGCACTCCAAGACACATAAGTTGGGGAAATGGCAGGTGTTACTTTTCAGTGTGTATCATCATTTAGAACTTGTCTGATGCTTGTTTCCTGGCACCTCATGTCTTGGAATTGCTACAACAAATATTTGTCCTCAGGTATCACTAAACTTATTATTTCTCATAATATCATACAGCAAAGAAGAAAAACAGAATCTCAGATTTTACTTCTCTTTTTGTTTCCATGGACACAGCTTTCTAATTTTGTAAGGAATCAAGATCTGCTGCTTTCATTAACTTCATCTTGGAATGAACTTCTCTATCAGCTTTTACAAGTTATTGAAATAATTTGGAAAAAAAGAAATAGAAAAGAAAACAAACCCAAGACTGGAAATAAATCACAAACAACAATTCCAAGTAAACAGGAAGTTCTAGGCTGAGGCTGGATAGAAAATATAATTTAATAAATTGTCCTAGAGGGAATTTTATGAAGATGCAACATGTTTTTTAAAGATAGGTTTTGGATGGTTTTTTGCTTGCTAGCACAGTTTGTTGCATATACTCTTGTGTGCCTTGCTTGTCAGCATCTGTGGCAATAAGGTTAATTAAAAAATTAGTGCTAATTAAAAAATTAACAATTAGTGTTAATTAAAAAACAAACAAACAAAAAAAGAGATGTTCAGGCATTTTCATCTGAAAAGCTTTCTTACCTAACTTGTTAATCTTAGCAATTTCACATTATTTTACTATTTCTAAGGGTGACTTCTTCACACATGCAGAAGTTATTTTTTCTCATGACAGACTAAACCTGTGGCAAGCCTTACAGTTAAGAAAGCAAATTTTAGTGTTCAGTTGTGCAATGAGATGTTGACTAGCCTTGGGTCTGCAGCAGCCACAGAAAGGGCTGCTTATGACTGAGGAAAGCATTTCTTCTTTGAATGGCAGGGCCATGTGAACACAATAAGGTCAGGCTCCATCTGCACCATTTGCTACAGAATTTCCTTCCTTCCCTGCACCGTGCATCTGCTGGGAGCTGCTATTTGCCAGCTGTCTGTTCCCACTGTCCCCCTTCTGCCAAAAACCAGCTGAGGTAGGTGAGATGTATTGGAAAACCGAGCTCTGGGAAAGAGCAGGCTCTGGGCAGTGAGCCAGACATAACAGGGATCAGGGAGAGGTGAATGAAAAGGTGTGTGGTTTGGTGTGCACCAGAGAGGCCAAGCTTCACTTTTGCAAGGGGTGTCTTGGCTGAGACTAGAGCACAGGAAACAGAAGGATTTGTGAGGAAGGAATTAGAGATGGGAACAGATAGTATTTAGAACAATGACTCGAAGTAAAATTTGAATTTTACAAATATATTTACAATATATTTATGTCCATTGCTACAGTTCAGTTACAAGAATAAATGCTAGACATTGTTTGAAAAAGTTTTATGTTGAATTGCCACTTCTGAATTGCCATTTTTACGCGGAATTCCCTTATGCAGAAGAGTTCTGCATAAGGGAATTCCAAAGCTTATCCTTAAACAGACACAGTGGCCACAAATATGGTGGCTAGGGAGTGTGCTAAATGTTATTGTTTCTGTTACTGTAAATTTTATAAAAGGTATCTTTTGAGACTAGTAAATATTTCTGAAAGTAGAAATTCTGAAAGTAGAACACTGCCTGTTCTTTGTGCTTCCTAAAGTAGACTTTATCAAACTTTCAGAAGTATTTGGTTTTGACTAAAGAACAAGAAGTAGTGGCCCAAAGGTTAATTTATCTGCAAGTGGCATTGCAGTACCTGAAAACTTAGAGCAAAATCAGCTCATTTAAAATGTTGATTTCTTCCTATCAAAATGTGCACTACAAATTGGCATCAACCCAGCTCAGCAAAATTCACTTAATGGAAGATTTGTCTTGTTCTACAGAGGTTTACTCCTCTTCTCATGGCATTCCAGATACCCAAAGATTTATTGGTGTTGCTCAAACGAGCTGCTCCTTTTTGGTCATTCCTTATGTGCAATCTAGTCTTGTTGTCAAAACCATCCCACCCTCGTGGAGGGAAGCTTGGAATCCAGTGCTAAAAAATATATCCAATGCATCTAACATTAAAACTTAAAGGTCTTGCATTTCAAGAGACAGATAGCATCAGTACCTCTCAAAACCCTAGAAAATGTGACACACTTTTATCTTATCTTAATTTTGTGCCATCGCCTGAGCTAGCAGATGTTTAGTTCCTTCTGGGCAGGAGAGGAAGACCCAGCTAAAATGTGTGCAGCAGCTGGTTATGCTCATGCCTCCACCCTGTAGGACCTGAGCTGCTGCTGACAGCTGCACTCTATGTTTTGCAATCCTCCCTTCCCTGAGTCATCTTGCAAACCCCAGAGGAGGCCACAACCACAATTTGAGCAAAATGAATACACACACATATGTCAGGCGGATATTTAGAAGTCCTGTTTTGGGACCTACTTGTCTGCAGAGGTTTGAATGAAAATGCCTGCATTGCTAGGGTTCTTAAAAGTACAGGTTGCATTTCTACAGGCAATTTTAATATGTATTCACAGACAAATGTGCATGGATACAGGCATATGTGAATCTACTGGAATATTAAACTTGCAGCATCTAATGCATACAATAGAGTGTCTTAAGTTTAAAAACCAAAAAGAAGTTATTCAAATGTTGCTTAGAAGAGGATTTGGTGGTCCATGTGTATTCCTTCCCATTGTGGTTGTGTGTTGCCACCATCAGATCAGGTAAGCCATGACTATTTAGCTAACTCATGAAAACCACCAGGGATGAAGAGCCCGCATTCCTGTGGGCAGCCTTTCTCTAGTACTTCACTGCCCTTCTTGCAAAGATTTTCCTTAGAGTCAGTCTCAATTTGTATCCATTACCTGTGATATTTCCAGAAAAAAATAATTAGATGTGAAGTAGAATTTATAAAACCTTTTGTGCTCCAGGTTGATAGGAATCTGTACTTTAACACAATTAACACTACCAAGCCAGATACTGAATCTTGCCTGAGCATGCATTTGTGGGCACAAATCAGGCATCAGCCCTCCTACCAGCTGCTCCATAAATGACTGAAATAATTGTGGATGCTCTAACTGTGTATGTGCTACTCTAACCACCTGGGATTTTGAAAAAACAGGTTGAAAAGTGTGAACATGGAATATCTGTTTCCTTTAAAATCATAATTGTTCCTGACTTCAGTTTATTGTGCCAAATGCAGCAGGAAGCAAATGTCAGCAAAGGGGTTTTAACTGGATGTAGACACTGCTGAGGTATACAAACATTTATTAGATGTAGTCATGGTAACTAGAACAATGTATTAAACAGACTTAATATGCAAGTTTTATAAATTGAGCAAGTCAAACTCCAAAAGCCACCACTCCAAAAGCATAAACTTTTGACTATTCCAGGTTCTGAACTGGCTGGTTAAAACTGATACATTAGTGTAAAAAACCTTCACCTACTCCATACTTAATAAAACACCCAGACCTTTAAATGTGAACTTTCTTGCAGATCTAGATAATGCAAAATGACATTCTTATTGTTTCAGCTCTTGTTGAATCACCAGATGCAGTCGTGGAGATAGTGCCCATTTCCCAATATCATAATGGGCATAACAAACAAAATCCTTTTCCATGTTCTTGATTCTGCCAAAAGACAAATGCCTTTGGCTTTCCACTTAGAGCAATCATTCTCCACAAGCCAAGCATAATGAACTCAAGTTATGATTTCAGTCACCTTCATTTGATAACATTTGTGGTGTACACTGGAGAATAAGATTGAATGGCTCTATGCAGTTTGTTAAATCATTCAGGATTTCACTCCTTGCCATTCTGATTACGTATAGAAAATTTGCATTTTCAAACGCAAAACAAAATTTTGTTTGGGGACAGTAAATAGTAGTCCAAAAGTGAATATATATTTATGACTGGAAAAAAGTAGTGGCTTGTGCACATGTGATTCATTCTGTATGTTTATTAATCTATCTGTTTGGGCCATACATGCATAAAAATATACTATAAATCAAATAAACTATAAATCTGCTCCATCTTTTCTAAAGGGAAAATATGATGCACATATGAGTCTCCTTTTAAGTTAATCTAGGAAGAAATGAAAACCCTGCAATAATATTTTATAAACTGGAACAATTTGGTGTATTTTTAGCCTTATTTGGAAACAATAAAGATATATTCCTAGTTTTTTGGCTTCATTTTTTTGGAGAACCTATTTAATTTATTCAAATCCTCCCAAGACCCCAGTAGTACTTATTAGATGCAAAGCAAAGATCCAGATTCAGTGGTTACCCTGTGACTGGTTAGAATGTAGACAAAAGTTTATTAAATACCAAATTGCCATCCTGCTGTCAGGAGGTCAAGTGACTTGGATTAGCATTTAAAATTACAAGGTGAAGCTCATGGATTTTGAACTCTGAAGGTATTTTGGAACCCACAGGTCTGCTTCCAGCAACCTTGGCAGAGACAGCCCTACATCCACCTAATTTCCTAGGCACCTGGACCATCCAGCCTTGGAGATAGCTCCTCAGCAGTGCCTTGACTGGACTTCCTGTAAACCACATGTGCACAGCTTTTTTTGTGTTTTCAACAAAACTTTTGGGGGTCTAGAGGAGAAGAAGGAGGTGAGAAGAGTAGTGAGGTTTCAGCTGTGGCAGAGTAGAAGAGACTGGTATCCCAACTCCCTGCTTCCTAGGTTAGAGCCTGCAGCATGAGTGATCTGCATTGCACATTCCTGCAGAGAGATACACAAAAAGAGTAATTTTTTCCCCCAAATCTTGGTTTGGTTTAGGAATGGTATTCCCCAATTTGGTGCTCCCACTGAGACTCTTCAAACCACTCTCTCCTGCCCCTGCCCTGGATGGAGAGGAGAATTGGAGGCAGAAAAGGTGAAGATCATGGGTTGAGATAAGACCAACTTCTTGGAAACAGCAATGAGATAAGAAAATGAACAGTAAGAGCTACACTACTAATGACAGAGGGTTTGACAAAGAGGTGATCACGTGGAACCTCCCTAATGGTAGACAATACCAGACCTGGAAAAGAGCCCTTTCCCCATTCCCAGAAAAGATGTGAGGAGGTATTGAATAACAACCAGGTCCTCTCCATTCCCTCTCCTGGCTACTGCAAAAATTAACTCTGTCCTGGCTAGAACCAGGACAGTTTTTGAAAACAGATCTGTAGGAGAAAAAACGGGGGCTCCAGATTCTAACTGTTTGCTGTTAGCTCTGAAGTAGTATCTCAGCTTCTGAAAACAGAAGGAGTTGAGATAGTTTTCTGTGCAGTTTCTAATTGGTTGGATTTATGTCACTGCCGAATCAGAGCTTAATGAATGTCAATTGCTTAGGAGAGGTAAATAACTAATCCTGGGTTTGGGATTTCCCTCTGGGAACCAGGTATGTAAAACCTAGCACAGGCATTGCAATAGCTGACTTAATGTGCCTTGGCACTTTATGAATTGGACCCTCTATATATTTAGCCAATTTCTTTGCAAAATTTGTATAAATACAAAAAGATTTGTCTTCAGTCCCCACTGCCCCATTTCTTTTGTTTCTCTTGTAAATGGGCATGAATCCTCACATACAGGATGTCATAAAATAATAATGATACCATTATTTTTACCTGAATTAGAATAATCTTTGTTACTATAGTGTAATTCTTGGAGTTGCACTCCTATTTCTGTGGAACAAAAGTGATACACATGACTTTTGTAACCTGTTACAAGGACACGATGGAATCCACATTTCAGTATTTTCAAGAAACTGTCCAGAGATGGCCTTAGTCTGATCATTTTGCTGATGTCTCTTTGCAAATTAAGTGGTGAAATGTCTGCTGAAATCAGTTTGCCTTACTTTGTGAAAACCTTTGAAAACCATGTGAACAAGAGACAGAAACAACATAATTCAAAATCAACACAAGTAGAGATAGCCCTCCAAATGCTGTGTTTACCCCTTTACCTGAGAAAGGCATTTGCTCTTCGAAGCAAATGAAATTTGCTGAAATTTGAAATTTGTCAAGCAAACCATACATTATCTTTGTTCTAATCAAGCATGTGACAGATACACCAGAGCTTCAAGCACAAGGGAAGAACAATGCAAAAACTATTAGATAATAATTCTTATTGTTACAAGAATAATATAGTTGTTATGAGCACTAGAAGCCATTAGTCTTAGTAGCAAAGCACTAAAAGCTGAAATCCATCTTTGTTTTCCTTTCCTAAGGCACTAAAAGAAATGAACTCAGATCTCTACAGGCCCTACAGAGACATGTTACATTTTAATTTCCTCTGTCTCCTTTAGAGATAACAATGGGTCCCTGAAGGCTGTTCCTCTTGTCTAGTTAAGGCTAATGGCTTGTGCTTGATGATATTAGAACCTGCTTCTAGCACTGTTTCATCAGCTTAGATGGGTGACTGACAGGTCACCAGAGCGCAGTGGAAAAAGAACACCCCCCGCTGCCTGCCTCACCTGTAAATCTGAAAGCTAAACTGTCAGCTGAATACCAGGGAGAAAAAATGCAGCCATGCCACCTGACCTCTGACCTTGGTGCTCTCTTCTTCTCCACGGTCAAAGGAGAGGAGGAACTTCAGAAACTGCTGCAGGCAAGTGGGACAAGGCCCTTGAGATTGGAAAGACAGCTGAAAGAACAACAGGGGACCGTGAGCTCAGTGCTTACTACAGATAGACAAATGGGGTGGTTATTTGCCTTTGTGCTGCTTTCAGTCACTCTCAAGGAATATGAGAAAAGAATTTGATTCTTCCAATGACTTCCATTGATGTTAAAACTTTAGTAGAGGGGACCAGGAAGAATTCTTCATAACCTTGACAGCATTCTTCCAAGAACTGTTAAAAGGGTGTTCTTCCAATTCCTCTTTTTCCTAGAGCGGGGCTGAGAAAAAGGAAATCATTCACACATACTTTGTTGGATAAAATTTTCTTCCATCTTCATCCCTAAAGATTATCATGTCCCAGGCATCTCTGTTACCTAGCAACTATGATAAAGCCAAGAAAAAGACCTAAATATCAATTCCTTAAGAGTAATATAAACACTAATACATTAAGCTTTAAATTCCAAGGGAGTCTTGCTTTTATTACTAATGAAACTGCCATGCTTTTAGTAACATAATAAAGAAATTGTCTTCTTAATGAAATCTGGTGCTATTGATCCATGTCTATTTTTGAAGCAGACTGTGTTCCCTTCAAATGTTTTGTTGGCACACTGTACATCTTTCAAGTTAACCACCAAACATCAAAATTACTTTGGTGACATCTGGAGTGTTGAAAGCAAACAAGATAATTCCTTAGCTAAAAGGTGCCTGAAAGAAAACCCCGTCTTTGAACAATCCCAGATATTGTGGCAACTTGCAAACCTGATCTGTAACTTGCATTTTGCCTCTGACCTTCCTCCTTTGTAAAGGAAAATGCTGTTCTGAGAAACTGTGGAACAGAAGTGGTATCACAGATCCTTTTCACTGTCTTCATTCAAAAGCCCATCCAATGCAGTTAACATAGTTTCTGTTCTAGCTGCTCCAAAAGTAACCACCTATGGGAAAAGATTACTCATTAAAATGGTGATAGGAGCCAAGTCTCTATCAAACTCCATGAAAAAAAATGTAGTCCCCTGGGGACTTCAAAGGCACCAGCAGAACTTGTAGCAGGCTTCACAGCAATAAATAATAAATTCCCACAGGCCAATCATGACCTGATTCAGTTAGCTTGCAGGCAGGGATTGTGAATAATAGATTTACACAGATGCAATTAAAACCAGAATTTGACAAAAAACTCTTCTGTACTTGTATTCATAGAACCATATAGGCTGGAAAATCATGAAGTCCAACCATTTAGGTCATGAGGTCCAACCATTAACCTAACACTGAGAAGTTGACATGTCCACCACAAAACCATATCCATAAGCACCATGTCTACCCATTTTTTAGAGACCTCCAGAGATACTTACTTCTTTAAGCAGCCTGTTCCAGTGCTTAACAATGCTTTCAGTGAAGAATTTTTTCTTAATATCCAATCTGAAGGTTTCTTGAGGCATCTTGAGGTGTTTTTGTTTTGTCCCGCCATTTATAAACGTGAAGTAAGTTGCTAGAGCATCTCTGATCTGGACAAGTGCTTTTTCTCAGGTTGGTAACTATAACAGTCTTTTGTTTGATTGTATTAGTTCATTGGTCTCATGGAACACAACTTCTGGGTCAGGCCAAAATGATTAAGACCTGGCACCACTAAGAATCTTAAGTGTCAGGGCTTAGTTCTTGCATTTGCAAAATAGTTTGTGGGGGCACTTGCAGAAAGGGGATTTCCACAGGTATTGCATGATATAGATGTATGAAAACTAATTTTCCTACCCTCACATTCCCTTTTCCAACAGATCCCAGTTTGGGGGAGGGAGCAGAAATGTCCCAAGGTCTAGGGTCATTACGTTCAGCTTTGGCTCAGTGCAGTGTTAGGACAGAGACTTGTAACATTCTCCCTGCAATTTGTCTGGGCCCTGCCTAGGTAACATGGATTTCTCACCCCAGTCTTGCTCTTGGACCTTTCTTGCCCATCAAATGAGCAGAGTTGATAACGTTTGAATAGCATCTTTTTGGAGACTGAGGAAATTTGCAAGACCTAGGTCTAAATCTTCTGCCTCTGTCACAAATAGATGCTCTTTCTGCCCTATTGCATCACAGCTGATACAACCATTGATTGATTCCCCAGGTTATTTGTATTTTTCACAGAGCATCTGTATTAAAATAATGAACTTTAGTGGTATTCCATCTCTCTGGTTCATTTCCAAATATGCCATCAGTAATGATTTCTTGTTTAATCAGGTCTGGTACAGACTCACTGACTTTACTGGCTTCTTCATTAGATCCATCTAGCCAAATATCTCCATCTCAGTTGGTATCATGCATATCTGTGCAGATTTTTATGAGGTCTAGATTGCTACCTTCAGTAATTCAGTTTCTTGGTGTTTTCTTGCTTTCTTTATATCCTGTGGCATTAATTTTATTTGGTGGAGTTTTTTTTTTAAATATACCCTTTTCCCAGACTTGCTGCCAGCCTTTCGTTTACCTCTAGTTCTCAATCCTTTGTTGAAAGTTTACTTTTTCCTTTTTTAATTTCTTCTTTTAACCTTTCAGCCCCTTAGTTTTCAATTTTCCATATTGCAGCTAACAGGCAGCACATCCCTTCCTCTCTTCTGTTTTTATTTTACACATATCATTCCAATTACTGAATTCATTCACTAGGGCTTTCAGATTGTGGCTTATTGCCCTTAGTCACTCCTTATCTCACTTAGGATCTTGCCAACCATTTTCCATAAAATCCTTTTGCAATAGATACCATTTAGCAGGGGAATCAGTCAACATTCTAAGCCAAGGACCCTACTCACTATGCCAATTAATTATGTTACCCAATTCTATGGAGATAGGCAGATTCTTTTGGGCTCCTTGGTAGAACAATGACATAAAAAGTTGTTGTTACAATCAAAACTTTAACCTGGACTCTCTGTGAATTGGGTCCTTTTACAAAACACAGGTAATCAATAAACTGTTTGGATATAAGTAGTTTTAAGTCCCTTTGAAATGAAACAATATTTGCAACAACTTATTTAATTGCTATCTTCTTATTGTTCTTGATTTTGTTTATGTTCTTATATTATTTAATTGCTTGGGACACATTGACCTAGTATCATTTGCATGGAAAAGGAGAAGCATTTCTCCACAAACCCCTTAATGCCTTCCTTATGCAACTCTCTTCTGTTGTTTGTTTGATTGGTACATTTGTTTTACCTGATAATTTAACTGGGAAATTTGAGCTTTAACTAGTTTTGAACTTCTCTGTGAAGGCAGAGAAAATAGGACTTGGTGGTTGGAGATAATGTTTTCAGTTCTTTATTCTCAACATTTTTCAAGGGAACACCTTCTGGGAGTAGAAGTCCTACAGTTTGGAAACTACTTTCTCACGTAGTGAAGGGAGGGCGGGTTTCCTGCAGAATATAGCTCAGGGCAAAATCCACACTTTTTTCCCCACATGTATGTAGGAAGTTATGAATCAGCAAGCATAAATCCAAAATGCCTTCTTAAGGCTGGCTGTTTCTCATCCTTATGAGTCAGTAACACCTTTTCCATCCAGCCTGACTGTCTCTCCACTTACTCTTCTGGAAAATAACAATAATGTGAAAAAAAAAAAAAAGGAATTCATATGATTTGATTTGAAACCCCCACAATACTCCCACACAAAGACTGTCCTTGCCAGTTTTGACATACAATCACACAAGAAAAAACTCTGAATAAGGCAAAGACTTGCATACTGTTTTTAGAATGGAGTTGGCTATTTTTGAGATGTCTGATATTGCTACAACAGTTGCATGTTGGCTTTCTCTTGCAGTGTGCTTGTGTCATTCCTTTAGCTCAACAATAGGAATTTGCCCATTCTCAGATTTGGAAACTGTGACAGAGGAGACAGGCTTGAGCAGGATACAGAGAAGAAGGTTTGAATAAACTGGTAAAATTATAAAGACACTTCCACATGTACTGTAATTGCAGAAGCAAGTCACATCTACACAGAAGTGTTTGCTGCACAAGTCAATGATGTGAAAGTCTACTGGGTCATGATGAGAGATAGCCTCTATAATGCCCATTGCAAAGCTGCTCAGTGTCCCTTCAGATGCCATTATCCCATGGAACTTGATGCAGATGGATGTGGAACTGGAGCCTCTGGAATGAATAGAATAAATGGTACTAGGCTGTCAGTGTATGAAGTATGTAGTTTTCTCTGAAAATTAGCTTCTATAGGGATGAAACTTTTGCTTAAGAACTGTGTTTCTGTGACAACAGGGAAAGATGCCCTTTTAGGCTTTGGAGCAGAGGACAAGCCTGTTGACAAAGGCCTTCTTGTCCTCTGATTTCCAGTCTAAATCCTGCTTCTGCTGCCCTTTTCTGCTCTTTCTCTCTCCATGCTGCATATAACTCCATCTCCTTACTTCTAGGTCCCTTTTTTAACTTCCTCCTCATTCAGTCTCAGACTTCACTCTTGTTCTTCTGTCCTGGGTTCAAACAGTCCAAATTCCCCTTTCTCTCTCTCTCTCTGTCCTGATGTCATGGCTGCTATCCTCTTGCCACTTCCTTCAGTGAATCATATTTGGTGTTTTGAAAACTATCTATTAAAATAGAAAGTGCTCATCATTCAATTTGGAGACATGGCAAGTTCCACCTAAGGCACATAGTGCCAGCTGAGAGTTTTGAAGTTTCACCTCTGGGTTATTTCAGCCCAGCCTCTTGAAGTCGCATCTGACTGGGCACCTCTCAGCCCTGTGCAAGAGATCTGGAGAGGAGCAATCTAAAACTGAGTAATTTCAAATTAACATGTGCTCCTGAAACATCACGGCCAGATTCTACAGCTCCAATCCTACAAATAGCTGTGGAAACACTCACGGTGTAGATCACATGCATGTGTTTGCATGAAGAGAATGTCTCAAGTATAATCTTTTTAGGCTGCAGAATCTTTTTCCCCCCTCTGTTCAGGCTTAGCACATGTTGGCACATGCATGAGAAAGAGTATAAGGAGAGTAGTGGGACAAATCAGGATCTGTCAGCATTTGTGCTATTAGCTTTACATTTTAGGGGCATGGATGACTCCTCTGAGAGCCAAGTCTTGGCACAGAAAATGTCAGAATGTAAATCTGCTCCATAAAAAATGTAAATCCAAACACTTCTCCAAATGTTTAGCCTCTGAGGAAAAATATTGATACTGAAGACACTGTAGAGAAGTTTCAGTCCAAGACAGTTCTTGTTATTCACTCCACAATTGCTAGCAAAAAGGATTTGCTTACATCCCCTTAGAGGGAAAGGACCTGTTGTATGTACAAGGCAATTAAGACTGAGTTAATGGGTATTACTCTTTTTTTTTGTGAACTGGTAAATTGACTTTGGAAAAAATATGCTTTCTCTGCCTAATAAGAGATCACAATGCCCTGCTAGCCATCATGGGAAATAAAATCAGATTCTGTGATATTAGTATGGATGTCATAGTTCTCTTCTAGAGGATATAAATATTAATAATACTCATAGATAAGTTCACCTGTACCACAAACCAAAACAACTAAACACTGTCTTCCTCTCTTAGAAAAATAATATTCAAAAATGGCTGCAGCCATAGTCAAGAACAATTGCTCAGTGAGTCATTCATCACTGTAAAAAAATGAATTTAGCTTACCAAGAAAATGTTTGTTTCCTGCTATAACAAGAATTCAGTGTATCAGCAAGGAAATTGAATAATCTCACTTGACTGTAATAAACAGCTGATTTATACTGAAATCATAACAAGTACCTTGAGAAACTAGAAGTGTTGTTTAAGGTGAGCAACTGAAGCTATTAACTCCTGAATGAAAAATGGATTTGATTTAACCAAAATCAAACACAAGAAACCACAACAGAAATTTGCAAAGTAACAGTATGGCTAATATATGGACTGATGATCTAAAAAAACATACTAGAAGAAAAAGACCCTTGAGGAACTTTCAGAAGCTGAACATAAGCTCTGTATTATAACCAGTTCTTCTGTAACTGGATGATACTGAAATGAACAGGTTTTATCCAAGTCATGTTAAGGTCGTAGGGATCAAAGCTGACCAAAGAGGAAAAAAACAGTCCTCACAGAGAATACAAGAGGATAAAAACATATAGGAGCACAGAAAGTAATGAATCTATTGCTGCTCTTTAAAGCACTTGTTCTTCACATTTGTAACCTAAGCACTGAATGAAAAAAAAAATTAAAGACAGCAAAAAAAAAAAAAAAACCCAAAGCAACCATACACAGAACCAACCAACTAAACAAGACACCAAACCAAACCCAAAAATAAAAGGTAAAAGAAAAAGCCAAAAGGGAAAACGTGGGGGACTGGACTTCAGTGACTGTTATTAATTTCTTTTCTTATAAGCTTTGTAAGCTTGTCAGTCAACAGTAGAAGCAGAAAAAGGACTACATATGTAAACACCGGTGACAGGTAGAGAGAACAATTATTGGAATCAAATAAAATCAGGATGCAGCATCAGGTGAAAGTACCTGAAGTGAAAGAGAGAGATGACTTTTTGACAGTATTTCTGAGCTTTCTCAGGTCATAGAAATGATCTGCAGGGTATTATTAGAACAGACAAGAATGGTTGACTTAAAAAACCTCCAGTTACTTCCCCTTTTACCAGAAGAGAGATGGTGCTCAGATGTGGTAGTGCTGTATTTCACAATAAATGTCTGCTTAAGAATGGCACAAACAGTAGGCAAAAGCAAGCCAGCATGAGGGTAACTGAGGGATTTGGCAGTAAAGGTGTGTCTGTGGGATACTCTATGGTCTTCTCTTAGTAGAGACTCATACTACACAGTTGTGTGCTTCTGGATTTTTAACTAGCTGAGCCCCACATAGCACATCAAAGCATGTAGTACTGTACTAACCTGAATAATGCAACTGCATATTCAAGGAAAAAGAGGGAGTAAAGTGCCAAATGAGTGGTAAGAAACTCCTCTGACTTGGAAGAAATGGAGATCAGGGCTCTGCTTTTCAATCTGTATCTGTGGAACTGCATAATTAAAAGCCTTGTTTTTCTGAACTGACCAGAAAAAATACCTTTAGTACCCCTACCTGCCCATCACTGCAGACCTTCTTGAGGTGTGTGGGTGGGGACTTGATGGCTTCTTCCTTTAATATTTCAGACTTGATCCAGATACTCCTTGTACTTTGCCCTACCCAGTGTTCCAGCTCTGTGGGTTGTGAGTAGTCTGACAGCCTACCCAGCAAGCATCCCTGCTGGAAGTCAAAATCTGGAGGGACTGGAAAGAGAAATACAGAAGCAGATTTGGAAACATAGAGATAAGAATAGATCATCACAGGTAAGACTTTTTGTAGAGGCAGTAATTTTGGACTTGTAGAGGGATTAATAGAATGGAGAAAAGTTGGGCAATGTGCAAAAAAGTAAGAGGAAAGGGCCAATTCTTGGTGTTTGCATGAAAACTATCTCAAACATCATTGTTCTCCTGCTATATCACCTCTTGAGAGAGGCCAAGAAACTTTCCATGCTCTCTACAGCAAGATCTGTAAAATCTCAGTTAACAGAAGTGTTCCAGACAACAGAGTGACTAATTTCCCCACACCACCTCCAATTTGTCTCCTACCAAGTTCCTCTCTTTGAAGAGAGTTCTCATCCCACTGCGTAGCAAAGCTCGCCCACGTCTGTGATGCTTTCCCCGGAACAACAAAAACGGTAACAAAGGATGACAAACCGAACAGAGTCTAACCTAACTGCATAGTCAGTTGTTCTCTAAGCACAGGGGTAAGTCTGAATCACTCACATAAAAAATTAACCCCCTCCCTTCAGTATTAACCAGTGACTATCTACACAACACTGAGACTAAATGCTCTTCTCGAGGAGAGATAGCTGTTAATTAAGCTGAAGTCACATCACAGTCCAATCAGCATTAGGAAATCTTATTTCCTACAAAACATCATGGTTGGTTTTATTTTTACCTTAATCTTTCCTTTCTGATCAATCTCACTTCATCAGTGATCCATCTCCAGCAGTACCCAGGCTATCGCACAGTTGTGTCTCTGGCTTCTCCCAAAGAGCAGTCAGGGCAGTATAAGACATAACAAATTGGATGACAATGTTCTTTGGAGAAGGCATGGAGAAGTGTTCATTGTGGAACAGACATACATGCAGGGGAACATTTTGTTTAAAGACTTTTTATACTTGAAAAAAGTAACACCACTTGGCTTGCCAAATGGAAGACATTCTGTTTTCCACAAGAAAGATTTTTTCATCTTGAATATTACGTGTGGCAGTGGAGGACTGAAATCTGTACTTTATCACATCTACCCCTGGCCACCAGTTAGTGACTCGTGAAATAGGGGCATAAGAAGCAATTTCAGCTGGAGATTCTGGTGAAAATAGATTGGAAGATGTGAAGGTTTTTGTAATACTGAATAACAAATGCTGCTGGTTAATCATCTGCTTGTGTGGGCCAAATGGTTTGCTTTGTTTTTTGAACAGATTAGAAGGTTTTTTTTAAAAAGAGATGTAGATTTGTTGCCGCCACTGTTATATTATGTGTAACGTACCCATCCCTATGATAGTACCTAATAGCAGATCCGGAACTGATTTTGAACGCCAGAGGGAGAACACGGAGGATGGCAGAGTGTACCTGTCCAATGAAGGCAGTTTGGATCCACAGGCTGTTTCACCCTAAGTGGCTACATCGACCTGCCCTGTGCTATGCTGCATCATGTGCTCTCATTGGCTTCACCACAACTACTGCAGGGGTCTGTGTCTGACATGAACTACACAGTCCATCTATGCTGAGGATGTCCCAGCTACAAGAAAAAGGAAGCTGAACTAGTGGTGAAGGTTAAGAAGGTTAAGAGTCAGTGTTGGGTGCTTGCACAGGCCATTCAATACCAAAATCCATGCTCTGAAATGTAGACCACTGAGAAATCCTATAAATATGACTACTTGCAGCAGTAATGTGTTCTCCAGGAATGATATCTCTGGGTGTACTTTCCTACAACCAAAATATACAGTTATGTTATAAGAAATAGCGACATTTCAGACAGTAATGAAAATAAATTAGGAATAAGAAATGCTGTGCCCTACTTTTAAGGAGTCATTCATACATTTTAATACTGTGTGCATAACCTGAAAATAGAAGCCACTGCCAGGTAATCGGATTTGGCAGCCAGTCAGCATAGGTATGAGTAAATATGGTCTTTGTTTCTGGCCTGTAGTCAAATTTTCCTTGAGTTATGGACACAGAGCCTTGTGCTTTTAGTTCTGAAGTGTCCTAGCAGGGTGTGTTTTACAGCAACATTATATAAGACCAGTTCTAAAGTGACCTAAAAATACTGTATTAAGTCAACTCTGGTTGACTTAATACTACCTGAAAAAATGTCCTTAATTCTTGGGATTATTAAGTAATGGTGGAACTTGAAATAAGCCAGTATGCTTCATATTTTAATTCCAATTTAATCCAATTAGCTGTGTTGTTTGGTGGTGACAAGTTCTTTGGTGAGCAATGTCAAACCAATCCAAAATGCATTACAATCTTGTTGGAGATAAAACTGGAACCCTATGTCTGTGTCCATGTTCCATCTTAGCAATATATATATATATATATGTACTTTCAGAAAACCATACTTTTACTGAAAGAAGGGCAAATTTAAGGTTCTGCCTTCCTTCACTGGGCCTATGCCAACAAAACCTACAGAAATTAAAGTGGCAATTCTATCTAAATGCTGTCAGTTTTTTCCTTTGGAGAATACAGAACTGGAAGGGACCTCATGGCTTCTCTTTTCCCATCTCCTTCCTATTTCAGTTTCCCTCCTGCCTCATACACTGGAAGGCTCTGTTGCTCTGGATGATTGTGGCGAGTAAATCCTAAATGGCCCTGTGCTGTACAAAGGTGCACAACACTTGAGCTCTTGGAGAAGGTTGCTTCATTCTCTGTGGACCATCACTGAAACAGGAGGAGGCATAGATTTTACCAGCAGCTTCTGTGAATATTTGGTAAGACAGGAACACTCAAGCTGAAAACTCATGTTTCTTTTACACGCTGTTGAGGAGGCTTCCTGATGTGTGCTTCTGCTGTTCCAAAAATGAGGTCAATGGGAGCAGCAGCTGTTTACCCTCAGCTCCTCCTTCCTTCTTGGGAGCAGTGACTACAGAAATTATATTTTTTGTCTTTATTGACTTTAAAGGGGATGGATTATGCATAGCTTAGGTATGCAAACCTGGAGTTTGTTGATAATTTTGCTACATTTTTTTTCTAAACTACTAAGCAAATCTACTGGCAATATCGAAAATGGATTTGGTCAGTCTTAAAATGCAGCCAAATTTGGGAAAAAGAGCTGCCACAAGGGTGAATTTGCCACAGTTTTGCCACATTATTTAAAATCCAAGCCACTTGGAGCTTAGAGCCACTGTTAAAAGAGCAATGGGAAGGAGTAGAGACAAGAAAAGGTGGTTGGTGACTCAAATGTAGATGCATCAGTTTCAGGTATTTAGAGCTATATACATGACCAGGAAAGATGTTTCCTCTCAGATCACTTTGTCTAGTTGATAGGGTTGAATAACATTTTCAGAATCATAGAATCATAGAATGATTTGGGTAGCAAGGGACCTTAAAGGTAACGTAATTCCAACCGCCCTGCCACGGACAGGGACACCTTTCACCTAGACTAGGCTGCTCAGACCTCCATCCAGCCTGATCTTGAACACTTCCAAGGACTGGGCATCCACAACTTCTCTGGACGACCTGTTCCAGTGCCTCACCACCCTCACATTAAAGAATTTCTTTCTAACAATTAATCTAAAATTACTCTCTTTCAGTTTGAAGTCATTCCCCCTTGTTCTGTCACTACATACCCTTGTAAATAGCCCCTCTCCATCTTTCTTCTAGGCTCCCTTCAGGCCCTAAGGGGTCTTAGGTCAATCTGAAGCCTTCTCTTTTTCAGACTGAACATTCTGAGGTTCAGCCTAATTCTCTCAGCCTTTCCTCATAGGAGAAGTTTTCCATCCCTCTGATCAACTCAGTGTCCCACCTCAGGACTTTCTCCAACAGGTCCATGTGTTCCTGTGCTGGGGACCCCAGAGCAGGCTGCAGGGTTCCAGGTGGGGTCTCACAGGAGCAGAGCAGAGGGGCAGAATCCCCTCCCTCCCCTGCTGGCCACGCTGCTTTGGATGCATCCAGGACATGTTTGGCTTTCTGGGCTGGGAGTGCCATTGCTGGGTCATGTCCAGCCTCTCACCCACCTGCAGCCCCAAGTCCTTCTCAGCAGGGCTGCTCTCCATCTGTTCATCCCCCAGCCTGGATTCATACCAGGGGTTGCCCTGACTCAGGTGCAGAATCTCCACTTGGTCTTGTTAGACCTCATGGGATTCCCATGGATCCACTTCTTGAGCTTGTCTAGATCCATCTGGATGGCATCCCATCCTTCAGGTGTGACAAAGGCACCACTCAGCTTGGTGTTGTCACAGACTTGCTGAAGGTGCACCCTATCCCTTAGTCTATGTCCTTAATGAAGATATTGAATAACACTGGTCCCAGTACAGACCCCCGAGGGACCACTTGTCACTGATATCCATCAGGACTGTGAACCACTGACCACTACCCTCTGGATGCAACCACCCTTCCATTAGACAATTTATAAGGCAGACATGCTACAAAGAAAAGCAAGGTTCCTGGAAAAATGACGTTCTGGTTCCAGATAGGTTTTCAGGTCAGATCCTGAACATGATAGATAGTCTTATGAGTAGAACAGGAACTGAATGCTGTAATGAACGTGTTTCATCACTCCTTTCCTAAATCCTATCTGCAGCTATTGCAAGACTAGAATGCTCAGAGGAATGCTGTCTTCTCCTTCACCCTGCCAACATGGTTTCAAAATATGTGCAAGACTGCAATTTCTTCTCTCTCTTCCAAGTTACCAGAAGATCCCTGAAATGTGGCATTAAATGCAACAGAAATCTGGTGTAAGCAAGTAGCACAAACATCCTTTGAAATGAGCACACTCTCTGCTCCCAGACTCAGGACTCAAGCTCTAAATTTCCAGGGGTTATGAGGCTGTTATTTCTTTGTGTATTTTTTAGTTTGATTGCTGTCTTAAATTTAGAAGTGCTTAATAAAATTCTGGAGCCTGACAGTACCTTAATGGAAATTTAATTAAGAAAAGGACAAGCTATCTCAACCTCAGAATCTGCCAGGAGGACTGCACTGCCTGATGATCTTCTGGCTGTCTATAAAGTTCTCATATTTCTTTTCATGGATCTAAATGGTCTTTTCTTTGACTTGACTTTCTCTCTGAATTGTTTTTTACTTCAGATACAATTAAAAATCTCTCTTGTTTTAAGTTTCCCATTCTCTTCTTTGAATTTGACTCTAGCTTTGATGTTCTATTTCTTTTTTGCTTTACTCAGGGATCCCTTGTGAGGGAACAGATCACAAATTCAAGCTTCTAGAGGTGCTGTTCCAGCTGCAATCTTCCATGATATGATAATGGTTATGAATAGTCATCTTCAAGCTTCTGCTATAGGTCAGAGGAAAGTGCTAACCTGCTTCTGGCCATTCAGAAAGTTAAATTAGTGCAGTGGATGCAGATGCCAGTGTTTTGACCATAGGAGGTTAGTAAGAATCTTTGACCCTGTGGTACTGCACTGACTAACTCACCTTTAGGTTAAATTCTGGTCACATCAAATCATAAATCTCCCAGGTCTCTTCAATAGCTGCTTGTGTTTCATCCCCAGTGTTTCGTGCACTGACATTGATTTATCTGTTTTCCTAAAAGTGAAGGTCAGGAGAGACAGGGCTAAGCCACGTCTTAGCTGTGAATCTCGGAACTGGAAAGGCAATTAAGCTTGCACACATTTATAACTTGTTTGAGGCCCCTTCCATTTTGTGGGCTTCTCTAAAACTGCAAGCTCTGAAAATCTTCACAACTGACCCTTAAGTGTAGGTTTTTCCCTCTCTCTATTTTTTTTAATAAGACCTTAAAAAAGAGAAAATAATACAGCTGCTGTCAGTATTTCTATAACCAAAACCAGCTTCCAAACCCTTTATCATCAGTAAATATCTTATAAATATCCCACGCAATATATCCACAATTATATATGTTCATGTCAGTTAATGGCTTCCTGTTTTGTAGGAGTTGCTTACAGGTTTCAGAACAACCTCCTCATCCATTCTGCAGATTCTAATATTTTTAATGCATTTGGGTAATAATTCTATTCCTATAAAATCCTCAAAGGAAAGAGTCCACAAACCTACATTAAAATAACATGAGGGATAAACTTAAGCCCACAGGAGCTAGAAAGTTGTGTGGTAAGTCATCCAAAAACCTAGGCTGACAGTATATAGTTAAAGTGCTGAGATATTGCTCCAGAATGGGACTAAATAATGGGACACACAACCTTTATAATTCTACAGGAATTCATCTGATCTCTTCATCATTATATTCTGGTTGTCAGATAGTACATATACTGATCGTTAGACTTAACATTAAAAATCACTGACCAACACTGTTTACCGTCTTTGTGAAATAGAGGACTCTGGAGCAAGGGTTAATTTAAAATGGATAGTATAAATATTTTCATTCTACATATTAGAACTATGTATTTCTGGAGTCATAGGAAGCAAAATATTAAATAGATAATTAAAGCAGTTTATTTCTTATGTACTACATTCTTTTGGATCCTGTATAACTTCATTAACTTTTTAAATAATACGTTTAACAGCTTATGGCAGTCTGATACTTTGGGTCATATTAGATAAGTTTACACAGCACTCTGATGATAGATTCTGCTGGGTCCAGATTGTGCCCCATGCCAGACCCGTCTCATACCTCTCCTGTGTTTATGTAGATCTCCACTCCCAGTGATTCCTGCTCTACGCTGGAAGTCCCAAAATTTCACCACTGACTGGATGAGAAGCCAGTAGCAAATAAACTCCTAATTTAGTATTCCTCTAAGAGCTTGTAGGTTAGCAGTCTGTAACAACTTTACATGATCTTTTCTTGATTTGAGTAACTGTGAGTTAAGATGTAATTTATTTTCATATAAAGTTTTAGACTTTGCTTAACCTGGATATTTTATATTTACTAGCCATCAGACAATGTACAGAATTGGACTGACAATGAACTAAGAGTCCAGGGTCCACCTGCAGAGTGCTCATATCAGAGTTACAATCACATCCCAGCTGGCTTCTTTCACATGTTGACCCATATACTTCAGATTCTGTGCTGCACCCAGCGCTTTCAGCCAGTCACCTTCTAGTTCTGAGTTCAAGGACTATGCTGGGAATGATGTATATTAAACAGAAAATCTGGATGTTGGAATATTTGAATTTCAGGTGCATAGCCTTAAACTATACAAATGATGGTGATGCATGGAGATAGTGTGGTGTCCCAGAGGATGGCTCAGAACATCTATCCACTGGGCTGTCTAGAGGTTAGGACATAAGCTCAGGGACCTTGGTACTTCATATAAGGCTGCAGGAGCCTTTCTAGGTACCAGCTACATCACTGTTAATGAAGTTAAAAATGAGAGTTTTTTTCTTTCCTGATAAATGATAAGATTTTAGCTCATCTCATTGACGACTTATTCAACTAAGATAATTTCTTTTACTAACTATGTCTGGTTTTGTTCATTAAATCTACCCTTAGTGCAAACATATACTGCCTAATTACATACTGCCCTCAGGGACGACAATTTATTGTTTCCCTGCAAATGGAGTTCACATGGTATTCAGGAATTCATGAGATGATAACTTCCTGAATATTATATCTACACAAAACCCAAAAATTCAAAACGAGGAAACTCAGAGGTGAGATTGCAGGACTGTCCAAGTAGCAGTTCTAACTAGGAATCAAAAAACCTCTAGCTCAGTGCTGGGAGAGAGCTTCTCTGTATTTGAAGCACACTGTCTGGAAGTGAAACCAAGGACATTTGCCCTACTACTTCATGAACTCATTTACAGTTCTCCAGATGCTCCCCACATCTATGGAACATATAGAGCTAAGCAGTCATAATTGCTCTTTAAAGCCTGAAACTAGGGCGGATTAACTTGATTAGACAGTCATTAAGGACAGACAAGAACTAAAAGTTACTTCTGTCTCATGAATCCACCCACAGAGAGTAGACCAGAGAGAATTTGGCAGCTAATATTCAATCGTTCAAGCCCTACCATTTAGGGAGAAAGAAGGACTGGGCTAGTTTGATTTGCATTTTAATTTTCTTGGAGTGGAAAAACAAATAAAAAATATCAAAGAAAAAGCACATGGTTTAATACAGAATAATCAAAAACATCTGTAAGTAGTTCTGCTTTAGTCCTTTCAAGGGCATGTATCTGGTTAATTTAGTATGGCAGCCTCAATTAAACAGCCCCTAGTAGCATGTTGTGGCTAATTGCTTACTGTTTACCAGAGCTTTTTTTCCTTTGAAAAAGGATCCTTCCTTTCTCCAAAACATGCCTGTTTTAGATTGAAGTTAGTACTTTGAGTCTGATTATTTAAATTTAAGATGCCCAAAGCAATAAAAAAAAGAAAGTAAAATAAATGAATTTACACTCCTTGCCATCTGTTTGGCAGGTGAGGAAAGAACATGCTATTTTCTTAGTTTATTAGAGAATTATAGCATGTTATAGATTTAAAGTGTGCTATAACAAAGTTAGCACTCATTATCAGTAGCTCTTAGAGTTTCTGTACAGGACAGCAAAAAGAAATTTGTCTATCTGGAACATTCACAGTAGACTTTGGGGTTTGTATACTTTATTACTTAAGAAAAAGGAAATCTCAATTTTTTGTCATTTCCTTCTGCTCCCCCAAAAAATCCAGTTTATGTTGCATTCTTAATGTGTTTAGTTCAACAAGAATGAATATCTTATATCCATTTTAATTAGAAAAGAAAATATTCAGATGATTTATGGAAAATGAAAAATAATTAAAAAAAAAAAAAAGATATAAAGATTCTCCTATAGCCCTTTGCATTCCATGGAAGAATTTTAAGCCTTCAGTGTAAATACCAGAGTCTGACACTGGAGTCTAGCACACCCAAATTGCTTCAACATTTCCAAGAGCTATTCCACATCTGTAGGGAAAACCTTACTTTTCAACCCCACCAACCCATTGAGATCAATGAAAACAGGAGTAGTTCCTTCAGTCTGGGCATTCTGGAATATTTGACTAGTTCACTGAAATACCTGAAGAAAGCTTAAAGAAAAATTGAGCAAAAATCTTGAAAGCATAATTTTTCCCAGGTTAGGTTATAAGAAAGTAGCAGTCTCACTTCACAACCCTTCCCACTAGCACAAGCACATTCCTGCTCTCTGCACTGCCTGTCTCCTATCTCAGTGTCCAGATTACATCAGTGTTTAACATTCATGGTCGGCATTTCTGAAACCCTGTTTTCAGCTGCTTTCCACAGCCATGGTTGAGCCCAGGCAGGAGGTACATAGTTCCTGAATTGAGTTGTCATAGCTACTCTGAGCACACCAAATTGCTAGAAAATTCTGATCTTTGGGGAATGGAAGCCATGCTTCTAGATGCAACAGAGAGCTGGTTCTCTGGTTCACAGCCCAAGGGCAATGCCTCTACAAATCCCATAAAACAAAAAGTTCTGTTTACAGGGTTGTCAGTTCTTCTAATTCATAATTTAAATATATTTAAAGAAATTTCAAGAGCACAGTTTGAAAATAATTCCAATGTTTCGTTCTGAAAAGAATCAAACCCAACAGGTAGAATTGGTGGACATTCCCCTTGTTCATCTACTCAAAATGGATTGAAGAACCTCACATGGATTTACAGATTGTTTCTTCCAACTTGAAAATGAATTTTTCAAGAAGAAAAATTTTGCCTGTGAAATTTTGCTAATCTCTCACATGTACAGAGAATGCAAATGGCACGAAAGATCCCTCCAGCACAGTTTTAAGTATTTGCCTCTTAATGGAGAACTTTACTGATGTCAGGCACTGGTTGCCACTGGTTTTCCTCTACACATAAGCAGTTGCTTAGAGCAGCACCTCAGAACAAAAAAATTGCTATAGTGTTTATGACTAATTTATGTTCTGTGGATGCCAGAACATTGGAAAGCCACTAGTACTGCTGGGGCAAGGCAATTTCCAAGGCAGCAGTTACTGCTCCTATTCTTGCAAAAGAATCAGCAAATCTGATTTTCCAGGGTTTTCCCCAGCTCTACTTTGTTGACAACCAGTTTCCTCAATGGGATGTGATCATTTTGATTGGCCAGCAAAAATTATTTTTCTTGCAAATGCCTTGTTGTTTTCTTATTTGCATTCCTCACTTTACAAGGAGTGTGAAGGTGTGGTGCCTAAATCAGATGAGGACTTGGACATCTTGACTAGGATTTAGATTAGGATTTGGGTGGAAACAAAGTGTCTATACTCATCTCCATTATCTGAAAAAACATCAGTTCTGATAGGGCTGTATGGTGGATCTCCCTTTTCAACACAGGAAAACTCTGATCTTTCCAAGTACAAAGAAGGTTCAATCCTGCATTTCCTTGCTCATGGAGGCAGGCAAAGTCTGTGTGTATTCAAGGGGCCACTGCAAGAATGCTGGTGGTGTTTGTGTTTGAGCATTAAGGCATCACACAGTGCACTACAGAAACTGTCTGTGCAGGCGGTAGAGGGGCCTGACTCATATGGACACGGAGAGAGCAAGTGAATGCCCCTACAACTTGCTGCAGATTCAAATTCCCTCCATACAGAAAGAACCACATTTCCAGCACAGGAAAATCCAGCACCTGGGTCAGAGGGGTGGTAGACGCTGCATTGTGCTGCAGTCTTGCTGTCGAGTCACTTGAAGATATCAATCCATGCATGGCTATTCCAGCACGTTTAGGCAGCCTGAGCTGGGGCAGCCAAAACCAGTCACTGCCTTCTCCAAGATTGTCATACATTCTACAAATATAAGTCCTGTTAAGTCTTGAGCAAGATACGTTCATCACTTTTAACCTATCTATTGTCCTGGCTTGTAAGATAAGCATATATTCTATTTGCCGTCTGTCTGATGGTGGGGCAGGTGTCTTCTGTTGGGCAGTTTTCTTATCTCTTCCAAGAACAATGTCTCCCCCCCCGGGGAGATATCTTCTGTTAATGTGCCATTGAATGGCTCACTGCATGACTGATAAAGTTACATCATCCCATTGTAAGATGCTCCACCCAGAGGGAGGAGCCAAGCATCCCTACCTGCATAAAATCAGCATTTCTTGAGACAGCATCTCAGCCTCGTCACTGGATTCCCAGAGGAAGACCAGGCCCATCTACTCTATCACCAGACCTTCAGAGAAAACGACACCCTTCTACTGGACCATCGCTTCAGCAGCACTTCATCTGCCACTCCAGGAGCAGGAGGAGCAGCCACCATTTAACTGGGCTATCACCAACACCCTGACTCCTCAGTGTGTCAGGTTTCTGACTCTATCAGTAGTTTTGTTTGTACTAATTACATTTTTTAAATTTTTTTTTTCCCTAGTAAAGAACTGTTATTTTCATTCCCATATCTTTGCCTGAGAGCCTTTTTATTTTGAAATTGTGGTAATTTGGAGGGAGGGGGTTTACCTTTTCCGTTTCATGGGAGGCCCTTGCCTTCCTTCACAGACTCCTGTCTTCTCAAATGAAGACATCTATAGCCTCACTTGGGTGATGAAAAGAATTCAGAATGAAAGACAAATAATGTTTAAGAAAGCCATACAGCACTGGAAGGGAGATGTTGACAAAGAAATTGAGATGTGCTTACAAAAGGTTTCTTCACTACCTGATTGTGACTATAGAAACTCGCTGATGCAAAGCCTACGATGCTGCAGTCTGCTCTTTCAAGCCATTCTATTTGGTCTACTTTGTGGATAAACTGAAAGACTCTTCAGTTTATTGGAAAAACAATGCGGGGGTGGGGAATGGGGGGAACAACAGAGTAACAACACATGAAGTACTTACTGTCTTTTTTACTTCAGTCTTTAATCGATTGGTTGTTCTTTGGGTACCCAGCCCTCTGATCTGGAGGAGAATGAAGTTCTGTAATGCAAGGAGCCAATTAACTCAATTGGTTAGAGCATGGTGCTAATAACACCAAGGCTGTGGGTTCAATCCTCATATGGGCCCTTTACTTAAGAGCTGGACTTGGTGATCCTTATGGGTCCCTTCCAACTCAGAATATTCTGAGATTCTGTGACCTTCTATACTTATACACACATATGTGTCTGTGGGGCTGGATGGGACCCACCTCAAGGGTACTGAGGGAGATCAGGGAAATGTTCACTGAGCCAGTCAGCATCATTTCTCAGCAAACCTGGCTGTCTGGGGATGTGCCAGTTTACTGGAAGCTAAAAAATGTGTTGCACATCTTCAAGAAGGGCTGAAAGTAGGATTCAGGGAACTATAGGCCCTTTAGTCTGACCTCAGTGCTGGGGAAGCTCATGGAGCAGATATTCCTGAGTGCCATCATGCAGCATGTGCAGGACAACCAGAGGATCAGGACCAGCATGGGTGTATGAAAGGCAGGTCCTGCCTGACAAACCTGATGTCCTTCTATAACAAGGTGGAAGAGGGTTGTAGATGTCACCTGTCTGGACTTCAGTAAAGCCTTTGACATTATTTCCCAAAGCATTCTCCAGGAGAAAACTGCTTGTGACTTGGACAAGTGCCCTCTATGCTGGGTGAAAAACAGGCCGGATGGCTGAGCCTGGAGGGTGATGGTGAATGGAGGGAAATCCAGTTGGCAACCAGTGACTAGTGGTGTTCCCTAGGGCTCACTGTTGGGGTCAGCCTTGTTTAATACCTTTATCGCTGATCTGGAGGAGGGGATTGAGGGCATCCTTGGTAAGCAGATGACATGAGTGTTGATCTGCTGGAGGGGAGGAGGGCTCTGCAGGATATGGAACAGCTGGACTGATGGGCTGGGGCCAGTCGCATGATTTTCAATAAAATAAAGTGACAGGTCCTTCACTTGAGTCACAGCAACCCCAGTGGTGCAACAGGCTGGAGGAAGAGTGGCTGGAGAGTTGCTTGGAGAAGGACCCAGGTATGCTGGCTGAACAAGAGCCAGTGTGTGCCCAGGTGACCAAGAAGGACAATCAAAGGACAAAGGAAAGGATCGCTGCTCTGTACTCAGTTGAGGTTGCATCTCAAGTACTGTATTCAGTTTTGTGCCCCTCCCCATAGAGGTGCTAGAGCATGAAGCTAGTAGGAAATGGAGTTTGTGAAGGGTCTGGAGCACAAGTCTGATAAGAAGCAGCTGAGGGAGCTGGGGTTGTTTAACCTGGAGAAAAGGAAGTTCAGGGGACACCTTATTGCTCTCTACAACCACCTGAAAGGAGGGTGTATGCAGGTGGGGAGGGGGTGTCAGTCTCTTCTCACAGGTAACAAGAATAGGGTGAAGAAAATTACCTCAGGTTGCACAAGAAGAGGTTTAAATTGGATATTAAGAAAAAATTCTTCTTAATAGTCACAGGCTTCCCAGGGAAGTGGTTGAGTCACCATCCCTGGAGGTATTTAAAGATGTGTAGACACCTCACTTAGCAAAACGGTTTAGTGATGAACTTGGCAGTGTTGGGTTAATAGTTGAACTTAAGATCTTAAAGGTCTTTTCCAAGCTAAATAATCTATGATTTAAAACTCAAGCCCCTGTCTAATCAATGTTAGCAATGCCATAGAAACTAAGCCAATACTCCAACATTATTCTAAAGAGAACAGAAGAGTCAAAGCCCTAATATTCTTCCTAATGAAATCTGAGTAACAAAACACCCCCTACCATAGTGTTTGTCATCTGTGTTGATCTAATGGATCAGCACCTTTTCTTTGTGCCCTCTGATCATCCGTTCTTGCCAAAAAATCAAGGTGCACTGTGTCATATGTTCCAAGCTTTGAAGCTGCATTCCATTAAGGATTTTTAGAGTAGACAGTGAGCCCATTCTGACAGAGGCATATTCCAAAAATACTCCAACCTTCTATTTCCCCTGTGAAGAATTGGAGATGGCATAGAATGACATTCATCACATGGCCACAATGAAAAGAATCTGTAAGAAATATCGACTTTATTAGCTTACCAGCTGTGCTTGCTGCCAAGCCAACCTCAGGTACTATTTCAGTTGCTCTATCACTCATGACTTCCCTTTTCCCAGGAGAGGCCTTTCATTATCCTTCAAAGAATTGAAACATACTTGAGAGATACAATAGAGGAAAAGGGCAGCAAATGCTAAGCAATGGCTGAACTATAGGCATTTCTACTAAAACAGAACATTCAGCATATTTGATGAATTAAGAGATCAGTGATCCTTTACTTCTTGAATGATAATAATAATAACAATTCAGAAAAGAAAAAAAGACCCCACAGACATTTCTCAGATTCCAGCCTTCCCATTTCCTGATGAATTTGCTCTCTTTCAAAATTGGATGATTGCACAAGTTATCCTGGCTTCCTGCCTTGACACAGGTGCCCAGGTTTCTGGTGACTCTTGTCCCTATTTAATTTACACTGCTGCCAAATTTCAAGACAGTTTTGAAGCCAGACAACTCTGCCAAAGCAGACATTAGAGCTTTTAACAATAGGAGTGGACCAGCCTCCTGGGTTCACTGGCATTAAGAAAGTGTACAAATAGAGTTATGCTTTTTCAATCCCAAACACTGGTCACTCTTGTGTCATCTGCCATAAAAAAAAATTAAGTTTATCAATACCTTTTTTTTTCTTGTTAGTTTTCCAAAGACTGAAGTATGCCATTGCTTCCCACTGATTATTTAGGGAGTCACAGGCCGGCTAATTGGTTATATTTAATTTCTGCAGCTGATGACACGTGAGTTCCTTCTAGCAAGACCCTACTGTCTGGGAGGAGAAGCAATGGTTTTTCCATGGTTTTTCCATTATTTAAAAAGCTGTGAAACCACTTCCTATTTTGCAAAGAGAATATACTGAAAACTTGCTCTACTATTTCACTCTGAATCTCATTGTGTTCCCTGGGAAGGATTCATATTTCACAATGAGTGTTGTCAGACTGAATTAACCTGAGAATGAAAAGAAAATATAACAGAACGGAACTATAGAGAAATTATTAAAAGTGTACCTTGTTTCAAGTGGGGAAAAAAAACCCAGATTCAGGCACTGTAAATGGACTGAGTTTATCTTGACCAAGATTTTACAGTGTATGCAAGATAGAATTGGAGCCCAGCACCACCAGTTCTCACTCCTCTGACCTTTAGGACAAAAGACGTTGCAATCTGTCATATAAAGAATATACTTCTCTATCAATCTAAAGGGACCATGGGCACGTTTTAAATTAAAAATATTGATTCCCTTACCCTCAGTAAAAGCCCTTATGCCAAAATACTGTTGCTGAGGCAGAAGGTGGAAACTGAAATCTGCCTAACAGCACATATGCATAAACTATTTCTCCTAATACATTACTACCTATTACAAATATAACTTCTAATTCAAAACCGAGACAATTTTTTTCAGATGTCTTTATCTTTGCAAGTCCTGGTTTCATGTTCATTCAAAACATGACAGGTGTACCCTATTTTATAGATCAGTAAGAAGCTTGGGGCTGTACAGCTTGTGCCAAAAAAATGTAATTATATATGTAACATTTCCTGCCTGTGAGGTAGTCCCTCTTTTCTTGTTTTAAATATGCTACATTTAGACAGAGGTGAGAAGTATTTCTGAGCCACCAGTAAATGTTCTGTAGGTTTTTATGTGATATCACGCACCTTCAATGACAAGCTTTCTGCTGGAGTGCTCATTCTCTTTGCTGTATTATCACTCTGGTTCAACTGAGACAGAATCTTTAGACAATAATTATTTGCACTCCTGGTACTCTGCCTGTTGCTTGTGACTCTTCTTAGAGGGGAAAGGAATTGGTCTGATGTTCAGACAACAACAGAAAAGTGAGAGTTTTCTAACATAGATCAGATACTGATATAAAATCAAGAAGAATTAGAAATGAGTTGATTTCTGAAAAACAAGGGAAAAACCTCAGGAGAAGTTATCACTAAGTCCTAGTGACAATGATTACAGAGCCAGATGTGCATAGCTCATGCTGAAATCTGCCCTTTGAAATTTTAAATTGGTTGTTAACAAAGCAAGAGAGTGCCATTAAAATCATCAAAATAAATGTAAAAGGGAGAAGAATTTGTTTCTACTTACTATCAACAATTAGTGGAAGATACCAATGAGAACAGTAAACATTTTAATATTAAGTTTTGAAAAGTATTTCAAGTTTCACTTGAAAGTACACACCAAATGGGCAATGTTATGGCAGGTTTCTTTATGCTGATTTATTTGGGGTGCAGCAATGCCATGGGCTCTTCACAAACCCAAAGAAAGTGGCCTGTGCCCACCTCTCCCCTGAAGACAGAGAGGAAAGAGATTCTTGTACACCTCTAAGAGCTTCACAGCCATCTTCTCTTGGTGTCACTTATGCTGGCCATTTCTGTGATTATTTGGCAATGAGAGTGTACAAGGAAGGCAGCAGGTAGGTGAGAGAAGAAAGGAGACAAGCCAAGAAGGAGATCACTCTCCAAGCATCATTGCTAGGGAATGAGGAAGTTCTGTTGATAGGCCTGTCTCTGCTGATTTTATAGGTCACTTTCTAGCCCTGTGAACTTTCTCAAGGGACTGCAGGACCTGAGGAGTCTCTGTTCCCTTCATCAGGAAGGAAGGGAGTAGAGTGTACTGAAGATACTAGAGATGCCTCAAGTTACGCAGGATTTCCATCACATCTACGTGCATCCTCTTCTGTTATTTCAGCCTGAAAAGTCCCTTCTCTCTTGTCACAGCCATGTCTGAGTGCTTCTAGATACTATTTCACCTTCTGGGTCTTCAAAGCCTCAGGCAGCTGAGACACAAAAGCTGAGGGGAAGCGACAAAAGAAGTTACTTTACTGTAGCCCTTTCAGGAGCATTTCAGACTGGTGGATTCTCTGACTGTGGGAAAGGGTTTTCTAAGACAGAAAGAATTGTTTGTCACTCTCAGAAGGATAATCTGTCTCAGAAGAATAACTGCTGGTAGCTCCTCCAAAATTTAGAAAAAAGTTCTCCAAGAGTGATATGTTACAACAGTCCTCAGCAGAGAGATACAATGTGTTAGGAATGTTTTTGGTGCAGGCATATCTGATTCCTGGATAATTTTTTCCCCCCAGTTTTCAGCAAGATATACTTATGCCCAAAACCAAAACATGAATCAGAATTCTTGCTTTGTGAGGAAAAAAAAAAGTAAAAAATCATTTTAAGTTAATGGAAACATTTATCTTACTATATGCATTTTCTCCTACGAATACAACTATTATTACTTTTTCTAATTACTATACGAGACCCATCATGTTCCAAAATTCCACTGTAACAAAGGGCAGAGTGCAAGACAGAAGGAGACAAAAGCGAACAAGGAAACAGTGAAGTAATACATCTTTGCATGACAGGCAGTGGGGCCAGTGGCCTGGTACCATGACATTACAAGCAGTTTAAGCCAGCAGAAACTAGTACCACTGCCAAAAAAGACAGTCCCGCCTTGTCTTTTTCTCTGGTTGATTATTCTGGCTTCTGCATCCCCTGTACACCCTCCCTTCACCAGCTACTTTAGGCCAGCACAAGCATTGATGTAGAAAAGAGCTAACGGAGCAAAATAAAGTTATTTTTACCCATGTCAGCTTCCTGACTCTTCATTGTGCTGCCAGCAACTGTTTCTGCTGGCACATGTCAGGGGACCAGAAGAGTAGTGATCTGTATGGGTGGGAGGGAAGTGCCGCCTTTCTTAGTGGTAGTGTTCTCTATTGGAAGCTCAAGATGGCATTGAAATGAAGGGCACAGTAAGTGTAGCATTTTTTATACGCTGAAAAACACAGTTCAGGCTGGATAATGAATTTGCATATAGGATGTTTTAAAGGAGCTCCACCCTGTGGAACACAGTGGACAGAGGAAAAAACCCAAGAGTATTGATTAAAAATGTAAGAAGCTGCTGATATTCTCTGGTACCCAGGTTTGACTAAGTCAGGAGTCTAAAATGGATGAGACGTATTGGGAAAGCAGAAAGACAGAACCACAGAGAGAAGAAAAACATAGAAGCAAACTTTCTCAAAAGAAAGAAAACCAGCACTTAAACCTGGAAGTACTCCTCTTTTTCTCAATACAAAGGAAAGCCAGGTTAAAGTAGTTTGCAGGCATCCTACAGCAGAGTGATGGAGGCACACTCTATGACTATTATCGCTGGTTGGCAGAGATCTAAAAGTGTAAAAGGACCTTTAGGTTGTGATGAAGTGATCTCCAGTAATCCTTGTTCATGTGGATTCATGGCAGCAGGACCACAACACAACCTGTTCCCAAGTGTTAGCTTTAAAGATCTGGGTAAAAAATGTTTGCTCATTTGACTTTGTATTTTCACCTAGGTGACAGTATCTAATGATATTATCCCTCTCTGAGCTCCCCATGCCTTGAACACTGAAACATTCACTGCTTCTGCAGATCTTACAGGCACTGCAGAAAGAGGGTGTTTTGCTGAAACAAGGAACAGGTTACTAACAGACAAGGTAAAGGTTGCATTGCTGATAGAAAGCAGAAGAGGCTAATTATATCTCTTGGAATCTCAGTGGCTTAGTCATTCGTGCACAGGGGAGCAGTAAAGAGGCAGTTGCACTTTATGCTAATCACTCCAGAAACAAAGGCATCCCATTGCCATTCTGTGACTTGCAAAGGCAGGTACACCCTAAGCATTTTGCAAGTTGCAACACTGAGATTTGGTTTGTATTAAAGGGTATAATTCAGGCAAAGTTGTTCTTTTACATTACCAATTGAGTATCTGGGGCACAAATAAGAGAGCTATACACTGGAGTTAGCCAGGAGCAGAATCCAGTTGTGTTGGATCCTGGTCCTGTGCCCTATCTGGTAGATCATACACCTTTTCAGAGTTTAATAATAATCTCAATGTATGTTTAGCCATGGCTTGGATACACTAAGTAATGTAAATGAAGACCAGTTGGATATCTTCCTTATATGCAATAGCCAGCTAATCATTCATAGAAGGTTAACTGAAACACTGGATGTGTGGGCCATGTCTCTTAACACTGTTTGGTCTTATTGGAAACTTTAATACTGCAAATTGTGTAAAATATTCCTAGGTTCATTTGGTTCATTACTTCAAAATGACAGCTCTGGTATTAAAAACTCCAGGTTTGTTTGCCTCTAGAGGGCTTTTGGATTTTTTTCCCATTGGAAATTGGCTTTTCATCTCCTCTGCATGAAGCTCTGTGAGGAAGAATAATGCATGAAGAGAAAAGAACACAGGGGCTTTAGGTTAACATTGCTATGTAGGCATGGGCCAATGATCAGACACCAGCTTGTGTGGCAGGGAGTTGTGTGGCACACAACTTACACACAGCGTAAATTATAAATCCAGTACCTTGTCCAAATGACCAAAGTATCCCAAGTAAATTTCAGTCAAAAATACTTGCATAACAAAAACAAAAACAAAAAAAAAAAAAAACACAAAAAAACAAACAAACAAAAAAAAACAAACAAACAAAAAAAAATCTGTAAAATTCTATCTTGTGTTAGTGTTGTACAGGGAGCTGCTACTGCAGTAGTTTGGTCTGCAACTCATTGGAAACCATTGACTCGAGGGTGATTTTCAAAGGGACGTAGTGAGCTTTTGTCAGCATGGTGCTCATCCAATTCCAGACAAGTCTGGGTGACTGAAAAGGCGTTCTTCTGGAAATACCTTGGGTTATTTATCCAGTTCCTGAAATAATGTCCCCGTATTGTAGCATAAATAGTTGTTCTATTCCCAAACAGAATATTTTATTTATTGCTATCTTCCCTCATGATTAAGCACCAGTATTTCTCATAGAACACTGTAGGAAATATTCAGGACCTGATTACAAGGTAAAATGCATTTTTAGGCCAGAAGGCCATTGTCCTGTTTGGCTTGAAAATCCTTGTTACGGTACATCTATGAATATACTAACTTTGTGTAAATTTGTTTACCCTTAGCACAATTGTCTCTGTTCCAGCATTTCCGTGTATTTTGCTGTTGCTGACAGACCATTCCTTTTTCTCCCTTCTGAAAATGCAGGCCAGACAGCAGGATGGTGTGCTGCAGAGGTACACCTGGGGCAGAAGAGGGTACACCAGGGCTTCAGTTGTGAAAAAAGGCTCTTTTTACAATTATGACAGAGCACAACTTACTAAGAGACACAGAAAACTACTTCTGGAGATGAGAACCAGGCTGCTAATTTGCTTGTGAGACTGTGATGCAATTTCTTTTAGCAGCAGTCAGAGTAACCCTGGCATAGGAATGAGTCAGGAGAAAGCATTTTAGAAAATTGTGGCATTGAAATTCCAACTATTTCCTAATATTTTTTTTCCCAAAAGACCTGAAAATAAACTAAGACCCTTAATGTGCCAGTGCATCTGTTTTTGTCTACGTAAAACCATGTTTGATTTCTCTGTCTTCACCAATATGCGAAGCCTCAATATTGTAACTCATGAAAACAGAGACTTTTTATTACTGTGGGGCTGTTAACAGTGGATCTCTGGTCGGTGGGGCCTGGTTTATTTCAGGGCAGGGAAGTACAACGTTTTGTTTCCACACAGATGATGCTGCAAGATAGCTCAGCACATCCTACCATGTGGGATCCACCTACATGCATGGACTTAGCACCGAAGGCGAAGAGTGAGGTTTTGCATCCATACCTGAAACCAGGTCAAGTCGTTTGAGTCCCGAGAGGAGATGGGAACAGTTGTCACTACCACAGTGTGTGTTGGTGTTGTCAAAAGCACAACTGCTCTGCTGTCCATTCCCTCCCAGCGTGTGTGCAGGCTGTCTTTTTGCTATTCAAAAGCTGCTCAGGCAACACAGGGCTGCCTTGAAGAAGTGTCTCTCAATCTGTGTCCATCTGGCCTCATTGCCTCCTTCTACACTGAGCTTCTCAGATAGGATGATGCCTGCTGAGTGGGTTTGTCTGTAGTGGTGAGGTTTCTCACATGGACTGGAGGGGCTGGACAGGGAGACAAGTCATCACATAGGTGATGCAGCTCTGGGTACATATTTTCACCCCCTCTCCAACAGAAAATCCTGAATAGGAACAGACTTCAGTAACAAGGATATTCCTCAGGAAATTTGCCTGGAGTTTCTTTTATGTCTCTCCATGGGTGAAATTCAGAAATCTTGCCCCTATCCTTGCCCAATTCCTTATAATTTGGGCAAGCAAGCTGGATTTTGTGCATGGGCTATGTTACTGTGGCTTTAGTTATTCAGCAGGGCCTTCTCTGATACCCAAAAAAGCTGTGCTATAAAGATATATTAGCATGGTATCCCAGGGGAAAGACTTTCCAAAGTCTGTGTCCCAGTTTTTGGGCTACTATTAGGAATCTTTCTTCCCACTGCTGCCGTGTGGATTGACAACTTGTTGCCTTGGGCTTTCAAGCTGAGGCTAGATGAGGCTAGGTGTTGGTTTTGAAAAATGTTCAAAGCCCTAAAGCACTTTATATCAGGTATTCTTATGCCTTTTAGTAGGTCAACCACCCCCTGTAGTTTTTGTGCTTTTAGCATATGCAGACATAGTGGCACTGATACCATAACCCCTCAGAAACCCCTGTAATATACTTTGAGTTTGAGCTTTACATTGAAGAAATAAAAATAAATTAATGGGGTTTGACTGCTTGTAGATTACTATACAAAAATTTTCATGGTTCCTATTCATAAGGTTTTTGGAACATAATATGGGCAATTTCTCATGTTGGGAAAATCTCTCTGTTAAGAATTATGGCTCTCCAGCTCTGTTAAGACTATTAATGCTGTTAAGACTAACATTTGCATATTGATGCGGAATAGAAAAAAACATGCTTTTAAAATAGCTAATTAGCTGTCCACTCAGCAAGAGTTACTGTCACTAGAGCATTTGTCATTTTGGCCTTTTATTTTATTTTTCATAAATTCCGATTGCTGTTCCAGTGCATGAGCCAATAGAGGAATTTCAAACACAATTCTGACTGTTAACCTCAAATGTTGTGTTCATCCACAGATGTCCATATCTTTGGCTTTCTGAACTTCTAATGTTATTTGAATTTATATATTTTATTGTCTTACTTGAACTTTGGTTGTTTTGAGCAATGCTGTTAAGATAAATAGTGTGACCACAGAAGAACAGTTTGCCTTTGTACAGATCATAGGAAGATAGTGGTCTAGGTGCAAAATAAACAGAAGTGACTTAAACCACTTGCTATCTAAGGCTCAAATCCACCCCCACTTTTTTCAGATGCAAGCAAGTGCCACCTCCCAGTGAAATTAGTGAAATACATTAGTGCCTTGTCTCTGAAAAGTTTTTCCCCTTGGTTTCTGGGATACTCTGAAAAGTGAGATCTTTGTTCACCTGTTAGTGAAAATGGCCTTGTGTGCAAGCTCACCATGGTCACCAGTACTGTGGCCTGAGAGGATATATTTCCTTTGCTATAGACTTTTCTCCTGGTGAATTGTATTGATCCTGTGAGAAAGTGGAACAAATTTTGACCTGAATGATGATGAAAAAATTAGAGCAAAGAAAGAACATTTTTGTTTTGCAGGGTAACTTATATTTGTAGAATATCTTATAGAAGGATCTAAGGAATTTCACTTGTCATAACTGGGAAGCAGAATGGAGACAGGCAATGTGGCAGGTATTTGTTAGATCAGGTGTCCCATGAGTTACAATACACACATTATCCAAAAAAATCAGTGTTACAAAGCTGGCATTGTGATAGTGCCTTTTCTTTAGTGCCACTTTGCCCAGCCTGACCCCGAGGAACACCAGTAGTCCCACTGCATCCCTGCTCCTGTACAGTACCGGCTTCAAGTGGTGGGGAGATGGCATCCAGCCATCCACAACCTCACCCAACCAGGTTTCACTTCTTGTGAAAGAAGGTGCCTGAGCAGAGCAAAGTTGCTGCATGTCTGATATGCATGGGAATCTGTGGAGCTTGGGAGGGTCAGAGATGAAACAGCACAGGGACAATGAGGAACATGAAAGGGATGCCACTGCTGGTGTCCTCTTGGGACAGTCTTCCTTGGAGGAATGGAGCAGCCCTCCTGGCACATGAGAGCAGGCTCTCAAATGCAGAAGAATCACGTATACTAAGCCATAGATGACCAGAAGCTAGAGATCCTTGTCTCCTCCCTTCATAACCCAAGGATTGTTGACTCGTTTGAGGTGCAGTTTCATGACAAGAGTCAGGGTTATGTGTATGATGCTTATCCAGAGTTATTAGTTTCTCAAAAGAAAAGTCCTAAAGTGAGGACACTTACTGATTTTGTATCAGAAGCTGTAAACTTTTATGTGTACTTTCATTCTTAATTAAAAAGGCAATAGCAGAATACACAAGAATATTCCAGAGAATAGGCAAAGACATTTGCCGTATAATTGATGGATTGATCTAAAAGTCTCTTTTGTAATCCTCCTCTCAAGGCAAGTTTAAATTTTTTCAAGTCTGTCACACTTCACAACAAACCAAACAAAAATATCTGGTCAGAATATAAAAGGAGGGAAGTTCATATAATCCTCTCAAACCCACCAATGTGTTATGCTTTTTATCTTTTGCCATGTGTTTCTTCCACACTGTCTGGAATAAATTTATAGCCAGCATTCAAACTCCAGAAAAAGAGTCTCCAGACAGATAGTTAGAAGTCTTTTCCATCATTGGTACTGCATAATTAGATTAATACTGAGCTACCAAAACAAAAATCTCTACTGAGAAATGAAAACCTCAACCCACTAACGACTGCGTCACTAAAGCTAGCAGGATGTACATATTTAAGTGAAAGCATCAGAGATAAAATTGGTCTTTTTTGGGGAAAAAAATTATTTTAGGCACTTTGAATACTGTAAAGGCTGGTTTAAAACCAGCTGTAACATTTCACACACTTTTTTCCCCAAACCAGCCAACCCTTCAGATCATCAGGTGCATGGGACCAATTGCTGTCACTCTGAATAAATTTAGATTTAAAGAAGGAGTGTATTCCTCCCATCAATCTGTCCATCTGTAGTATGCAGGATATCAGAGAAGTGATCAAGCCCATTCTAAACTTAAAACTCACAGATTTATCTTCAAAATTTCATATTTGAAACCATATATGCTTACATACCTGACTACCTAGCTTTTGGAATATAATTTTCAATTTCTTACATTTTGAGAGTCTTGTAAAACTATGTTTTAAAAACAGAGTATCCACTTATAATGGATATACTTTCCCTTCTGTCTCCATTTTAAGTCTCCTAGGAGTCGCTAAGTCCAGATTTTTCTTCTTGCTTTCCATATGGTTGGCAGGAAATAAAGCATGTTGATGAATAACCTCTCTATATAGCTTGTTACTCTGAGGAAAGGGCACATCCTATAAGTTAATATTTCCCCTGAGTGATCCAAGAGAAGTCCATTCAGAATCTGCATGTGACCAAAAGAAAAGAGTGGGGAATGGTCTGATTATATTATGCTGCCATAGGAATGTGAAAAGCAACAAATACAGTATGTGTGTACAATCCTTAGAAGGATTGTAGCCTTTGCTTCTCTATACCTCTTTGCAGAGAAAACACACAATTCTTCGCTTATTAAAAAAAATACAATGCAAGGAATTTTGATGGCAGAAATTTTTTCTCCTTGATTTGGAGAGTGATGTAAGATGACAATTAATGGTGACATGGAGAGGTTTCTCAAATTTTAAACTCAAAAACCTTCTAAAGGTTATCTAATTTGTTAAATCTAATTTGTTAAATTAAATAATCTTTGCTTCAGTAGGAACTGCCAGATTTCCTTGCCACTTGTGGATGTGTTGGAGATGTTAAAGAAGTAGCTGGATACATCTAATTAATTAATTGAAAATCCAGAGACTTGGGCTCCTACTAAACATGACAAGAGTGTATCAGAGAGTATCAGATTTCTGGATCAGAAGTCCCTGTAAGGTAGAATTCTGCAGGCTGAGAAAATGTTGTGGGTTAATATCTCTACACATGCTTATGCTGCTCTTATTTTCCCACCTACACATCCATGATGGGCCATTGCAGGAAACTGGCTATTGGGCTTTCATTCAGTAGCACTTTCACCTGGGCTAACACAACACTCTCCATTCCTGTGAAAGTATCAGTCAGATCTAATACTTCAAAATTCAACTGAACAAAACACCCCACTAGATTTGTCACTGTCTGAAGATACAAGTGAACAGAAAGTCACTAGTGCTGAAATGTATAATTTAAAGATGCCTAAGTCATAGTGGTAGGTGAACCATGCTACATATAAAGGTGTATTAATTTACTCCTCTCAACCTCTCAAATTCCAGAAGTCACCTGAAATAAGAAGTTCCCTCCTTAACTCAAAATTTGGGAAGCTGTATGTCCCTGGACCTGTGAGCAATACATGCAGATCAGGCATCTGAAAAAAAATTGATTCTTTCCCCTCCCCTTTCTGTGGTCTGTCTCAGAAGCTTGTTGGGAGGAGAGAACACTTCCCCACCATTGGAGGGACTGTGTCTAAGTAAGGATGGAAATGTGTTCAGAGCCATGAGACCAAAATTCATCCTCTGTTTGCTCAGGCTGAAAAATCAACCCAGAAGGAATATCTGGTTGATCTTGCTATATAATTTTTTCAAAACACAGCAAAGTTTCACATAACAACTGGGAAATAGACTGGGAAATATAGAATAAATTTTATATCTACTACTTTTATATCTACCTTCAGACAAAAGCAAAGTCAAGAGTTATGGGTTTAAATCAGGAAGCATAAAACACTTCTGAATTTACCTCTTATTCTTTAAAATACATCTAGGAAGACATCCATTAATATTTCTTTAAAATTGAGTGGAGTTAGTTGTCTATAGGGAGCAGGGAGATGCATTTTGAGTTTTTTACTTGTGTTTTCTCATATTCAGAGGTATGACATCTTCAGCAAAGATGCAGTGAGAGGCTGATTCTGTTCCATCTCAGTTCTCATCTGTAGCATGCACTGAGTCATCAGACAGTGCCCTTACAGATAGACTTTGTAGGTCTATTAGGTTGATTTTTATAAACATTTAGACTGCAGGGAAAGCATACAGTGACTAAACTCTTTGTTCTGGAGGTAATCAATGTTTGGGAAGAGATTTTTCTGTTGATGTACAGTTAGAAAGGGAACTAGAGCAAATCCTTCTGATGTGCACCTGATGGAGCCAGCAGGTTTGGAACAGAGGAATAAAGGTCTTCATTAAATGTGCAGGGACGCACCAACACATAGCTCTATTCTGTGAGTCACCTTTCAGAAACAAGCAAACAGCTGCAAGAAAAGGTTGGGTACCAGCAACCTGATAAATCATGGAAGGGAATCCTGGTTTATATTCAGGACTTTAACAGAAAATACTAAAACCAGAGCTGAAACAAGGGTTGCACCTAATAAGAACATAAATATTTGCATCCAGTAAGGTTACAGTATATAATGCATTTTCATCTGCATTAGCAGGTGAAGGACTGTTGTTTGTTCTTTGAAACTTTCTCAGTCATTCAAAATGTTCCTTCTGTTCTCTTTTTCTGCTTTCAGAAACAAACCCTGTTCATATTGCTCAAAAACACTCAATGGAACAAGTATCACATTAATAAAAGACAAGCACTTTGCCCAGAATGTCTTTCCAGTGCTTTTTGCTCTCAGCATTTCTCTAATTCACTGACCCACTTATAAAAATCTTAGTCAGAAATGGAGGGATATAAAACCATACATTTAGATTCATCTATATGTAGCAAGATGACCCTTGGAATTCTGATTCATGCCTGAGTTCAAATGTGTAAGGATATTGTAAACAATAAATAACCATTGACTTGTCTGAGTTTGCCACGGGGAATCTTGTTTTTATTTAGTCAGAGGATGTTTTGCAATTACAAACAATTATTCTAGGACAGGGAAAGTACTTCTCCCTTGAGAACAATAAGGCTGCAGGCTAATATATCCCTCTCTTGAGAGACTCTTCTTCATTGCCTGTTGCTGAGTATACTTAGGTGTAGGTAGAGAGAGAAAAAGAGGGACAGGAACCTGGTGTGTGACTAAACCCTAAATGTCTCCCAAGAAATTGGTTTTATGTGTCATGGCAACTGCAGTTTTGCTGTTACTTTGGTTCTTTCTATAGCTTTTGAGTAGAGTTGTGTGGAGAGAGGTAAAGCCTTTCCACAAAGAATTTTGTCACTGTAACGTTTGGTTCTGATCTGCCATAGAATGAGAAATAAAAGGGCTAAAATGATTTTTTGAAGAAAAGTGAATTTTGAACCTAGGACAGACCAGTGGACTTTGGGAGCCTTTTGTTGCTAAGGAGTTGCAAGGCTGGGAGGAGTGGGAAGAGAAGAACTTGACAGGAAACCATAAACATGTTTTTGACAGAAACATACAGGCTTTGAACCCCACCTTGTGTCTATTCCAGACTGAGGAAATTGAAGGGCTTCTGCAGAACATTTCAAATTACAGAGGCTGTTAATGCTAAGTGGGGCATCTTTAGAATCAGCCGAAGTTATGAGCTAACTGAAATACAAATAAAGATTTTGAGTCTAGTTTTTATAGCTATGTAATCAAATTACTTTGCTTATAGGTCATTGTGCAACAAAAAGTTGATTTTTTTTGGAATAAGCTGATAAGACACTAGTAACTGCTTAGCTAAATTTTTGGTCACTGATTTTTCATCAGATATGGATCTAGTTGTATTTCCCTTCCCACCCCACTCCCTGAGCCCACAGGCTGCATCCCATTATGTCACGTCATGCTGGGTTACCTCCTACTTTAGCAACACATGCTATGATGTGACACCCTATAATTCACAGAGACAGGAACAAAGTACTCTAAACAGTAGAGTGATTGTACTGCTGTAATATCTGGGACATCTGCAGAGTGCTGGATGATGGCACAGGTTTTTATCTTTCTGAATAAAAGTTGGATAGCTCAGCAGATATGCAATGCTTAATGCGCTAAAATGTGAGGTTAATCAGTACCATAAAGAACCTGGTGCCTGGAGTCTCAGCAGACCATGAAGCAGAAAGTAATCAGTTCAGCCTCCTCCAGTGAGTGTCACTGCAACTTCTACATGTGGCTTCAAGGTGCCTAAATAAATTCAAAGAGAAAGGGAAAAGTAGAGCAGAAATGCTATTCAACCCATATTATCCTGGTTCTTACAGGAGTTGTTATTTGGAAATGCCTTGATGAACAGCATGTTGATGACTGAGCTATTTGTGCTTCTATGGAGGTTAACATATGAAACATGCTCATTCTGTAGACTCAGAATGGTGATTATTCATTGTCTTTCTTGTAGTCGAGCTGCTGAAGAGGATATGATGCCCTCTGCGCTGTCCTGAGGAATAAGCCTAAACCAACATCTGTTCCACAAAACTTGCAACCTGAGATTTAGATAGCAGGTAGGGAATTAATAAAGGGACACTTGCTGAAGTACAAAGACAAACTTATTAAAGACTAACTTATTAAAGTTAGAGCGGTTTTAATAGCCAGTAACCAGCTCAATCCTGCTAAAGAGTGTTATCTTGTCGATTTTGTTGTTTCCAACATTCACCTTTATGCATTATATGGAAATCAGAGATTCTATTTACATAAGAGGTTAGTATCGACAGTCTAATTTGCCCATAAAGAACAGGAGCAGGTCCTTTGTGAGGAAAGAATTATTGTCTCTTGTTACGTTTCAGCCACGTCTGGCTTCTTCCTTCTTGTGTAAAAAACCAGTGGATTTGCATTCAGCTAACTTGGAGACAACTTCTCCTCAGACATCCATACTAACAAAAGCACAAGGTCAGGACAGAGGGAGGGGTCACTGAACAGGTTTCAGAAAAGTGAACGAAAGAAATAAAAATGAAGCAGAAAAGACTGCACTGGCCTACAATGAGGCTGTCTGGCAGATCACTACCTGCCAAGCAGTAATTTAGTGAAATCACATCCTCTGGGTCCAGTTCTTGATGCTGACGCATACTATAGGTTCATTTGCTTTGTGTCCTATTCTGAAAAATGAATACAGTTAAAAAACTCCTGTTTCTTTGTAACTTATGTTTCTGAGGTTTATTATGAGGACTGAAATCATGCCCAGTTGTTCCCATGCTGGGACGATCCAGCCTCACACTTAACCACAGAACTGATTATCACTGCTTTACTCTAACAGTAATAGTTGTGTTAGTATCAAGTAACATAAGGAGACACACTGAGACTTGATTGTGCTTCCACACTTGATTGTGTTCTGCCTCAGGCAAAGAGAGAACATTAGTCTCTTTGATCAGGTAGATATGTAAAACCAGTGTATCAACCCCTTAGGTAATTTTTTTTTTCATAAATATTGTTTAATCAGGAAGACATTACATTCCATGCTCTAATTGTAGGTCAGTACCCAGCTACACAGAAAAGTAGCCAAGCTGGGTGAAAAACACGGGCCAGGAAAGGACCTACTGCATTTACTGTGGCATTTGTCACTTTATATGAGATAGCACTGAATGAAACTTATAAATTCTGTGGAGCAAGCTTTTGCCCTGTGCCCTGGATAAATGGTAAAGTATAATGGATTTTAATGCTTGTAATGTGCAATCAGAGTCCAGAGAAGTTTATAGAAAGTATGTAGGGTTATAAATCTTGAGTCCAAGTGAGACTAGTCAAATCCCATGGTCGTGGCTGCACCTCAAGGCATATCTTCCTCCTACCCCATCCACATCTGCATCTGGTTTTGCCATGCCCCTTGATTCGCATCACTGTGTGTGAGTTGGAGATCTCTTTCAGAGAGGTGGGTCCATTTATTGATTGCAATGGAAGGCTGCTTTTCCAACACAATGTCAGGATTAAATTCTCCGAAGTAAAAATGAAACATTCATAGTTTTGGCATGCAACTTTCATTTAATTACTTGGACAAAATCTGACTTGAAATTCATACGTACAGCAAAACCAAGTACCACTAACAAAGTATTTCAGATTTTGGGGTGTTTGATTCTTTTGAGAAGCAATCAATACTTTCTGTACTAGCCAACCACTCTATAGAAATTTTAGCTTAGTGAAAATTTCACTTTTCCTTTAAAAATAATTCTCAGTCAGACACTTTAGTAAATCCATATCATGGCAAAGCCTATATTGCCTGCAAATGCAATTTTCTTTCTTATAAACTGTTAAGGTCAGCAATAGACTGCTACCTGGAATAATGGCCACACAGTGTTTTAAATAGTGTAAATTCTTATAATTAAAATGCTTCAGAACTTAAAAGACAGCAGAAAAATGTCATCTGATATTACAGCTTTTTTGTTGGTGCAATATGTTACATACATTGTAAAGCAAAGAAGCAAAACTTCAAAGAAAACTTTTCTAATTTCCTTGAAAATCCACTTAAAATGAAGAAAGGTAAATAATTTAAATAGGTATTTTTAAAGTCCTGCTGTTTCCAGGTATTTCAAAATACAGCAGAGAATTTCAAAACATTATTCTTTAATGTGAATATGTACCTTTTCATAAGGGTGTCCTTTGATGAGCTAGAAAAGAGAACAATAATGGAAGATAAACTGAAGTTCCTTTTATAAAAACCAAAATTAAAAAAGGAAAACAGACAAAATAATCTGCCAACTTCAAAAGAGTTTCAAAGCCTGAAATTCCTTTAGCTTGAGACATAATTTAATGACTAATGTTTAAAGATACAATGTAGAGCTTTGAAATCTTGAGAAATGAGAAAAAATGAGTTGTCTTTTTCTGTGACTAATGAAACTATGTCCACAAAGGATTTCTAATTGTGATACACCAGATGTTTGGGAGGTACAAACATGTAACATCTAGAAAAATTCTCAGCTTTCATTTACTTTTTTTTCCCTCTGTATGTACAGAGGGGAAAAAAAACTCCAACCTTTTCAAAGGCCAGCTTTCTCAACAGTTCAGAAGTCTATTTAGAAATGAGGAAAAAGAAGTCCCTTGTTCTCCCCAAAAGGGGAGGAGGCATCCATGCTGTATAACCCCTCTGTTTCACCCAGTGTGTCTGCACTCTGAATTTTGGTAGCTGTGAGGGCTGACCTGAGCTGTGTATTTGTTGATGTTTACTTGCATTGACCTTGTAATTTCACTATAGAGAGAAATTAGCTAGTGCCAGAGGACTAAGGAATCATACAGGCAGTGTCACATAGTGCCTTTCATTCCAGGTAAGCTTACTCTCACTCCCCTTTTGAAGTGGGGAGAATATTAAAATGATTAGCATACACTATCACCTCTCTTCTGTTTGAGTAAAGTTGAATGAGGTCAATCCCTATGCTATGAATTTACAAGACTCAGGCACACATTACTGCCCATCTTCAGCTCTTGCCAGATCTTCATTCTTCATAGCTCCTTAAAAATTGCACAAGTCAAAGGCTTTTCCTTGGTCTGTGGTATCCTATGTTTTTATCTCTTGTTAGGTGCTTAAATTAGCAAAAAAATATTGATAACAGAAAATCTGCTGGTGCCTCAGGTTTCTTTGCATGAGGCTAGGATGTTATTGGTCCTCTTCTAGGAGTTCTGGTGAAGGCTCTGTTTTTATAGGCTTACTTGTGGCAAGGCATGAGTATAAAAAGAGCTGAAATCTTACTTGTAAATACAAGTCTCTTCTCATGGATGACAAGAAAAGACAGAATATTTTGTGAAGGATGCTATGGATTGCAGCCATTTCTTACAGATATATGTGCTCACTTCCATGTACAGCACCCCGTACACATGCATTTAGGTAACGCTGTTTCTTTAAAATAAGAACAAAGCCTGAAAAAGGGACTCTCTAGCTTAGTGTGTTTGCTGAACCAACACTGAAAGGCAGCAGGGAGGTAAATCATTCTCGCATGCTGAAGGGAAGTGTGGCATTACTTATGAATGACTGCATGCATGGCTGCCTGACTCAATGAATGAATCACCCAGAATAAGACTGTGCAGCTCGAATGAGCAAAGAAACTGCTCTGATTTTCATTTACAAAGATTAATCATAAATATTGTATATTCTGCAAGGCAAGGAAGGAAGCACAGTCAAACCTGGTTAATGTATTTTATTTCCAGGGTGGGTATGTTGGGTCACTGTGGTAATCAGCCCTCTGAGATCACCTGTGGGCATACAGTCCCTGAAGTTCCAGCAGCGCAAACATTTCAAGCTAGGCTGGGATTCAGCAACCTGATGGGTTGCATCACATACACATTCATTAAAAACAGCAGTGCCACCAGGAAAAAATTATACTATGAGCTATCTCTTATGCTACAGACTTTAAAAACCCAGGCATGTTTTCTGAAAATTTAAATATTTCCATGATGACTTCCATTATTAAATAAAAATAACCAGAGCCTTACAGGCCAACATTAATAAGGTTTACAGTGTTGCAAATGTCTTGTGTCAGACTATCTAAAATGTCACCAATGTACCACATTTTTAAGCTTTGAAAGATTTTGTAGGAAACAGATTTGAAATTATGAAATATTGTCTACATTGAAGGGCAGTGTCTTTGCTATGACTATTTTAACTCCATAAGTTACAGATTGTAGAATCAAAATTCTCACAATTGTTTTTAAATTTAGAAAATGAAATGAAAAAAACAGCACTACATTTTTCCCTCTTTAGCCTCTGCTTCAAAAATAGTCTGCTGATTAACAAAGTTCACTATACTATCAGAAATCACTCTATTTCTCCAGTAAAAATAAACTTCCATTAATAACAAATAATTCTAGAATTCCACTCAAACTCTTTTAATATTTTAGAAGCACCAAAATATTTTAGGACTTTGAGTCCCTTTGCAAACTGTCTGACTAGAAATTGATTTGTACTGATAGTGAGGTGCAGAACAGGGCAACTGTGCCCTGCCCTGCTTACTGAGCTCGGGAGCTGAAGCAAGAGAGACAAGGTAGGAAATTGAGATTAAGTACCCTGAAAAGCCTCAGGAAAATGGTTATGAGAAGTTAACCTGCAATGTTATCCATGTCTAAAAGCTACTCTGAGTATTTTCTTCCCTGGAATTAGAAATCTGTACAAACTGCAAATAATGCAGATGCCCAGATCTGGAGTCTGTACACAGGCAGGTTTCTGCTTGCCTCTTATGCTCTGGGATTTAGGTTTGACAGAGGTAAAAATTGGGGGATGTACTAGGAAATGCAGGTCTGCACCAGGAGGCAAATTTTCCCTTCTTTCCCCTCTATTCTACCAGTGTGGTAGAATAAACAGCAGCTTCTTCACAGTTGCTTCCAATTTTAAGTTTGGAGATGTTTCTGACCTTGGTTATTTTAGAAACTGAATTTCCAGGCCAAGTCTTGAATGGATTTTGAATGCACATTTTTGTATTTGCTGTGTTTCCCTTGACTTTCTCTGGCAGATCATATAGTACAATACCAACACCTACAAATAATAATACAGGAATCAGTGTTTATACTTTCCTTTTTTGTTTCACTCCCTCAGTTCAAAACCTTGGATCTGTTAAGCAGTGACTGTACCTCAGCAAAGAGTCCCTTCAGTAAGGGAGCCAGTCCTTTTAAAAAATGTTCACTTCTAAATAACTGAATGGGGTGAGTCATGTAGCAGGAAAAAATTAAGAATCACAAACACTGACCCCAGTAATATATTGCTTCTATTAGTAGCCATTTCTTTATGACCTTAAGACTTCCGTAGCAGCATAAATATTTTAAATGGTTGAAGCAATTCGAACAATCTTAGTTAGCTCAGGCATTAAAAATGCAGCAGTGAAGGAAGGGAAGCTTGCTGACAGCATTCAGGTTTAAATTTATAGTCGTAGTCATGACAGTGTCACTGCATGGTCATAAATTTCCAGGTGGATTTGCAGCACAGCAGTCACCTGGTAGACAAAATCCAGAGAACCAAAGCTGGGACCTCCAGAACAAAAATCATAAGCCACAGTTTGAATTGTAGTGCTGTAAGTATTTGGAATGAATATTGCCAGGAGTTACAGCAGCACCCAGATATTCCTCAAAGAGAGAGTTGCTAAGTTATTATAAATCATGCAGATTTAGTGTTTATGAGTGTGCTAGTCACTATTTGGTAAGCACTTAATTTCCAAATAGAGGGTAGAGAAATTTGCACTGTATCTGTAATGCTGAATAAAATAGGATTGTTCTAGTATTAGGAATAGGAATTCCTGGGAGTGGGGAGGGGCAAATAACTGCAAAATAATATCAAAGAAAAGTAATGGCTTTATTTGGGGGCATTTTCAGTGGAAAAAATAAAATAACATGGGGACTGGCCTGGAGTCTATCAGAGGGGTGTTTTTGGAAGATGCAATTGGAGCTATATGTTGCACACATGCATAGGAATCAGAAAGAGTTGAGACTTTTATGTAATGAATTTTAAAATACAAAAATAAACCAACCCTACTGAAGATCATACAAGCTTTCTTCCGGCTTGCTTTGCTTTGCTTTCCTTTCCTTTCTGTTTTGATATATTTATTTTCTATCTTATTTGAATTTGACGTTTTGAGGGTAAGAGCACATATGAGATGTCATTATTATCGATAATTGAGTAACAAACAGTGCTAAGAGTGAGTTTGTTTGCAGGCTGTGTGTGGGAAAAACACTTCAGATCCAGATCAAAAATGGCTTTGCCACATGAGCTTGCTGGTCTGGCTAGTTTTATGTCTTGGCTCAAGCAAAGGCTTGGACATGGCCTCTCAGAGGAAGGTGGAAAGACACGTTTTGACTACCGTGTTCCACGCCTTTGTGATTTGTATGCCATTTCGCAACTGTTGCTGTGATGGCAATGGCCCTTGGACTCACATCATGATCAATATTTGTTGAATGAAAGTCATTCATTGAAGTATTATGGGTAAAGTATTCCACAAAGATCTTGCACAAGCAGTATTGGAAGATTAGAATACACTTGCGTGAAGAAAAGTACATTTTACTCTGTACATGCTAGTCTCTTTCATTCCCATCTTTTCCCACACAGAAAAGACACTTGAGCAATGAAGAAGGGGCCGTAATTCACTCTCGCTGTAGACTGACACCAAAGTTGCTACTCTTTGTTTACTCTAGTTTTTTAAATATTTAGAAGACTATTTGAATAATCCATCCATCCTTTTCTTCAAGCTATTTCTATGTAGATTTTTGCTAGGGTCACTTTGAAATATTTTATTTTCAAAGGGAAGAACTGCCATTGTCTCTAATCTTTCTCATATACTCGTTTAATTAAATCGAATTGTTTTTTCTTTTGGCTGATACCTTATTTCCAATGTAAGGATGTTACTGTCTAGATTATTTCAGTTATATTCTCAGTCAATGTCATTGCTAGACTCAGGGCTGCCCAGAATAGACCCTGAGACATGGCTGCTCCTTCTTTCACACACAGTATGACCTGAACTTTATGTGGGCCTGTTCACATGAAAATATAGTTGACAAGGTGAATCAGGGTGGAAAAATCTGGCCCTAAAGCTGAACTGAGAGACATATCAGATTAATTCTCCAAAGATAAATGAACAATGTTATCATTTTATTAAGACAAATACTACTTCGGTCTGTAGAATAAACAAACTTCCTCTCAGTCATGTCATATGATATTCATGCTGGAGTTCACTTGGAGAAGAGTGCATTCATTTCATAATAAATAACTGGTGGTTATACAACACCTTTGACCACAAAGCGTTCCAAAGGCTATGCTGTGTTCCTTTCACAGTTACAAAAATACTCCCCCTGAAATCCAGAAAAGAGTGAGGCATAAGTTTAATAGTGTGAGCAAACTGAAAACAGATGATAGATTTTTCACAAATGAAAGACCAACTTTATCAGAGATGCTTCCTTTTACCCATTAATTGTTTGAAACAAACAAACACTCTTGGTGTGTCACACCACATAATTTACCAACAGTCACAGAAAAATTTGTTATTGGAGCTGGTTTTAAAATTCAGGAGCTTCTGTCCTTCAGTTCTTTGTTCACAAACTTCCTTTCCTGTGAAACTTCATGAAAAAACTGTAGGCATTTTGATAATTTTTTTTAAATGTTTTTTTCCCAGGGACAAAAAATAAATTAAAAAAAAACAACAAAAACACAACAACAAAAGAAAAAAAAAACCAGGAAGAAATGCAGCGCTTATCTGCTTTGTAATTGTTGAAATTCATTTCTGCCTATTGAAAAGGGCTTGAAGCTTAGGGAACTCTTGACCTGAATCTATTTCTCAGAATCTGCAGAACAAGTTTGTTCTTCTGGTTATTGAATTTATTGTTTGGACGAGGAGAAGCCTATTCATGGAAAACAAAGTAAATAATGAAATTCTTTTGGTAGCTACCATGAAGAGTCATTCATCTGAAACTTCATCTGGGAAGTATGTTCATCATTCATTATTTTAGCATTGCCATTGCACAACCAGATAGTACAAAGTAAACCATATAACTTAAATGACATGTTGCTTACCACTAACAGCACACAGTGATTAATGCTGAAGTGCTCTCCTGGCAGATTATCTTTAGAATGGGATACGTCCATCTAAATCATGCAGCGAACCTCCAGAATTACAGGCAGAGAGGGAGAGTACCTGAATGACTGGCAAACAGGAAAAAACCTAATAATCACAGAGGGAATGACTCGTGATACATTATGTGATATTTTTTGCTCTTTCATCTGCATGTTTTTATCTAGATGTGAGCAAACAACCCATATTCCTCATAAAATAGTTATCTTTTTGAAGCATGAAAGTCATTAGGCTAATATAGGTTGAACAGCTCTATAACAGGTGGAGTTGGATCAAACAGAATTTTAAAAGAGTTTGGATGTAGCATGTTTGAAGATGAATCTTTCAAGGTGTGCTTAGAAAGCTGTAAACACCATTAAAAACTGTGTATTTGTGTACTCATGGAGGTTAGAGCTTGGACAATACTGCATTCTGCTCACTAACACTTAGCTCAGTATGAATTTCTTAGAAAAGGTGGCTTTGTCATATATCTGTTCAGGCTTATCATACCTCAGCCATGCTTTTTACCACTTCGGTCCTCTTACAATCATTTAAATTTGGCAATATATGATTGAAATATCTGCTCATCACATCCTAACAGTTCCATATATTATCTCTGCTCACAAAAATGAAAACTTGAAGGCCTAATCTCAGAAACGTGTTCCACATATAGAGCATGCATGGGTCTTTAGGAACTTGAAGTGCAGATGCATTTACAATCCTGACAGATTCAGCCTGTGCCTTAACATATGTAGTCCAAAATTCTACCCTCTAATTGAAGAGATTTCTAAAAATGTGTGTTCCTTTTTCTGGAGCCATTATTTTACAAATGTCTATTTTCTTGCCTTTTCCAACAGTATCCTTTCCACTTTCATTTGCAAATCTATAGTAGCAGTATTTCTGGAGGAAAAAAATAAACTGCTTTATTTTGCACTATTTAAATCTGAGGGGACCTGTAATGTTGATAGAGTTGGTGCTTATTTCAGGCATATCTGTAGAGGCAAACCTCCCAGCCGGACCTGTATATTCCTTTCCACAAGAGATTCGTGCTGTAATGCTCCAAGGTTAGTTCCTTCCTCTTTTACCTTCTCATTTGCAGCTTTTGTATTTCCTCGTCCCTTAAATAATTAACAGGAAGAAGTTTGTCTGGTTTTAGGGTCCCTATCACTGATACTCTCCTATAAGAAGACCTTAGAAATGGACCTTAGAACACACTGATACCACTTGGATTAATGATATTTTTGGGGCAGTTTTAACATAGCAACTGCAGAAGTCACAGACACCTGAGTAAACGGTATCCCAGGTAAAATCCTCCCAGGTGAGCTTGTCTCCTGAAATAACTCTGCTTTGATGGACTGCCACTGTTCTTGTGTCCACCCCAGGAAAAAAAATTAGTTTGTCTTCTCTTTTAGGTCTTGAGACTTTTTATATCTAAAGTCTCATTAAATTAGCCTTAGTTTTTCTTTCCAAAGATGGAGCTTGTTCTGGACTCTAAAGGCTTGACTGTCTTTTAATCTTTTAATTGATGGAAAACTTGCACTTCAACAATTTTTGATTTATTCTCCATTTCCCTTCAACTCCTGTGCTGCTAGAGATGGCAAATTTTAGCCAGTGTTTTCTGGGATTTTTTTTTTCTTTTTTTTTTATGTCAGTCTTCTCAACCACAATGGATCACCATCCCTCCCACTGAAAAAAAAAAAAAAAAAAGCCAGTCTAAATCTGTGACCAGCTGTTCAAAATCAGTACCAGATTTTACCTTACATAGAGCATGTGGAGTTTGAGACATTGAGTTTGGGGGAGGAAGTGTGACAAACAGTGTTTAAAAACAGGTGGGTTTATGTTTCTCTGAGACATATGTTGTTATTCACCCAAGGAGTAAGGGAAAGTAGCAAAGAAGGGGAAGTTTGGCCCGTATGAGAGGGTAAGAGGAAATGGGAGGGCTGAAATAAATTTAGCCAGTAGCATTGTATGGCAGTTTATAACCTGAATCCAAAGAACACAACAAGTATTCAGTTACTTGATTTGGCTGAGAGTCAGTAAAAGGGATGTTACTTAGAGTTTTGAAGAATTTGGCAACAGAACATGTGAATGATGTTGCAAGGGAGGATAAAGTACTTGGACAAAGATTTCATACAGATAATATTTGGCTCAAGACTTGCAAGATTTGGATATCTCCAACAGAAACATGAAGACACAAACTAGGAAAGATCAAAAACACTCAATGAATTTTTATTACATTATAAACATTGAGAAAAGCTGTCTAACCAGCTGTGCTGCTCATGTCCTTTCTGGTAAAAAACAAAATCTGAATTTTTCATCTTGAGAAATTCCACCTAAAAGTACTTCTCTGAAATCTAGTATTGACACTATTTTTTTTCGAGTTTCCAGCTGCTGCAGATCATTTACCACATCCTTGAGCACTGCTGCAGACTCATTGCTGCCTGACCCTGATTTCCCATTGAACTGTGACTAAACTGCTCCCCCTGAGCCCTGCCTCCAGCAGCTCAAGTGGACACATATACTCACTGGGGTTCTATATTTTTAGTGAAATCAGTTTGCTCCAGAAGCTAGGATGTTGGCGTTAGAGTTTCCCAAGGGACTTTTATGCCTTCTACCTCCTCAATACAGCAAGGGGCACATGTGCAAACTGATGAAGACTGGATGTGGCACTCAGTGCTGTGGTTTAGTTGATAAGATGGTGTTAAGTCATAGGTTGGACTCCATGATCTCAAAGGTCTTTCCAATCTAGTTAATTCTGTGATTCTGTGATGCACTATCTATGCATCTGTAATGAAACCACCGCATTCTTCTTACTGTTTAAGGAAAATATGATCAGGCTTCAACTGAACTTTGGCTAAATCAATTTTCTCACAGCTCAACTCCCCATCTGGAAAGTGAGGCCTACTCCCTTCCTCTTACACATTGACAACCCTGTCAATTTATGCAATAAATGCTTTATTTTTACATGCTGTCCATGGACAGCATGGTAGTGCCCTGCTCCACACAAGTGAGGGGAGTGGGAACTTCCTCAAAGGCAAAGAGTAAGTGTCAATAAAAATACAGATCTCATTTTCAAAGCAGAACACCATACTAACATCAGAAAATACCTAAACACACTTGTAGAGTCTATGAAAAGCAAGCATTATGTGTTTGCTTTTTTGCAAGCTGCTGGAGGTAGGGGATAAGAAAAAACACTGAGTTTTTTGTAAGAAATCTTGAAATTTAGGTAAATTTCATCATTTTTAGCAGCTGTCTGTAATGATCCTGATGTGTTCAGTTATGGTAGATGTGGTGGAGGTGTTGCGTGTGCCAGATTGGCAGTGAGATCGTGGAGAGGTATGATACAGTGGCTGCCACTATTGCCTCAGATTCTTCTTGTCTGAGCTTGACTTTCCTACTCATTTTTCTCCCACAGGTGGAGCAAGAGGAGGGGAGTAACTTCTTAAACAAAGTGTTCTGTGAGCAATAATCACCTTCTTTTTAGAGTTGTGAGACTTTAAAAAGAGGCTTAAGACATCATGTTGCCCATGTTCTGAGAGGTAAAATAGAACTAAAATGCCTTAATAGTCTAAAGAACAGTTTGAAAAGAAGAAAAATATGATCCAGAAAAATCCTTTTCCAGTATTGACACTTCATTCCTCTACACTTGCATGTCAGGTACATTTTTTGCTTGTACATGAGCAGGGACCCAAAAGCAGTGCCATACTTTCATGGATAATTTATTAAAGGTTTTCTAAGTTACACACTGGTATTTTTGGAGATGTTCATGATTCCCTGTGTTTTGCATGAGGTGAAAGCAGGTGTAGCACAGAGAGACTGGCCACATGGGGTGGATGCTCTGAAGTCTGCTTTCATTCAGGAACAAAAGACAGGCTGAAGTTAGGAGGGAGGAAATACATATTGCATCCGTGCCAAATATCTAATGCATAACATTAACACTGGCAAAAGAGGAAAGGCAATTTAAATGTGGGGAGGCATCTCTAGGGAGAAAGCACATTAAAAAGAGTAAGAGGAACTCCAGATGAATCTGGTTTTGATTTGAAGGCCCACAGCATAGCAGCCTGCTGAGAGGAACTGAAAGAGTCTCTTTTGTAACAAGAGGGGCTTTGAGTGTTGCACAACCAACCGAGAAGCATCCTGGGACATCCACGAGACTTCTGTGGATAAATATAGAGGAGGTGGAGGCAGCTGTTGAACTGCTCACAGCTTATGGACAGGACAAAGGGTTTTGGTGCTTAGGCTATTAGCCTGATGAAAATAACTATTTTCTGGGATCTGGGAACCTATGACGGGGGTGGGGATAGGGACTACATCTTTCTCTCCTGCTGGGTTTTATCCTAACAACTGCTCTTCATCTCATTACCTCACAGGCCCGGGAAACAGAAGGGACTTGAGGCTGGATGTGCAGGTACAAGTCCTGTGTAGACGTATTGCATACTCCGAGAACTCCTGTCTGTTATGAAGGTAGAAGTGAAACTTTCCTTAAAGTTATTCCATTTTATTCCTGTAAGTTATTTACATAAGGAAAAATGAAAGAAGAAAGAAGAAAACCTGTCTGAAAGGAAAAATCCATGTACACATGCACACATGGAGTTAAAAATATTTGCTTTGGTGAATAGTTGCACAAAAGTATCTACATTGCCTAAACAATGGATAGTAATCCCTATGTCCCTTAGTGGTTGGATGCCTTGAATAAGGGTAACAATATTAATATTTCTGGTCATAACTGAACTTTATTCAATTTAGGGAGTAGAATTACAAGGCTAAATTCTGCCCTCATTCAATTTCATAAAGCCTTACTGAAGATGTTGAGAGGTACTGCAGTCTAGCAGAGAAATTAGTGCCACTGATGTCTTGCAGTACTGATTCCATATATCATCATCTAACGTGGGCTCATTCTGCCATACTTCATAGACAACAAACATGTTGCAAGGATTCCTGCTAGGGATTACCTCCTGCATTCCCAAGGGTTTTCCAAAGTTCACAGCCCAGGGAGAATTTTGAGATGACTTTACTGAATGGTTTTTCCAGCTGTTCCCATGGAGATATATAGATTGGTGTCTATGCAGAGAGTGCAGTGAGCTGGCATTGCATCCCCTTAAAATTAGGACTCTCTTGGCAATGAAGTTTTCTATCCAAAGGCTTGACAAGTGATGCAAATTATTATTTTACTGTAAATTTCCTGGAATACTATAATTTGAGGCTTGTGAGAGGTGGAAGCAAGCTATTTATGCTCATTTGTGACAATGAGGGATTGTTGATGTCAGTGGGAGTAGAGCAAAACTAAAAAATACTGGAAGTTGTTGGGTAGCACAACCTTGGAGCATTCAGCCCACAAAGCTCATTGATTAGATTTGATTCATATAGAAACAGAACAAATTACTGCATATTTTCTATTTTGAGAAGGAAAGATGGCTCCATAACCTTTCAGTCTATGTCTAATTGGCCTCAGGGCTGATTACTGGTCCTGGGACAGTCACATGGACTGGCTCATGTGCTGCCCCTTCTGTAGCAGCATTGTCTTGAAGAAAACTGGCAGCAGAGGGCAAATAATGAAACAGTATGGACAATCAGAGCTCCAGTGTTCAAGCATCCTCCCAGGCTTTCTGTTACTTAGCACTGAAGACATATTCTCAAAGTTCATTCTAGAACTCTTTTCTGCAGTTTTATGAAAGTGATAATTTGTTATAAAGAGTTACAAAAAGAAATGGACAGGCCTATTAGGGTAAATCTCTTTCAATGAATATGTGGTAAGAGGGGTGAGGGAGGCCAAGCATTTTGTAATTTTGGGACTGAGAGAAAAGTAGTTTCCAGCTTTTGGTTAACAAGATTCTAAGGTCTTCCAGCTCCTCTATTCTATGGACTCAGACCAAGTGCATACCACGTATGAAAGTTTCAACAGTCTATATAAAATAGTTCATGTTGTTATGGACTGGTGCCTATCCCATAGGGTCCAGAGACACAGTTAAAAAAGCCATAGCTTTGCTCACATGGAAAGATTCCAAAGCCCAAATGGCTTTGCAATCCAAGCACCCTAAAAAGTGTTTATTGAGGAATGATAACTGAGCAGCTTGTAATGCTGATGTCTATGTATATCCCTAGCACCTATCTCAAGAGCTCTGCTCTATATCTGACTGAGCATATGATGACAGGTAGTTAAATTGGAAATTGTCACTCACACGCTTTGTAATATTGGCATAGAAGCAGAGTGAAGAGGCAAAACAGACATATGAACACTGTGCACATCTCCTTTTCACAGAGAGACTTTTGTGTATGAATTACAGGCAGAGTGTAGTGAGTGAACCATGGAGATAAGAAACATGGTCTAGTTGCATAAACATCAGAGGCTTCCCTTGATTAAGCACTGTGGAACACTGGGGTCATTTAAAGGAAATTAAGAACATGAAAGAGCTATCCTATACTTATGTCAGCTCTATCCTGGTGAAAAGAGAATTAATGAAATTATTTTCTGTAGCTTTTTTCCTCCTGCTCCAGAGGAAAAAAGTCAAGCAAGTTATGCTTGACTTTTAGAAGGCTTGTTGTCAAGCATATTACTTATTGTAAGTCTAGATATTTTTTGTTTCTGCACAAAGTTATAGATGAACTTTTATGAAATGGAATGTTCAATCCTTCCTTATGGTAAAACCCCTTCACTTTGATATAAATGATCTTCTTGCTTTTATAATGTACTAAAACCATAATACTAGGCAGCTTTCTGAAGTAATTAGGTAGTACTTAATCACTTTGTCAACTCTATTCTTACCCCAGACAACCACAGTATTTAAATTCATAATCTAAAGGGGGCATACTGCTACTGAGATCTTTCTATCTTTACCGCCAGAGCAGTTTTATTTTCCTCTTCAGAATCATTCCTCACCTAACCTGGAAAAAACAACTACATCCATTATGGGCTATTATTACACATTGACTACTAATTAAGGAGTAATTACTCATGACAAAACTGATTTGACTTAATCAAATCTTATACTTTGATGAACTGAATACACAAACTTGTGGTTTCTAAGAGGAGCAGCAGAAGAACTGGGTAACATTTGCAGCACAATATCTGGGCCACCACAGACTTTTCATGAGCAGCACCAAGTCAAGCTCCTAGTGTCAAGCCCCTTGCCTTGGAATTCCAGGGGCAGAAGATTATTTTTGTGACTATGGAGCTTATGACAAAAGCAGTCCTTGAATTCCTTGCTGGGAAATTTTTCTCCTCATTGCTCTTAGACAAAAGGCAAAAAGTGGTGAAAAATGTAGTAAAGTTTTTTCAGCTCCACACACACATAAAGGCATGATTTGAAAAGTTAAATTTGCCTATTATGTTGAGGGTTTGTGGCTCTTAGGCGGTAAATTATTTGATAGATTGGGATGGAATTAATTTTGGAAGCCATATAAAAAAATAAAATGAAGGCTCTGTATGGGAGGATCACTGAATCACAGAATATGTTGAGTTGGATGAGACACTCAAGGATCCTTGAGTCCAACTCCTGGCCCTGCACAGGACAGTTCCAAGAGTCATGCCATGTGCCTGAGAGTATTGTGCAAACAATTCTTGAACTCTGTCAGTATTGGTGCTGTGACTGCTTCCCTGGGGAGCCTGTTCCAGTGTCCAACCACCCTCTGTGGGTGAAGAGTCTTTGCCTAATAGCCTAACTAAACCTCCCCTGAAAAAACTTCAGGCCATTCCCTTGGGTCCTGTCACTGATCACCACAGAGAAGAGATCAGTGCCTACCCCTCCTTGTCCCCTCATAAGAAAGTTGCAACCACAATGAGGTCTTCTCTCAGTCTCCTCTTCTCCAGGCTGAACAGACCAAGTGACTTCAGCTACTTCTCATACAGCTTCCCCTCAAGGCCCTTCACTGGCTTCATTGCCCTCCTTTGGATACTCTCTGATAGTTTAATATCTTTCGGATGCCGTGGTACCCAAAACTACACACAAGATTCAAGGTGAGGCTGCACCAGTGCAGAGCAGAGAGGGACAAGATCTTTTAAAATATGTGGGTGTTATTGATTTCATACCTGGATATTTTTTATCTCCTTTGAGACCAAAATATTTGGTATGCCTTTGACAATTGAAGAGATGGGGTTGTGAAATAGCACTGGTAATGTACACTGAGAAAGTCAGTAGAATAACTTTTCAGGAGCAAAGGAGGAAAGAAAGAGAAGGCAGATCTGATAAGATTGCAGCACATACCAGTGACAACCAGAGCTTCTCTGCATCAAGATGAGAGGGAAATAGATGCACTGATAAAAAGGAAATATTTGGTCACTGTCAGCTTCCCCAGAGCATCTACTAGCACAACAGACCTAATGAGTAAATCTACATTGGCAGTGTGAGTCATTTCTCTCAGCTGCCTGAACAGAGCTTAAAGACTATGCACTAGGCACCCCAGCCTCTCCTATTTCAAAGCAGCAGAAAATATTTTAAAGAAGCAGAATGGAATAATTATCTGACTGTGAAATAATACTCAAGGGGCTAGTATCTAGTGGGGTAAATTATAAATTGACTCCAGATAACCCATGCAGAGAGGATGTTTGAATAATAGCCATGCAGCCTTTGGAAAAGAAGCCAGGAGATCAGCTGGCCTCTATTCAGGCTGTGGCTCAGCTACTGAGATGTCTTGTGCAGTTGCAACTGTCATTGTGGTAGTGAGACTTTGGCTGGAACAATAATTAAAGAAGAACTCTGAATTGTAATAGCAAAGGATGGTTGGTCTGGTCCTGGAAAACACGGTAGACCTCCAACTGAATTACATAGAAAGACAACTAGCCATATAGAATTAAGATATGTTTTAGATGTTTTATAAGGATGGCATTAACAAGGTAAAGACCATATTTTTTTTTTCTGCTCTCTCATTTTATTTGTTTCTGAGAAAGTGTTTGACAGCTTAGTTGAATCTACTAGCAAAACCACCTACCCAACACTTGGAGTGATTGCAGGACCATATTTTGACATCTTTCAAAAAGATAGAAATGCTGAAAAAGCACCAGAGTAGAAATTGGCTTAGTCTGACTTCAAGGTATCCGGGGCCTGGCCTGGCCAAGTTTGAAAATGACACTAAAGCTACAATTTATTTTTTGCTTACGTGTTTGCTTGTTTAAGTAAATGCAGTATTCGGAATAGTTTGCAAGGAATCTGGAAAACTCTAGCATTAATCCACACAGGAGATGACTCAGAAAAGTGTCTGTTACTTGGAGAAGGCTACATGCAGGTGAAAGCAAAGAACTTGAGATTGTTCATGTTTTTTCAGGCATATGCTGGAGCACATTATACCTGATTCAGGATACCTAAAATAAATGGATCGTGCTCATAATGTCTGAGACACTGTTTTCTTGTCTTACATAGTACTAACTTTAGCGGAACTGGTCCATGTACCAGGTTCAACCTGCACAAACAATTTTTTCCTAATGGAGGCTGATTTTTTGAGCTTTGCAACCATCTTTATGTTTTCACATATTTTTACAATATCTCAGACCTGCCCCTTATTGGTGTGAAACTGATTAAAAATGGAAGAGTCCTAGATTTAAGGTGCATGCCTAATTCTGCCTGCTAATAGGAAATCTTATGATATGAGACATAGAAAAATAGTTTTGGAGTCAGACTTAAAAAATGAAAGATGTTTTTTACAAGCTTAGTTCATGGTCTGAACATGTCCTTTCTCCCTTAAATATGCAATTGGAACTATCCAGGCCAGACTCTTATGAATCTAGTGAGCTCCATTAATTTCACCAAAGCAGAAATTCAGATTGGGTTGAGCTTTAGCAAAATATTTTAAAGGAGATTTTTATGGAAAGTACTTGCTTCACTTTACTAACCCATAAGACAAGAAGCATAGCCTTTTCTCTAGCAGATCCTTTACTACTGTATAATCTCAATCAGAAACTTAAATTATTTTGAGCGACAATGATTAAAGAACATTTTACATAAGCCCCATGTGGCACACATTAGCGTGCTGTAAAATAATGCAAAAATAATTAGCAGGAAGCAACTAAATACTTAAGAGAATTGTAGGAAATAGATCAGAAAAAGTTATGAGGCTAAATTCATTCCCAGTGTAATTTCACTGACTTCATTCTGTACAAAGATTAGAAGTAAGCACCTCAACATACTGTGCACATACTGGGAAGTGCCACTTTTAAGATGACCTGTTATGCCATGACCTACTCCTGGTCTCTGTGCTGAGCTAGGTCCTGCTGTCTTCTGTCACGTTTATTCAGATTAGTGGCATTGTGGGTGTGTGTGGCCTTCCCCACAAACAAAAAGATGTTATTTTCTGATTATCGGACAATGGTGGAAATTTTACCAGGGTGTTATGCATACTCTTTGGATTTCTGAGAGCCATTAGGAAGCAACAGCAGGGTGTGTGTGTGTATCTGTATGTGCATACCAAGGTATATTTAGACATTAACTCTGAGAGCATTGATTAATTTATTGACTCAAGTGGTCCGCTTAGCAGTATTTATCTGGTTTATCTAGTCAAATACACTCAATGAAAACATTTTCCCAGGGGAAAAAAAGGCATTTAAGGCAAGTATCTAGTATATCTAGTATTTAGTTAATGTTAGTTAATAATTTGTTTAAGTTGCCCCAAAGAATGACCAGCAATTTACTTTTTTGCACCATTCTGTTAGGGTGCATGAGGACTGGGTCCTAATGTGTCCTAACTATCAGCACACCATGGAATACTGTGTGTTCAATGGAGTTCTGAAATACTCCATTGAAAAACAGATACAGGAAACGTGTCTGTTGAGAGGCTGGGGAGGGGGGGGGGGGGGGGGGGGGCAGGGAAATGCTGGGCTTTGGGAAAAGCACAGATTGATAGAAAAGCAATAAATCATCTTTTTTATATATATGTTTCAGCCAAAATGTTTTTTTTTTTTTCTCATTCAGTGAAATGAGATTTTCTCTTATTTTCCAATGCATAGCAGTGAGCAGTAGTGATCAGTAAACCTGGATCACAGGGACTCATGCAGAAGTGTAAGCTCCTCTGTAAGGGGCATCTGTAAGTCCCTCTACCCTCTTTTCTACTTGACCTTCTACCGCTCAATCCAAGCCAATTTTCCAGATTTCTAATGAGATAATTAATATAATAATTATATTAATATAATAATAATTATATTATAATAATATTATAATGCCAATAATATAAATATGCTGATAATAGAATAAAGGAAAATTAACCCCATTTACTATGTTGATGTTTAAACCTTCTACTTTGAGACTCTCTTCCCTGGCTTGTGCCCCCATTTCCCTCCTCCACATGCTGCTGAGCCCCTGCTCTTTCAGCCACCTCTGCCACTGTCCACACTGGTCTTGCATGACCCATGGCCCAGTCCCAGTCTGGGGCAGGCCATAGTGAATCATAAAGATGCCTCACTTTAGTATGATCACACAGATATAGTGAACATGTGTACTATGTCCTAAAATGCATCCTATCCTGGCATATTCACTATGCATATCAACATCACCCAAAACATTTCCATATTTAGGGATTTACTTGCAAATCATTATGGTATTAAATTTACTGATTTTTTTCCCCCATATATTTGAACAGGATACATACTGTGGATGTGAGATTACATTCCTGCAGCTGGGTAGCTGTGCTCCAAGTTTACAAGCACCTTCATATGACACACAGACGCTTCTTTTACTATGCCCTATATGGCTTCTTTTTTCTCTCCCCCCCAGAAAACCAACCCAAAAATTTCCATCCTGCTGCTTACAAATAAAACCAATTTACTTAGCTGCTAAAGACTTGAAAATAAAAGGGCTTGTGTTCCATCTAAAGATCTCTGTATTATGTGTGAGCAGGAAAAAAGATATCTTTCACAAGCAGCCATAGCTGTGTCTCTGACATTTGATAAGGGAGAGAGAGAGATCTGTTTGTGTGCAGAATTCTAAAGCCATTTAATGATCAAAGAGCAATCCTGATTTTATCTTCCAGTACTTCCTCAGTGGTGATAAGATTAATTCTTTGAATGTTGCATTAGACAACTCTACCCATAAATAGATGTGTAAAATTACAAACATGCAAGACTTGAAAAGGAACGAGGAGAACTACTTCGGGAGGCAAAAGCAGAACACATTCAAAATATGTATATATTTTTTTTCCTCTAATTTTGAATCCTCATTACATTTTTAAAATAAAAATATGTAAAATGACAAAATTATTGTTTGCATACAAGCCAAGAGCTGCTTGATCATTTTCTTTCTGTTTCTTCCTTCTCTTTCATCATGGAATGCCATGCTGATTTCAAGGTTTTCTGACATCTATTCTCTATCCTACTGCTAATTCTGTCTGCCTTCTGCTTGATAGATGGGATGTTGGATATGAGCCCTTCCCTGCAGGAACTCACTTGGCACTTAAATGACGGCTGTCCCCAGCAGACATCAATTCTGGAATGTTGCAGGGGATCCCCTTCCAGAAGTCAAGTGTGATGCTGGAAATGCTAGTAGCTATTAATACTATCTGTATTTTTATGATGAAAAGTTGAGAGGTGCAAAACTTTAAGACCCATTCTGACCCAAAGTGTGATTGTGGATGTTGGCGTGAGATCAAGTTGGTGACTTGAATCTAGCAAAACTAACCCTATTAGTTTTAGTAGACATACTGAGACATGAAACTGATGTTTTACTTAGACATAGTAAGACATGAAACTCAAATCTGCTATATTAAACCTGGAGGAAAATTAACTTCTTTCATAGTGTATGGTGTAAAACACAAAATGTTTATTCTGTCTCATATAGGCAAAAGTGAAAATCAGTTATGATCTCAGTGACCTTCCTGTAGGGTTATGTGATTGAGTTATTTACAAGGTAGGTTTAGGTGTCTTTTCGTGAAATAAATTCAGATTTTGCATATATAATAATACAGCCGTAGAAGTGAAAAATTATTTACAAATTATTGGTATGCACAGTGTAAGATCTGAAAATCTGAAAATTGGCATGCTGGACTGCTTTTCAGCAGAGTTATTTTGGCAGTTGCATGAAGTGCCCATTCTAGAAAGCACAACATTTAACTTACACTCTAATGATTCTTACATTCCTGCCATTTTTGTCCCCACAGTATCATATCAAAGATGCTGGTGGCATTTTGGGTGTCAGGGTGAATACAATATTTATTAACTGGAGCCATTAGGGATGCAATTCAATTGCCCACACAAAGCCATGTACTATGCTCAGAGCACCTGAATATCTGCAGAAGGCTGGTAGAAATGACCTATGACCTATAGGACATACTCAACGCGTGGTGTGGCAGTTAGAGGCCAGGAGGATATCCCACAACAACCAAAATAGCATTAGACTTCTATATCTGGGCAGCTCAATCCATCCCAGGGTGTCACTCTCCTGCCTGTCTAGATGTCTGATGAGTATGGTGGGAGTTTTGACACATAAGTAGGCATCCACATTTCGGGGTCTTAATCTGAAGCCGAATGTTGCTCAGACTAACTATAGTCCTGATGCTCCATGTTGTGATCACAGATTTAAGCCCATGCAGCATGTATGTCCTCAGGAGTCACAGGTTTTGCCTACATGCTGGACTGAATGCCAGGCTCATCATGTATGTGTAACTGCACCCAAGGACCTTATGGTCCTGAGAGCCCCAAAGGTCGGACTGGAGTTCCCCTATGAGTTGTAAACATGACTGATGTAAATCAGTGCCATCAGGAAGTCTTTCCAGAACTGCTGTTTAGGGTCAATATGCCGAAACTATTCTGCCATCCTAGCATGGTTAATTTTAATCTTGTCCTAAACATCTTATTTATCACTTTGACATTATATAAAAATATATGTATGGCATGGTTTAACTGAGAATATACATATAATAGGCAACAAACCAATATTAGGACCATCATGTATGATGGGGAAAAAACCATTTCTACCACTAATGAAGAAGAGAGTTTTTTAATGCTGTAAGGCAAAGGAAAGTTTTTTAATATCATTGTCCTACTCTTAAGAATGTCTAACAGTATCTTTAATGAGAACTACTTTTGATGTCTGTAACAACTATGGAGTCCTTTTCATCACAATACTGAGGTGAAAGAATAGAATTGAAAGTGTGTAACAAAAGTTTTCACTTTAGTGAAGGAAGGATCACTGAGGCAGATAAACTGGGTAAGGAACGATTACTGACACTAACTTTCTCACAACAATAAAAACAGAAGAGTGTGCATCCTCCACTGCAGACAGTTTTATTTGATATAATATCTACTACACAGTGACTGATGAAGTGAGCAGCAAAAGCAATTGTCACAAAGCCAGCTGGGAAGAGAGCTAGCAGAAAACAAGAAGGAAAAATGGCAATAATTTTAAGCCAGAAAATTCACATTTCTTATATCCTACCTGCTAACTCCCTTCTTTTTTGCCTTCATTGGCACAGTTGATCCTGCTTTCCTAAAATTCTTTGTGAAATACATATCCCAGTTCTATTTGTTCTACCCACATTGAAAGCCTCTGTGAAGAAAAATATTGTTCAAAAAATGTAAAAAAGTAGATTTATTTGGCCCATGTTACAATGAGGAAGATGAGTCCTTGGTTTGCTGCCCTACCCCTCTTGCCATTATTGCTGCAGTGCATGTTGTCCCTGTGCAGCATGGGCCAGTGGAGCACAGGCAGAGCCCTGCATGCTTCCAACATCACTGCAACCTTGTCCTTCAGCAGCAGAGCTGCAGTGCGTGCATCACATGCAATAGCACCACGTGGCTTCATCCACATTATGCTCCTTCAGGGCAGTTTTGTTGAGGTTTTGTCCTGTATGTATTAGGAGGAACACAGAAGGAACTGACTAAATGGGTGTTATGTGGTTAGTGGATCCAAACCCATTTCCTATTTTACTTACCTGCAGTGATTTCTTGTCTCTTGCCAGCAAAAACGCCTTGCCAAGGAAGCAAGGTCTCAGCCCCAGGCATAAACATGTCTTGTGTCTTAAGGAGATTCTCCCCTTTTTTCTGGGCTGTTTAGAGGACAAATACCTCCCAGACAGGATCCATTTTTACTTCCATGACATGGCTGTGAGAAAGGTGTAGCACAGCACTGCAGTAGGAGAGCTGGACAACACACTCTTTGTTTCTAGAACAATGCAGCCTTTTTCTGACTTGAGCAAACACTTTACCTAGCAATACTATCCTTGGCAGTACTACAGAGTTCCCAGCTTCCATGGCCTAGGAAGGTAGATTAAGTTTCTCACCTGATTAATCACTCCAGTGGCCCCTGTCCAACCCAGGTGTCTCTGCAGAATAAAATATCATCACTTGCTGCAGTCACTGATGTTCTTTCCTGCTGCAAACTTTTTGAGAGTTTTGATAAAACCCTTTTTTTGTTGGATGCTCATTTCTGAGTCGCTGCTAAACCACTTAGTTGAATCTATTTGTTCTCCAGATCAGTCTCACTGCTGCAGATCTCAGTTGTTCCCATCAATCAATCCAATTTTGTCATGCTGAAGAACAGTGTGCTGTAGTTTTGTTTCATTTCTTGTCCTTCTCCCACTGGTCTACTAACAAGTCTAGAATCACCTTGCCCATTCCTGTCTTGATTTTGGCAACTGTTGTCTCAAATGATATTTAAGTTGCTACAAACAAATTGGTTTTGTCCATCAACATTTCATGCTTTCCACCTTCCCTGAGTGGAGATGGTCTGTTGGATATTTTCTTCAGACATGGCTCAGCTTGGTGGGAACGCCTCCTGTGCCAAGCCCGTGGCATGGGTGTTTGCTGAGCTGCATAAAGGGGATCTAACTCTGTTTTGAAGGCATAATTGGAGGAGAAAATAATGATAAAGCAGTGTGGGAAGGTGTAAACCTCAGAACTCAAGGCTGTAAACAGCCCACTGAAAAACAGGAATCATAAAAAGTGAAAGAGGAACACATTTTTAGTAATCTGCAGAGAGAGGCCATACAAAGTTTCCCACAAATTTCTATTCTAATATGTTTCAGTGAATTATCCCTGGAGAGGCAGCATGTACCATATGGGTAACTTTAAACCCTGTTTTCAAACTGAAAGTCATTTGCACTTTAAAATCTTAGCTCCAGCTTTGCACACCATCCTTCAGAGCAGTAAAGTATGAGGGACACCAGATTGAAACTACCCCTCCCTAAGCATTTCTTCCTACCATGTCAGAGGAAAGCTTTACGGACTTCTGCTCACAGCTGGACTTTTTGATGGGTGTGGCCCATCTGTTCTTGTGCTCCCAGTGATGGAGGCCATATCAGATGTCCTTCCCCTCAGACACCAAGTTAGTTCTAGGGAAGGTGTGTTCAAGGAGGGCTTCAGAGAGAAGCTGCTTTTCTATTTCTTTGTTGGTGCTAACTGGAAAAGGTCAAAGCAGTACCATTAATCACCCTGTCATGTGATAGACGGTGACATCCACTCCTTTCAGTGATTTCTGTTGCAACTCCCTCCTTATATCAAATCAAAAGCAGCCAAAACATAATGTCAGCCAGTAATTTATTGAGACCTGCAAGATAATTCACTCTGTTAATAAAACACAGTGGTTGACATGATGAGGATGAGGCCATAATAAACAAATGAAATAGAATGGATGAGGTTGATTTCACTGGACATCTATCAGCAGCTCTCTTCCTGAACCTCACTTCCCCTCATAACAGAGTTCCTTCCTCCTTTCCAGGAGTTTCCTTTCAGCTTCTGCCTGTTTGCTGCTGGAGCAAATCCTTCATTTCCAGCCTGCTCTTCTGATGTATCTCACTGCCTTTGGCAGAGTGGGCAGTAGTACTTCTGTCAGTATGGAAAGGCTGTCAGGAGCCTTCCCAAGCTCTTAGGAAACAGAGAAATTGCAGGCGCCTGTTCTGCTATTTCAGCATCTTCTTTTTCTCCTGTGGGATGGGGAAAAAGGGCTGGCTGTGACGCAGAGCTGCAGAGTGAAAGGAACAAGTGTGGGATCCCCCATTCGTTTCACAGCATATGACATTTAGCCAAAGAGGGGAGCATTACTCCCCTCTTCAGCTAAAGAAGTCTATTGTAGAAACAAACATTAAGGCTTTGAGAATGCTTACCCCCAGCTGCACTGGGGGGCTTGATGACACCCTCTTAAAGCACTGCACTGGATTTGGGAAGAACGTCTGCTGTGGGAAGGTTTATCTGAGGCGTAGCATTTCTTAGCGTGACTATAAAGAGGAACTTGTGTGGACCGGATGTCTCGGGCTCTCTCCCCACCATCCTGCAACTTGCTGGAGAGGCTTTGTGAGAGTGATTCTTATCTGCAGCATGGCAGCTCTGTGTAGGTCTTTGTACAGCCCCACAACCCACTGGCTTGTAGATACTGTCGGAGTTCTTTCCCCTGGGTGATAGATATATCTGCTGGTCCTGAAAGAATGTCTTCCTTAATGCTACTTTGAATCAATTTTATTGTGTAACAGCCTAATAATACATTTATTTAAAAAGGTAGATTTTTAAGATTGGGGCAATACTTCTGAAAGACCATCCTTTGGCACTTCTCTTTCTTTCCAGTTCATATTTAATCTTAAAATTACCATTAAAACTGGCAAGAAAATATGAGGGAGGAGGTCACTGGCAAACAGATAATAAAAAAGTTTGCTACCTTACCTACCTTGAAGTATATCTTGTAGCTACACTAAAATATTATATAATAAATTCTTTTTTAGTAACCAAAACTAGGATTCTCCCCATCAAATTTCTCTGGCAGAAATACAGAAATAGTTGCAAGCTTCTCTGCCAAAATGCTAATTACTCCCTAGGGAATCATCCAGTTATGCAGAAACATGGTTCTGTTTATGTCCTCTGTATAATACATATAACACAACTAAGGCACCTTTTCTGTTTCTTGCACATTAGATCTGTATATCTGAGATAATATTATGGAAGATGCACTTCCAGAAATCGCAAAAAAAAAAAAAGAAACAAATGAAGGTTCACTACAGGCTTGGCTTCACCATGGATTTCAAATTACAAAAACTTGCTTGCCTTCTCTGTATTGCAGCCACATACATATTTCTGTTTTTACCAGCTGTGAGATTCTTAAGGGATTGCTGTGTAAGTCCCTCATGGGCTCACCACCAGCTTAGAAACAGGCAGAATGGATGATGGGTGAAGAGATGTTTCTCTTTCACTCCTCATTAAAGGTAATGTGAGGGAATGGGAGTTTCTGTGTGGGAGAATATGTGATGCAAGAACAATCTAAAAATATTTCTTTTTGCTTCCATAGCAACTCCCATGCTGGCATGTCTTTGATTGTGTTAATTCATTCTTGCAGCTCTCTCTGTGGGCTTTGTCCAGTTTGCAGAGTTGCAAAATGATCTTTCCACCTGTGTCTACAGATGTGTTCCTGCAGTCTCTTCTGGTAGCAGGGTACATCCTACATCTCCAGGGACACCTCCCTGCAGCCTGCCAGTACTTCAGGGGGGCTTATGAAAAAGAGGGAGAGCAACTTCTTACATGGATAGATAGTGACAGGACTAGGGGGAGTGGCTTTAAACGAAAATGGGAGAGAATTAGATTAGATGTTAAGATTTTATTTTTTTTCCCCAAACCCAGGGGGCAGTGAGACACTAGAAGAGATTGCCAGAGAAGCTGGAGATACCCCATCCCTGGCAGTGTTCAAGGCCAGGCTGGACATGCCTTTCACTGGTCTTGTGAAAGGCATCCCTGTCCATAGCAGGGTTTTGGAATTTGGTGATCTTTAAGGTTGGTTCCAACCCAAACCATTCTATGGTTCTGTGATTCTCTGCTGGAAACAGCACTTGACAGGGAAAAGGCTGATGGCCCTAAACACACACAGGAGTCAAAGGACAGCAATTGTCCTCTGTAAACGGCTCTCTTTGCATTCTGACTCATGCTCTGGCTGACCCAAAAACATCAGAAGGAAGGCCCTGACACAACCTCATCTCATGGTACACTGTTGTAAAAGCCACCTTGCTCACATTTTATCTCTAGCTCTTCTGTGATATAAAGGCACAATGATGAAATTTATGCTTGCAAATGCTTCTGCCTTGTGTCTGATGGCAGCAAGGATATAGTACATTTCCTTTTTAAGTTATAAGCAGAGACTTGAGTGAAAAGTGATGCAGCAGGAAAGGTTTTATTGCTCTCCATAATTCTGTTTTTCATATTTTCAGAGTAATTGTATTATTTTAGAGGAAGTGTGGGTGTTCCTGGAAATTCATTGAGGCTCAATAACAGTTTCATCCCTACATGGACACTTGTAATGCTTCTTTGTTGACAGGTGAAGCAATGCTGGGTGAGCAATTGATCTTGTTAGCACATATTGTGCTTCTCTGGGATATGGAGGGTTCAAACAGCCACAGCATGTGCACGTTTCCAAGGGCTATGGAGAGCAAATACCTTAGGCTTGATCTGGATTTGTGTGAGGAGCAGTTATCCTGCACAGTGATAACTACAAGGTGAAAACCAGCCTCTGGCAGTTCTAGTGGTGGGAAGGTGCTGCCAGTGAAAGGTCCACAGTAGTCCAAATGAGGAGCTCTGAGACAAAGGTGCCATTGAGCTGGGGGGGGGGGCATGCCCCAGTCAGGCCCTGAAAGCAGGAGGAATCATTCTCTATTTCTTGAAGCCTAGAACCAGCACTCTTCTAATCCCAAACTTCTGACATCAAAGCTCTGAACATTTCTTTCAGAGAATTGTCCAAAAGCTCTTTATTTCATTATTCAATAACTTCTCTCAGACTCCAGATATCCTCCTTTATATCCTCCTTTATCAAAGGAACAGAGTTTTAGCTGATGTGGCCAAAAGGCTGGTGGACTGTCCTTTCTGTTCCCCTTAATCTTTTGTCATCCTTAGGTTAGATGATAAAATTTATTTTGATTCTCTTATTCCTTTGACTTCAGTCTTCAACCAAGAAACACCTTAAAATCAAAAGCTGGTATAGATATCCAAGCCAACACCGTTTCAAACTGTGATGTCATAAACCACAGTAACAGCAAAGCTCTCGGGAAGATGCCATTTTTACAAATTCAAAACAGCTGCTCTGCCATCTAGTGTCATTGAATAATGTTTGCTAAGCCCCAACTTTCACCCTAAATGCTGAAACACCTCTACCATGTACTTTTCCTTCCAGCAGGCCTTTCAGGTCAGGAACAAGCCTCTCTGACAGAGAGAGGGATGAAAGTCAGAAGCAGTGTCCATTAGAAGCTCTCTGGTGACATTAAGGTGAATGTAATTTGTGTCTCACATAAAAGGACTGTTTCTTACCTAGAAAGGTAAACTACAAAGCTTGGCACATCTGAAGAGCTGCTGACCTTCTTCCAGTGACTTGTTAGCTCTATTTAGAATGTTATCGACGTTCTTTATTTTAGGCAGGAAAACAACAAGCCTGTGAGGAAAATGCAATCTTTTCAAGTCTACAAGGTGTTCATTTTGCCCCAGGTATTTTCTGCTTCATAGTCATATCCAGAAGTGACAAATTGCCTAAATGAGGCCACAGAAGTCTGAATGCTAGGGGTCCTCGCTGGATAAAAATGAATTTGGTTTTTTGTTTTTGTTTCTTGGGGTTTTTTTTGTTTGCTTCTTTGGGTTTTTTTATTTCTTTGGGTTTTTTTTATTGCCTCTTTGTACCAATAAATCATCTCCCTCAAATGAATTTCTATTCATTAAGATCAGGGAAGTGGGTTTTTTTAAAACAAATAAAAAAATGTAAGTGACAAATATAAAAGTGTCTAGTTTAAGGCTGTAGGTATGTACTTAGAAATAATTTAGACATATTTTTCTTCTCCTTCAGGGCCAAATGCTGTTCTTGTCTGTAGAATCAGATATGTGGCAATTAGGAATTATTCATGTATTCTCTTTGTTTCTTACCCAGTTAAATGTTGTTTTGATAAATCTTTAGAAACTGACTTAATTTGCCAGAATAACTCCAAATTAAGATCAGTGCTCATTACTACAATTGATAACAGATGTTTGGCTCCAGTGAAAGGAGTATGACTTTACACATCTTTTGAAATGTCACAGCTCTTTGTATTCACAACTAGAAGCCATGCCAGAGCAAACCAATGTTGTCAATAGCAGAGCTGAAAGAAAACACACAAAACACAAGACAGTGCATTCCAGAAACTGTACAAGTGTGGTTTGGAAAAGCTCAAATTTGAAGCCACTAAAACCATGATATAAATCCTGCAGTGCAGTCATGGTCTGCTTAATTTAGGAACTGATGAGAAATACTGCTTTAAATCTTTCTTTCTCAAGCAATCCCATGAGATTGCCACTTTGTGGGGACAGAAGTGTGATAAGGCAGATCTCGGCTACTTTTACCAAAAGGTTTCTTTGAGTTTTTAAATTCCTAACCCAAATAGATGTTCATCTTAAAATAAGGAGAAGGAAAAAAAAATCCTTTAGGACTATAAACGCTGATTTTATCTTACCATAACATGTCTAAAAGAAACATTCTTACAGACTCCTGTTTTTCTGGCAGAGTCTCTAAATCCACATTTGTTCCAAAAGTACCCTAGTCTGAAGTGCTTTGCAGAAAACTCGGGGGCCTCATGAGGTGGCTTTGTGAACGTACAGAATCCTATTGTGCTGTAGGTGAATGAAGAGATACAGATTTTCCCTTTCTAACCAAAGCTGACCAAAAGACAGCTAGGTTTTCAGGTGTAAGATGACAGCCAGACATCAGCAAGCTAAGTACATGGGTGTTGTTTACTCTTATGTGCTCCAGTTCTCAAAATATATAAATTATTCCCCCCCCCCAAAAAAATTGAGTCACGTTTTGTTTTTATCACAATAGTCCCAGCTGTTTCAAATAGCTGGCACTAATAATCTGTGCTTTAGAACTGATTAGCATCCTATATCCCTTCATTTCTAAAATGGAATTTTAATCAGATTGTAATTCCTTGAAACCCCCACGTCAGTGAGTACTTCCCTAACCATTAATCAATTGAATTTTGCCCTCAATTAAGCTGCTTAAATTCCCTTCATATTACTGATTGATAACTTGCATTGCCTCCAGCACATTACTGACACACCGTTAGGGTTTTTTTTTAATATCAGGGCCATGACACTATTATAAAACTGAGAAAAAGAACAGACGTTTGCATTGCTACTATTGTGGCTTTTCAGCTTTCTCATTTTAAATCCCTGTTTTCTTCAGGGATTTGAAAGTGGGTCATAAATTCATTCCAAAGAGAAATCACTTTCATTGGTCTAATCATGCAAGTACTCAATGTCTCTTCTGGGAGGCCAGTTCTTAGTGTGGAAGTAGCTTAGCTCCTTCTGCTCAACCCCCCTGCATTATTTTTTTATGGCCTTTATGTTTTTTTTGTGGTTTTTTTTTTTTTTTTTTTTTTTTTTTTTTGGCTGGTTGCTTCTGATGCTACTGGATGAAGCATAAATAAATTTTTCATAGGGAAGTTGGTAAGCTGCAACTCTACAATACAGAAGGATAATAACTGAAAGAAAATGAAGTTCTTTGGCTTGAGTTGAAATGCTTCCTATAATGCATTTCAAACTGGAAATGTGAAGAAACTAAGTTAATACCTCAGATAATCAATAGTTTTAATGATTCTTTAGAACAACATGCAACCTAAGGGAACAATTCTGCAATCCTTATTCAAACTAAGGAGATTTAAGTCCCTGGGACTGGGTCGTGTATCAACTGGCAACAAATAAAAAACCAGAAAACATGCTTCTCAGAACAGAAGGTTTTTTCGGTTAACTAAGAATTCATGTTGGAGACACATAGGCATATCCTTTTGTAGGTGCCACTTCTTAACATTTTCTTTCCCTGAGGAAATGTGTGCTTTGCATGTTAATTTAGGGCAACACATGTCTTGTGCCCCAGTTTTAACCTGGTAGCATGTTCCAGATTTGATACAGCCATGCATTTAAGTAATTATCTGGAAGGCAGAGTCAGGGACAGTAACACAGTCTGGAATTTAACCACCAGAATACACCAGAGGAAGATAAAACCTCAAAGCCCCAAGGTAGCACAAAAATCACCTTGAAAGAATAAGCTGAGTTCTCCTCATGTCTTGCTATCGATGAAAAACAGAAAAAACTCAAAAAACCAGACCCCCAAATTCAAGCATTTCTATTATGATTACTACTGCTAAACCTAATTAACTCTCAATATGTGCCAGACATAGCAGACCTGATTAAAGTCTTCTGTTCTGGTGTTAAAAGATAATCCAAGGCCTTTAAGCTTTTATTCAGATGACTATGACTTTGTAAGAACACCTGCTGTACTGTATATGCTAATTAGAATGTTTGGATTAAAATGGTTTACATCAGGAAGGAAGGAAGGGAGGAAGGAAGGAAGAAAGCAAGTAAGCAAGCAAGCAAGCAAGCCAGGGGCAGATCCTGGAGTGCCATTCCTCTGCTCTCTGCAAGAACTTAGGATGTTTCTTTCTTAATCACTTCTGTTGGACATTAACCTCATCTTTGTTTCACTACCTTCACTACCTTATTGAAGTTATGTTTTTTACCTTGCTATGTGTCATTCAGGCTGCTGGAAGACTGAAGTTTGAGGCTGAAGGTGTATTTTGGCTCCAGCTGGGAGCTGTTTTTTGTTGCTGCAGTAGAGTTCTTCCAAGTTCAGAGAAAAAAAAAATTAAAGTATGTCAGTTTTTTTTTTTTCTGAGACATGCCACATTGCACTAGAGCACACTCAGAGCAACAGTCATGACCTTGCTGTATCACAGTCCATGGTTTTGACAGGAGAATCAGTAGCACAAGATGTTGTATAGTAGGAAGTGATTCTATGCTGAGTTAATCAAAATATGACACATAAGCTGGGTTTGATTATAGTTCATGTCTCAAAGACTTTATTGTTGGGAAGAGGAAGGGCAGTTTTCTTGATTTTGAAGTAGTTCTATAATTTATGATAGATTCCTGGCTTAGTTATTAGAAAAATACATTTAGTACCTTTTGGTATTGTCTTGTTTGCTAGAACTCATCAACCCCCCCAATGTTTGTCTATAAAGATTTACCTATTGCAATCCATTAATAAGTGGCACGTGTCTTCATCTGTTTCAGGGAAGTCTTTTCCACTTCTGACACTAAAGTCTGCTGTGAACACTGAGTGAGGAGGTGGAGAATCAGGAGTCCCATTTATAACTTCCTAAGTCCATAGAAATAATCCTGGGGGAATTTTGAAAGAGATGTTTAACTACCTAACACTTCTCCTGGAAAGTAATCTCCTGTCAAAGCCAGCTGTTCAATGGGACAGCTAGTTACCCGGTGCTTTGTTACACTTTTTAAAGATGCAACAAAGCAACTGTATGTATTTGTTATTGCCAAGAGTATTTTCTGAGATATTGAGTTTTGACTTAGAAGTTTGCTGGGCCAATTCAGATAGCCATTTTTTCATAACAGAAAATTCTTACAGATATGTGTGGGAGGTCCTTCAGAAGTGCAACATGATTTTTCTTCAGATACCATTAGTATTTCAGGTTGACACTGTGTTAGAAAAATACAGAAACTGTTTTTCCTTGACATTTATGTTATGCTATCTGAAATTCATGTCAATGGCAACAAGAAATATTGGTGCAAACAACACCCTTTTGTAAAGGGAAATTGTCCTGTACTAAATCTTGACTGTAACCCTGTAATCCTAAACTGAGAGAAGACTTCAAAGGACTGAGTTTTACTCCTGCTCTCACATCAGGCTATCAGTAATGCACAAGGATTTGCATATGTAAAAAGCTGGCACAGCTGATACAGTGATAACAAAGCAAGGTTATAGAATTTTCACTGTTGCCACCACCCAAAGTTCACTAAAATTAAAAAAAAACTATTCTTTCCAGGTTATTTTTTACTTGCTTGATAGATTTTGATGCTTTGTCATTTGCATTTTCAGGTTTTTTTTGCAGCAGCTGTGAAAGACATCAATATAAGAAGAGAAGTCTATGATTTACAGCTATAAATTTTGTATAGCTGTTAGTCAAAGCAGGTCTTCATTTCCCTTCTGGAAAGATAATTGTTACAACTGAATTCCTTCTTCAGAGACTAAAAAAAACTGCAGAAAGATTTGTGGGATAACCTTTATTTTAATCACTACTTTTACTTAGGTCTTTACCTTTCTTTCTGTCCATTGCTTGTTCTGTGCATATTTGGCTTTATTTCTGTGCTTCTTTTTCTGTTTGTCATTCTTGGTCCTTACTATTTTCTCAGTATTTGCTTTTCTCATGCATGCTTTTAATGAACCTTTATTTTTCTTAAATTTTTCAGTGTGCTTGTATTCTCTGGAAGTGCAGGGTTATGTTTGACAATCAGTAACTCAGGGATTGAGTGACTGATCACACTGAATTAATGCTGCATCTCCAGTATCCTCCCATCACCTTTCTCAGCCTGCTTCTTTCTGACACTCCAAAGGTTTGTTGCACTACTGTGCCAGGGTAAGAAAATAGCATAAGTTTGCTCTGAGATAGTTGCTCTCTCTGCTGTGGTCTAATTTGCTCCTTCCCAGCTTTGCATATTTCATTGCCTTGCCAGAAGCTGTAATATCCTCCCTGCTTTGTCTGCAAATGAGCCCATACATTTTTGGTGAAGCCCTGTCCTTATTCTCCACAGTGAGCCAAAGGGAATGTGCTGGTCGTGACTCTGCTTGAGGATTCCTATTGTGCTAATGCCACCAGCCTGGAGCAGACTATTACCTTAATATATGGTATGTGGCAGCATACTTCTGCTGTGATTCAACATCTCAGCCTCATTACTACAATTTCTCTTAGCATTTTGCGGGGCTCAGAACCTCATGTGGGTATTATTTACAAAGCTAAGATTTTTACCCTTGCTGTTACTGATTTTGTATGAGCTCTTCTAAGAAGAAAACACGGAAATTTGGCTTATATTAGTAGGAAAGGCATGCTGTGCTGCTGTGCCTGAGAGGCTGTGGCATACATTAAAATTTGCTGGACAGCCTTGTTGATTCCCATGGATACGTCCATTCCCATTGATACATTGTTGACCAATATTGCCTCCATCACCTGCAGGAAATGGCTGGACAAGTAACTGAGCTGTCAGTTTGAATCAGAGAATGAAAATAGACATAACTGCACATCTTTGCATCTTGTAAAGGTCAGTGGTGCAATGTTCCCTTGAAAAGAGTAATTGCTTTTTCCCGTTTCTAAAGCAAAACTCCAAGTCTTAAAAAGGAGCAACACAAAATATTTATGACTCTGGAAATCGTTTCATATAATGAGGATTCCATTTAAAGGTTTTCCATGTAAAACTATAAATATTTTAGAAAGGTAATAGATACATGGTGATGGAATAAAAATTGATGGTCAATGACTGAATGGCCTTAAGTCAGTTTCCTGACTATTTTCCTAGGGTTTAATAGGCTGCTGAATGCTCTAATCAGTTTGCAGTATCAAGCACAGCTCCAGTTCTCTCACTTCCTAGCCAGTCTTCCTGGCTCCTGGAAGTCCTGGACAATTGGTCAGTGTTTACATGGGAAATCCAGGTTTCTGCTGCTTGGTCAGGTAATGGTGAAAGTCATATGCAATGGCTACTGGAAAGCTCCAGTATCAGACTGTATCAGACTGCACAGTCCACACTCATGGTTTCCCCGTACAGCACAAAGAATGCAAAGGATCCTTAGGACAGGACTAAGGATTTTTTATTCTAACCAACAGTCCAGTGAGCATTGAATTTTATTGGAGAAGCTGAGAAGCACCAGCTGAGATCTATCCACATAGGGGCTTAGCAGGAATGAATAAGCAACCAAGAGAGTGGGAAATGCAGTATCCAGCACAGTAGGAAAAAAATACCAGAAGTGTGAGTGGGGGCTGTCTATTCTACAAGGCAGAAAACAGTGGAACTTCCTAAAATTAGAAAGTCCTGCAAAGAAGGTAGATAAGTAAGTTTTTCAACAGAGAAAGGTGACTGGTAAAATACTTCACTTAGCATAACAAAAAACTTAAAGCATATTTCATTTCAAAATCTGTCCACTTCAGATCCTAATAAACTCCATTTATACTTAGAATGTGTAAGCAATAGAATAGGAAGTAGCTTCCGGGAATGAAGTAATTTTATTTGTATTTACAAATACATGCACACAAACATCCTCACCCATTTGTTTCTGTACACACAAACTCACAACGTATCTATATTTATATTACTGTGCTCTCAAGGATGTAATTCTGGAGTGCTTGGCTGAGCACCATGGTCCTGACCTGTCAGCAAAGAAAGTTTAAAGCAGGCCTGGGGTTTGGAGAGTTTCCATCTGCAGACTGGCTTGCATGACTGGCTGTACACAGGAGAGCTGTGGTGAGACTGAAGAGGCAGTTGTAGGGCTGGGGCAATGATTTTTAAAACCATCCACTTTGTCAAATGCAATATTTTAAGACTGTTCTTCCAAACGCCTTGTTTCCTCCAAAATGTCACCAAGGAAATTTTCCCTCTAATGAGGCTGACAGTTGTAGGAAGTCTCACTGCTCACAGAAGGGACTGGGTGATTCAGACAGGCAGTGATGATCAATGAGGAATGCTGCATATAGCATGTCACAAACGGAACAAAAAGGTTAGGGACATCTGAATGAGGGAGTTGAGCTGTCACCATCAGCCTTGCCCCCAGGTTTCATTCTGAAAATTGCAGGGAAGTTGTGCTCTTCCTCCCTCGAGATTTGCATAGGACATTTGCTGCATCAAGGATTCCTTCTGACATTTCTAGAGGAAGCAGCTAGAAGAGGGAAGTCAGATAGCAGAGTGTCTCTGTGTGCTGTGCTGTTGCCAAGCAGATTATGTACTGTAATCTGTAAGCATTGAACTGTGTTTGAATTACGAGGAACCTCTCCCTTGCTTTTGTTTTAGCCCTCTGGGAGAGGCGATATTTCCGGACTGCTAATGTCACAGCGTGACCTGTTAATAACCTGCGAGAGCCTTCCTCCATTCCGCTGCCTCCCGCTCCCCCAGGACCCGGCAGCTGCCGTCACATGGATCGAATGCCTGCCTTCTATGCGCTTCATTGAGAAAAATTCAAGCATGTGGCCTGAGGTTCCCCTGATGACTGTCTGGGGATGATGATTTCTACCATCTGTTCTGGCTGCCTGTGGCTCCCGGAAACACCGAGGTGTATGTTGCTTCTGGCCATACGTGGGATTCCTGATGAAACCTCAGCTGCTGTCCAACTGTCTGTGAATATCAGATGGGTTTGAATTATCTTCTGCCAAGAGAGGAGGGAGAAGCACTTTGTTTAACTCTTTAATCTGAACCACTAGACAGCACATGCATAATCACAGGGTACAAAGCCGCTGAATTATTAGCATCTGCATCACGGTGGCAGCTGTAGTGTGTGCACGTTTGCTGGGTCTGTCTGATTCAAGATGCTCAGGCTGGTTGTTTCCAGGCTAAATATAAAGCCTCAAGTGAAATTCATCTTACTTTAGCTCACTTGGAAGCCTTGTAATTATACCAGAGATTTATTTGATCCCTTCACTTCTGATTTGTGTTAGAGGCATATTTCAGACATAAATTTTATATCAGTATATGAAAAAGGCTGCTTATCAAATGTTTATATGCAGCTGAGGAATTACTGCATTTCCAAAGTTATTCATTGTGATAGAGGAAGTCAGGGCAAATTGATATTAATTTTGATGTGCAAAAGAGACTTTTGTGCAAAAAATCCTTGATAATGAATAAATACATATCACTTCTCTTTCAGGATTTGACATTCTGTCTGTTATTTTCCTTGTAATCTATCATCTAGAAACCTTTTCTCAATGTTTGCTGAATATCAGATTTTAGTGGATGTTGAGGGTCACTATGTAACCTGGAAGATGCTATCTAAATAGAAAGGATTTGATGCTTTTTCTTGTTAGAATTGTCTAGACTTCATCCCTTGATATTCACACTGTTTTCTCCATTGATATACATACTATTTTCTTTGATTGAATAGATGCTCTCAGTAAAAAATGCAATGAGTTTTATGGGGTTGGAAAAATTGTTTACACAATCAGTTTTGGAGCAGAGAAGTTATTACAGAGATGCTGAATGGATCAGCAGTATCGGCTTAGAGTTCTTGCAGTCACTGTTCAGGAAGAGACCTCAGAGGGAAAAGGAAAAGGGAAAAAGGAAAAGGGGAGAAGGGGAAAAGGAGAAGGAGAAGGAGAAGAAAAAATAAAAGGAAAAGGAAAAGGAAAAGGAAAAGGAAAAGGAAAAGGAAAAGGAAAAGGAAGGAGATCCTTAGTGGTAGGCAGCAGTGACAGCCTTGGGTTGTTAAACAGTAAGGGAAGAGTATCAGTGCATGGTACTGGATACTTCACATTTTCAGATTCAAGTTAAACACCTCTGTAGCATGACCTCATGCAGATATTATTATTGTGGATGCTGATCAAAGAATGTGAAAACACTTCTTAGCAATAGCTTACCAAAAGATGTTTGATTGTGTTTGCTTTTGGAGGTTTTTTTATGCCATGAGACATAACAGCAATCTGCAAATGCATTCAGCAGCTAGTGCACATTCATGGGGTGGGAGTCAGGGTTCCCACCACTGCTGGAATTTCTTTCTCTTGTCGACTGACTCATGCAGAGAAGTGCACATATCTCTTGCATATGCATGCTGTCAGAAATCAGTATCAGGATAGAAGGCTTGAAAGTAGGCAGCACCAGAAAATTCAATGAAGCTTGGGAAAATATTTCTAATTCTAATTTTCTAATTTATTGATCCTATAAAGAAAAAAAAAAGAAGAAAAAAGCCAGTCAAATACACAGGAGCTATATACAGAAACATTTAGTGTATTTATTTCCTTCAATCTGGAATGACCCAGTAGCTACCTCTGCCTTCATCTTTAAAGCAGATTTTCTTTCAGCAATGAATACAAGGCTGCTGGCTTTTAGCAAACATGAACAAGGTAAGAAGGACACCCTAATACAGGAGAGGTGATTTGCCTATAATGTAAAGCTTCTCTGGCAGCATTCCTCTTTTTGTGTCTGGATACAGGAAACTTTATCTGTACTACCTGTGTCTGTCCAAAAAAAACCAACAAAACCCCATTGACAGAAAAATCTCCAACCACAAACCAAACCCCTTATAAGCCCCTTAGTTTGAAAATAGTTAGCTTTCAGCCCAGAGCTTTTTAAGGGAAATCTGGTGTTTCTTCTCTCTGCATAGACCTCTGCATCACTGAAGAGAGATTTGACAGGTGGAGACAGCTTGTAACAATGTACTTGAAGCTCTGAAAGACTAAAATGAGTAATCCAAACCATGCTAAAAAGGATTTTTTTCATGAATCTGTCTAAAAATATATGTCACAGAGAATTTCTTTCCCCCTTTTTCCACTCTTCTTTTTTTGTTTGAAGTAAGGTGGGTATTTATACTTAGCTGCATATCATTATGTGTGATTTCCCTTTTCTGATAGTCACATCAGGTCTTGGCTTGCAGTCACAAGTGATGTAAGATATTGCAAAATGTCACTAATAAATATGTTAAGAGACAGTGAACTAGAAATAAAACATAGAGATTCCAATGATGTGAATCTCATCATCGAGTTCTTCTGCCTTAGTCCACTTTTGCTGAAATTTAGATTTAGAAACATTTGTAGGAATAATTCTGAAATGGAGAAATATACTGTGCAATTTCTAGGTCTCAAATCATGACTGTAAGGGGCAGAACATGAAAGCTTCCCTCCTTCTGTCACTTGAAATATTTCCTTTAGGATTAGAGGGCTATTAGAGGGATTTGAGTATACATGCCTGTGGAAACACTTGGTCTGAAGGGATTCTTTTTGGGTTTCTATTGAGACGTGACTGTTGCACTGAATGCCCAGTCATCTGTGCCACAAACCCTAACTGGATTAGAGGGAATGTTGGGCAGAACTTCACAGATGATGGAGGAAGAAATGGCTGTCAGAGCAATTTTGTTGCTAGCACAACAGAAGAAAGTCTGACATTTCTAAATAAACCTATACATATTCCCAGTTCCGGGTTATGAGCATACAGCCTGACACATAGCAAGGGTCTGGCTTACACAGGTGCTGAGCACTTATCTTTATGGTTATGGTGTTGATAGCTTGCAGCTCTGAAAAAGAAATCCACGATTTCTCAGCACAGACATCCATTTCTGCATGCAGGCACTAGAAGTTTCTGAATTACTAAAGCTTTAGTATACCTGATCAGGGTTTGTGTGTGATTTGTGTAAGTAGTGTGATCAAGGTTTATGTGTGATTAGTGTGCTTAGTCATTGAGTGCTAACTATCTATAAATTAAGGAAATTTCAGTGCTGAGGATGCTCTTTTTTCAAAAGCCCTAGAAGAATCCAGCCTTTCTATATAATTCAGACCACAAAGAAAATCCTAAACTTTCAGAGCCCTCCTAGGCAGTCTTGTTATATAGAGAGGAGGATTAAATTTTACATGGAGTAAATAAACAGAAGTACCTTCTCTAATAAAGGCAATATACCAGGCAGTGGAGTACTTTTCGCTGGAATATTAGCAGGTGCTGTCTTTTAAGATGCTTATAAGACTGACTGAAACTCTAGAAATAAACAGGTAGGATTAATTCTATGCTAAAATAAGGTTCTAATGTGACTCCTCACCTCTAAAGGAATGGTGACATTCCTTTGCTGTGGCAAACTCTGAGCAAAGAATAGCAAGCACTAAGTAAGGGAGTAATTTGCCAAATAAGTATCCCATTTTCAGAGTAACCTTTTGGCTGCCCTAGGTTTTCCTGTCTGACTGCTATTCCAAGGAATTGATACAGTACCTGGCAGCCAGCAAGGTTTCTTGTGACAGCAAGTGCATACACATATAGTGGAAGCTGCTGGGCTTCCTAGAAGGATGTTTTAAATTACTTTACAAGATCTTAGGTAAATCATGTGAACTGGTCATCAGAGAAAGACTTTTGCAAATGTGTAAGTAAATTTATGGGGCTTTGTTTTCTGAAGCACACAAGCAGATATCAAAAGAGGCAGTAGATAATTAGTATAAATATAAATTCATATGATAAAACCATTGTTTTGTCACTTCTTTGAGTTAAATCACATCCCAAATGCTTATAATACACAATATGGATTAGTGAAAATTTCAGCAAAGGACAGACAAAGTCTGATTATGGAGAACTGGTGTGATTGCTTGGTAGCCTTGATCTCTGATAGGTAACTGATGCAGAGCAGTGTTCCATCATCTTATTTTAAGCAGAGTTTAGGCCAAATTCTGTTATGGTCATAAGTTTTAAGTCCTCATTTATGTATGAGGTTAATGAGACATTAGGAATATGACATTTAATTAAGGTCATCGAGTATGTGATTCTGTCTCTTTGCTAGTATGCCGTTTCCTTATTTTGCTTTCATGTTTTAACTGTCTATCTTCTCACTCAATAGTGTTTCTCAGTAAAACTGCTGCACTACAAAAAATACTGTCAATAACAAAAAGGGTGATAAATGATGTGATATCAGAAATGGCTGCAGGAATGCCCTTATTATGAAAATTTTTGTGATAGAGACTTTTTTTTTGCGAGCAACTAAGAACAGAGAGTGATGTTTTGCATCTTATGTACCTTTTGTGTTTCCAGGAACTAAAAAAAAAAAATAAATTAATTTTCACAGCTGAGGAGAGAGGAACAACATCCCAAAAGGCTGGATAGCTTTCTCCTACCAGGCTCTCTTCAGAGACACTTGCCAATTAAGGGAAAGCACAGTTTCAATTTCAATGAATCCAGTTCTTATTTATTCTGGGTACAGTTGATAGGGTGACTCACTGCTTTGCTAACGAAAATTCGGTGTTTTGCCATTAAAAAAATACATTCAAGCAAAACAGATTTTACTTGCCACTTTTGTATGGCTATTTTAAGGATAGGATTAGAGGACAGTGCTAATAAGTAGAATTAAAGAGACAGGTTTGTCCTTGCATAAGCATGAAATGAAAGCATTCAATTGAAATCCCAGTGAACTGGAAAGGAAGGTGTACAGTGAGTAATAGCAGGTGTACAGGTCTTCATGTCTTGAACAAGGTGTAATGTGATCACAATCTCTGCCTTCCTGCGCACCGTGAATAAGAACACGATACAAAGGAAGAAAATGGGGCCACATCCTCCCTTAGTGTAAAATGTCACAGCTTTGCTGAAGTAAATGGGACTCTGTTTAATCACCTTAGGTAAGGATTTCATCCTTCCAGCTGGAACCCTTCCAGACTTCCACATAGATGTCACTCCACCCCACCTACCTGATCTTCAGCTTTCATTCACTTAGGTAGGCAGCATTAATGCTCTTTCCTGTAACCTGGATCCTGAGGCTATTCCTTCAGGTGAGGAAAGCTCTGATTGCACTCCTGCAAACAGTGATGGCTGCCCTGGGTCTCAGGGACACCTTTCCCTGAACCACTACTCCATGAGATCATGCTCTTTCCCATACTCCATGACCTCATTTCTCAAGGATGTGTGTGCAGGTGTACACATACACACATTTTACATGAGATTAAACCATTTATTACTTTTTGTTTTACTAACATGGAAAACATGTAGATCTAGGGGCAAAATAATGTACTGAAACCCAGAAACATTTTTTGTTCTATTTTCTGTTAGCAGAATTTTGCTTGGGTTTTGGATCTCTGTGTCTCTGTTCCTTATCTTTATGCCAAGTCATGAAGCATCTCTTCCTCTCTGCTGCCTACTGACCTGTTTGTTCATTTCTCATAGCCAGCTTGAACACAATCCTCCAGCTGCTGTAAAAATATGCTCCTCTCTCCCCACCCAGATGCCTGCTGAGTAATTCTGTGACATTTCTGGATCTATACCTCCTCTGTGTTCTTAAATGATGCAATTACCTAGGATTTTCTACTTTCACATTAAGCAGTAAAGAAAGCCCAATTTTCTTCCAACTTTATCTAATTGATTGTTCAGTAAAGGTTCACCTGAAAAGATGGACTTTTAGGTTTGGCTACAGTTTGCTTTTCTTTGTCTTTGGGAGGCATTACTTAGCTTTTGCCAGTAAATACGTCTATAGTAATTCTATTCTAGAATACTGATTCTTTTATATTAAAAATTTAGTAAAATCTATTTTCATGAGCTTTATCTAGTTTCCATCACAGATAGATTGTCTTGCTAAATCCCAAAAGAATTTTAATAGTTTCATAATTTCAAAGAGAATTTTTAAAGGTACAGATTATTACAGAATCACAGAATCTTTGGGGTTGGAAGTGACCCCTGAACATCATTTAGTCCAATCCTCTTTCCCCCTCAAAGCAGGTTCACCTGGTGCAGGCTATACAGGATCACATCCGGTCAGGTTTTAAATACCTCCAGAGAAGGAGACTCTACAGGCTCTCTGGGCAGACTCTGTGTTCTCCACACTGTTCTTCCTTCAGTTCAAGTGGAACTTCCTGTGCATTAATTTCTGCCTGTTTTCCCTTGTCCTGTTGCTGGGAACCACTGAAAAGAGTCTGGCACTATTCTTTTGACACCTGCTGTTAAGGCATTTGTGTGCATTGAAAAGATCCCCTCTCACTCATCTCCTCCCTAGACTAAACAGGCCCAGATCCCTTGGCCTATGCTCATAAGAGAGATGCTCCAGTCCCCTCATCACAGCCTTCCACTTCACCCTCTCCAGTAGTTCCTTATCCTTGTCCTGAGGAGCCCAGAACTGGACACAGCACTCTAGATGTGCCTCAGCAGGGCTGAGCAGAGGGGCAGGATCACCTCCCTTGACCTGCTGGCAATTCTCTTCCTAATGTAATCCAGGACTCCATTGGCCTTCTTGGCCACAAGGATGCTGTTGGCTCATGGACAGCTTGTTGTCCACCAGGACCCCCAGGTCCTTCTCTGCAGAGCTGCTTTCCAGCAGATTGGCCCTCAGCCTGTGCTGGTGGCCTGAGGTTATTTCTCCCCAGGTGAAGGATCCTGCATCTCTCTCTGTTGAACTCCATTAAGTTCCTTTCCCCTCGAGTCTCCAATGTGTCCAGATCTCTCTGAATAGCAGCACAGCCTTCTGGTATATCAGCCACTGCTCCCAGTTTTGTATTGTCAGCAAACTTACACTCTGGCCCTTCATCCACTTCATTGATGAATGAGTTAAACGAGACAGAAGCCAGTACTACCCATGGGAAACATCACTAGACTACATCCAGCTCCCTGTAGAAGACCTCACTGATTTTTTCTACCTGTCCAGGTGGCCTCTACGAAACACCCACAACAGCATCACCCTGCCCCTTATTTCTTAACCACAAGCTCTCAACACGTTCTTCATCCAGCCCAAAGTAGAGCACCATACATTCCAGCTGCTCTCCCTCACATAAAGAGCAGCTCTACCACCTTGATTTGCTGCCTGTCTTTCCTAAAAAGCACATAGCCATCCATGACAACATTCCAGTCATGTGTGCTATCCAACCGTGTCACTGTAATCCCAGTGAGATCATGGTCCACACGCAGATCTCTAATTCTCCCTGTTCATTCCCCATGCCATATGTGTTGCTGTACAGGCAGTTCAGGGGGGCGTTAAAGCATTCAGGCGTTCCAGGAGGGGTGTAAGTGGATCCACCAGAGCCACAGACACCCTTGAGGTGGCTGGCCTTCTGGTTTTGCTTCAACCAAGGAACATTTGTCACTTTTTGATATTTTTCTGAAAGTTCTAAAGCAACTCAAACCCAGAGCTTGAATCTACTGACTGCTTTGGAGAATTTATTTCCTACTTTAGGCTACAGCAAAATGAAGGAGACAGTTCTTACTATAATTTGGTTGAAAAGAGGGAAATAATGGACATTTTATTCCTAATTCCATTATAATAAAATAGAGAAGATTAGATAACTGCCAAAGCCAAACCTTTTAAGAAGAAATCCTGTCCCATTAAAGACAATGAAATTATTTCCTATGACTTGAATTGTGCTCATGTATAATTTTGCTTTTTCATTGGAGTGTGTGATACAAAACAGGCCCTTTTTCATATACAGCGGTTTTCTGGGTCAAGTGGCAAAACATAAAAGATAAGGACAGGTGGCTTCAACACTTGTTGTTAAAGCTTGGATATCCATTATAATTTGAGGTAGGGAAGGCATATTATGTGTCTATGAGAAGAGACAGAGGAAGGGTAAGTGATAATCTGAAGTGCAGACTTAAACCCAGTGCAACTGGAATAATATTAGAGAGTAATGACCTGCCAACATGTTGTGATATATTATCACTTGTAAAGTAAAATAAATTCTGTACTGCAATATATATATTAACTCCAGGAGGGTTAAGTTTAATTTTCTTGAGTGTCTTAAGAGCACTTTTCTCTTCTACACAAGATGAAGAAAGGAAAGAAAGTTTTGCCTTTTTCTAATTGTCCAATCCACTCTGCAGAATGCACAGTAACATTTCAGCCCTGGAGTTTGAAATTACCTACTAATGACACAGGAAGTACCAGGCAAGAAAGGTCTGTTCCATCTGCCCAACAGCACCAGCTAATGTGCTCAGATACATTTTCAGGGGTGAGGAAGCAGGTTGTTTGCTCTATTCATTCTGTGCCAGCGTTGCCAGGATGTTGAACAAGGTTGTATTTACACAAGAAGCTCTTTGCTGATATGAGAATACTGGCACACTCTGTTGGCAAAAGGTTTTCATGCAATTGCAGACTACAATAGCAGAACTTTGGAAAGGTGCCCCTTACCAGTGAAGCAGTGGAATAAAACAACTCTTTTTTTCTGGCTTTAACCCTTTTTGAATTAGAGAGTCCTGAGAGTGCAACTATGTTGGGGCAGAGGTAAAAGGAACTGAAAACTGCAAAATACTGCAATATTACTGTGTGCAGAGTGTATTGTAACTTGTATTACAAGTTCCTGAGTAAATACATGGGTGAGGAAAAGAAGTTGAAGGGTGGTAGCAATGAGAGAGCAATAAAAGTTGTCCTTTAGGGGTTCTTGGAGATCTGGAATTTACTTCATGTAAATTATGGCCAATATATATTTTTATATGGGGACAGAATTATATCATCCCATGGAATAATCTAGGAGGGAAAAATCAGGAAGGAGTGAGTCATTGATACCCCAGATATTAACAGAAGCATAATAAAAACTGAGTAAAAATTGGGCACAAACAGATTTAGTATGAAAAACACAGAAATATTACTAACCAGTAGAGGACTAGCATCCTGTAATTGCTTCCCAGTAGAGAAATTGTAGTGACAAGAATTGTCAGCTATTGAGAGACTGACAGTAGGGTACTGTCCAGCAATGCACTTAATGATCCAGGAGGACCCTTTCAGCCCTAAGTTCCCAAAATCACTTTAGGAGTTACAATAGAAGACAGCAAAAATTTAAGAAGACAGAAGTACTGTTTCCTGGATGTCATATACAAAGGAGTTTCAGCCCCCAAAAGATGTCTAGGTGAAAAATCTACTTTATATTGTTATTGCTGACTACAGCTTTTTGAGTCCCTGATGTTGTATAAGGACAATTTAAAAAAATTAGCTTGAAATTACTTGGATAAAGTTACTTTTTAAGGGAAAGCCTGTGTCAGTTTGCAAAAGACTGTAGTGGGAACAGTACTCAACTGCTCTTTGTCAGCAACACATCCCTTTGTGGATTACATCCACTGATGGACTTCTCAGGAAAAGGAAATAAAAGCAACTGCAGGTATGTAGAGTTTCTTGTTTGTCCCCACTGCTGAGCTGTAGTTCCTGTATCCCAAGCAACTATTCTTCCTAAACTGCATGTAAACTTATTGCTGATGAAGTGGAAGATATCTGCAGGAGTAGGAATGACACAGGTTTTATCAGGTAACTCAGGAGAAAAATGCTCCACTCTGCCTGTCATTGCTAGTTCTTAGAGTTAATTTTCTCTAATTCAAAATTTCTGCCTTCCTAGTATTGCTAAGTATTGTGGAATTGGTGAACAAGCAATTTGAGCCTGCCCTGAAAGACTGTTGACCTCTGGTTTATAGTTATAGACACTTTTAAAACATTGCTGCTCTTACACAGAAAATTACACACGTGCTGTGAATCACGTTAATTACATGACAACTCAAGTGTCGCCATAGTACCTTATACAGTGGAAATGCCACCATCTGGTGGCTGCATCTCTGCTGAAAGGCTTCCATGGTGGTAATGGGGACTGAGCTGCCTCTGCTCAGTGGGGAAACCCTGTTTTAGATTTAGAAATTAAGGCTCCCTGGGAGTCATTTCTTCTGAACAATGTTTCACTTTGCAGGCGTACCAGACAGGCCCAGCAACGTGGAGTAGGAGATACCAGAATAGATGCTATTTCCATCCATTTCTGTTTTTGGTTTTTTTTTTTTTTTTTTTTTTTTTTTTTTTTTTTTTTTTTTTTTTTTTTTTTTTTGTGATGTGATTTTATTACTGAGAAGCTTGTGATGTTAAGACACTTTAACACAAGCTTTGATTATAATTGCTCTTTTTGGGACAGATTGATAGGATGGAATCCCAAGATAACTCCTAAAAGAAACACATATAGAGTCCATCTGCACTCTTCTTGAACATACAGCCTCTCCCTCTTTCTGTTGAAATGATTCCTATGGTCATGACACCAGCAGGAACTTATTGTCTCCCTACAAGACACTCCTTAGAAAATCTTACCTTTCTCTTGTAATTTTTTTCTTGTTATCAATGTCACTTTGTTCTGCAGAGATTTTAGTTAGGTTGCAAATTTATATGCATCTTTCTGAGGTAGCTTAATGAGTTTTGTTATGATTGTCACCATGTTCTAGGCAGAGTAAAAATATTCTTTAAATTAAAAAAAAAAAAAATTAAAAAAAAATCGGTTCCTGCATACCAGGAAGGCAGCAGAGGAACAGAGATGACTGTAGTAAAGACACTTTGGATTTACCCTAAGACAGAAGAGAGCACAATAAGACTTTTTGCTTATGTTTACAAAGAAATGAGTGATAAACTTTGGACAAGCTAGAAGTTTTATGTCTTTTGACCGAGGAATTTTGAGTTTACCTCACTTTTGGAAACCATATTTGTGATTAGATTTCTGACTTGCTCTGTGCTCTAGTTAAGACCTGAAGTTCACAGCAAAATGAATTCATGCTCTAAAGCAAAGCTATGCTCAGCATGGCAGAACAGGGCTGCAGAGTGAGATATTCTGTATAACTTCTAAAAAATTTAAGATGAGGTTTTGGTGCATTTCAGCAATGTTATATGGAGCAGCTCACCTGTGACATACAGAACATCAAGCTTTTTTATCCTCTTCCAGCTACTTTTTAATATTTTGAATTACATTTATAAATCTTGAATACAGGGCCCTCTTCTCCTCACAGACTGTTATGGTGCCTACTCCATGGGACACCAGTCTCTGCTGGGACCCTTTGGCAGTATAATTATGTAAGACAGGTCCTCTGATCTTACAAAAATTACTTTGACAGCTACAGCAGCCTATGCTTGGCTCTCCCTCTTTCTTGAGTACTTCTTGGTTGCACGCAGGGGAATGTGGGTAGGAAATACGTCTACTCACAATAAATCCCATGAGGTAAAATAGCTAACATGCATGGATGGTAGGGTCTATTGCTTCAGGGAGACCTGGAGACACAGTAGGGTGTATGCAGGATACCCTGCTCCATCATACACATCCAGCCAGGAAAGTTTGTTATCCAGGTCTAAAAAATCATTGAAAATTGAACAAATTGAAAGGGAGAGCAATTAATAGTTTTTTTTTTTTTCCTTGAAGTCCTCCTGCTTTTACTCTGCCATGTGAAGCACAGTTGTTAATGTGTGTTGTATTTTTTCAACTGGCCGCTCAGCTTCTTCCTGCATCTCAGATCTCCCTGTTTCTCTGTCTGATGTGTGTGTCACAGCCAGTGAGAAAGGCAGAAGCTATTTGACTGAAACACGACAAAGAGCTTTGCAATTGATTTTTCCTCTGCATTGTTAGGAAACATCAGATTGCTTAAAAGAGCTCACTGGGAATTGCAACCTTCTTCGCCACTGGCTTTTTGTAACTTGTTGATTAAACATCCTGGCCTGGGCTTTTGTAGTGGCTTAAAACAAGGACTGACATGAAAGTATTTTGTCAAAGGATAACCTTCTCATTCCAGGCATTTTTAAACTCACACTGACAATGATTTCAGCTGCAATGGGTTCTTGGAATCCCAGCGCTTCCCGCTGGTGATATTCATTGCCAATGATGCCAATGGCAAGCCTCCACCCTGTCTGTCCCTGTCTGGTTCCTCCTGACAAACCCAGCGTGCAGTGACACATGCTAACGAGCAAATGGAGAAAAAAGGCTCAGAGAGAAGGTATTTCCACTTGTTATGTGTAAGGCCATCTGTCTGCTACCTGGCAGCTAAATGTTTACTGGCTAGCACGTGTGCCTGGTTGAAGACTAAATTGTCTACCACTATTATTAGCTACCAGTTATTGAGTGCCAACAATGTGCTCTCCTGCCCTACAGTAGGAGACACAGCTTTCTCATCTTCAAACAGCTCTCAGGAGAGAAGGTAAGTAATAAACAATCATAAGCTACTTGGTTGGGCTTAATTCTTACAGAGATAGATTTACTCCCCTGCTTTTCCAACAGATGTGTGTCTTTCAGTAGATTCCCTAAAAATGCACAAAACTCAGGAAAAATGGATTTATACAGGTTTTTATAATGTGCCATCCTGTTTTATTTGCTCCTAAGCAGTGTCTGGGATTACTGCATTGCCTAAATATGCAAAAATTGAGTTTTCAAGCTGCAGAGATTTCAGGCTTCCTTGTACCTAATTCTTCTATTAGGCTCTCTTGTACCTAATTCTTCTATTCTTTACACCATCCAATTAGTGCTGGTCCTATCAAGACTTTCAGATGCCTCAGAGAAAAAAAAATATTACTCCAGGGCCACAAGGACATACAATGGAGCAAGGCAATCTATGTCCTCTCAACACAGGAGATAAACTCCCCTGATTCCTCCCCACACCTGAAGCTTCTAGAAAAAAGATAACCACAATAAAGGATTTCTGAAGTGATTTTTAGATGTATGACAACCTTCATATTGCATTGCTTCTAAGTGTCATATTAGCCTTAATAGAAGTATGTTATTAAATAATTCAATAATCACATGCATTTCAGATTCTGTTTGACTGAAGACTATATGAAAGAGAATAGATAGCATAAGCATCAAGAAAAACACTTTCATATACACTAAATAACTTAGTCACTACTTTGGCAAAGTAAGTTTTGTTTCTAGACTACCTAAAAACATCAGTAAGTAAAAAGAAAATTCAAAAATTCCTATATGTTGGGAACCTTCCATCATCTTCTAGCTGAATCTCTAGGGCTTTATATGTTTATATCAATTAACTTAATGCCCGAACGAGATGATAAAAATAGGTAAGCTGCATGTGGCCTAAAGTCCTTTGGAAAAACAGGACTTATGCCCTTCATACACTCTGGAAAATTACAATCCAGTTTTAATATTCTGAGGCATAATAGGATGGTTGGCCTGAAATGGGTCATTAAACAAAAGCTGCTGTCAGGTTTCTCCAACAGTTACAGTTTCAGTCTTTAATTTTCCAGTGGCCTGAACATCTTTGTCAGACACCTACTTCATGTATAAATGTAAGAAATACAGTTGTTAGGTCTGATTCCTACACCATCTTCTCAGACAGCAGTCTGGCAAAGGACACTTCAGATGGTGGGCAGCCCGGGCTCCTACTTGCAGGTTACAATGAGAACTAGACTAAAAATATAGTCCATGCAGTGGTCTTCTTCTAGGTATTTAGTGTGACCACTGGGGAGCAAGACCTCTCTGTCTTTTCCCCATCACTTTTCCCAGTGCATGGCCCTGGGTCAGATGAAACACTCAGCTGAGGAGTTTGCTGTGTAGACTGCATGTTAAAAATGGGGGGTTGATGAAGTTTGTCAGTCATCTTGATACAAATTTGAAGAATAGTATCTAATTTTAAAAAATAATTTTTGAAGGTAGATTCATAAAACAGCTGGGGACGAGGAGGATTCAAAGCATCTCAACAGCAGTCATCCAAAATGCATGAAGAGGTTGCTAAGCAGATATAGTCAGGCTTTTCCAAAAATGCTCTGAGCATTAGGCCATTAAGGTACAAACCAAACTGCTCAGCAGCCAGCTTTAGAGGCCTTCTGGGTGGGCAGAACGCATTAGAGGAGGCATGTGATATATTTAATTTTTTCTCTGGATTCAGGGAGTGAGTTAAACTGTTCAGCTGGGCAGGCAATGATTGACTCAAGAAAATGCCCACCTCTTTTAAGCACTCTAAATGTGACCAAAACAAGTATTTCATTCATATCCCCTCTGTGACAAGAATCCAGGCAAAGTGAAACAGCTAAAATGAGAAATGCTTAGAATTTCCAGCCATCAAACATAGCTGTTCATGGAGATGTTCTGAGGAAGTTGAATTGCCTCCTGCCAGAAGAAGGGAATGAGTTTGTATGTACTGCTTTCTGGGCAGTCTACTCAGCAGTTCAACCAGTAAAGAGAAATTGCAACAGCTCTGTGAAGCTTCTGTAAAACTCCATGTCTCTCACTACCTCAGCCCAAGGGATCTTGCTGATTTTCAGACACTTTGCAGAAGTAAAATTGCGTTTTCTTTTCAACTGTTGACGTGCAGTCCACATCTTCAGTGTGTTGCTCCTCCTCTGTGTTGCCTTTCTCCTTTTCTCCCTCCAGTGGGAAATGCATGCTTACAAGAGTGGTTTTCACGTGCACTTATGAATAAACCTGGGAGCATGGAGTTGCTATTCTATTGCCTGTGAGACATAACAACCTGGACGTGTTTTGTCATGTTTTCCCTTCATCCCAAGATGATTATTTCTTATTACTCCTCACCCATCTACAGGAGACTATAAAACTGTCATTCTGATCCAACAACTAAACCTGTCAACGAATGAACACTAATGTACCTGGCCAGCAGATGACTCCTGCCTCAGTTATGCATTATCTGGCTTGCTTATACCTATTGCTCAGGCAGTCAGCCAAACCATTGGCCTGTCAACATTAAAAGATTTCCTGAGGCTCAGCAAGCTTAAGGATCCACATTGTGGCAACCTTAGATGCTCTTGTTCTTGCTTTTCCCATATAATTCATACTTCCTGAGCTGTAGGAATTTTGCACATCTTGCAAAAAAATTATTACCAAGGCATTGAAAGAGGCCTGCTTTGAGGTTGAGGTAATACGAAAAGATTAAATTATGGAAAAGATCAAAGTTATTTCTCTTTAAGACAGCTGAAACCAGAAATTTGAAACTTCTCACTAAATTTCTAAAATGCTGCACCTAGACATCTTTTTTAATTATAATAAAAGCTTAAATCTCTTATTGAGAACATTCTTTATCCTGTTATAGAAAAAAAATTATTCACCCGAGGTTTTTTTATTTTCATTTAGCTATTCGATTTCTTTATTAATATTTGAAGATGGCTTAAGTTTGCAATTTTAGTTTTCAAAACATCTGGCACCGAACTGGGTCAGAAAAGCCCTATTGGACTGCTCCTGCTGTGAATAGTTAGAATCTGTGTATTTGCCTATCCATTTGGTCTTTAAATCTGAAACTGAAAAAATTTGCAATGTAATGACTAAAATGAAATTATTTCTGTTACTTTGCCCTTATTTATTTGAATTCTCTGCAAGTATGTAGAGAAACTAGGCAATTAATTGGAAAAAAAAACCCAAAACTTTTGCTAAGTGAAATGAAAATAACGGTACAAAACCAAGCAAAAGTGCCTAGGTAAGGCATGCTAGTATTTAATTCAATTTGCCTGCTTTCCAGTTTTATTCACAGGCTTATCTAGACTGTTCCTATCACTTTGGACAGGAAGTTGCCTGAAAGCCTTGTCACTACATGAATGCAGTGCTTGGTAGAAGAATAATTTACTTGTCTTATGAACTAGTGCTAATATGAACGCAGGTCTGTACCATTATGGCTTTGTTCAGATTAATTTGCGAAGGAGAAAAGTTGTTAGTGTAGCAATGGATATAAGTGGTCCCATTTGTTATTATTTCTTATGTATTATCTGTGTAGAAAAATGATGAAATTTATCAGGATTACATCACAGAGCAACCAATCTGTTCTTCTGCTCCTGTAGGGTTTTTTTGTGGAGGTACTCAGAGACAGCTTGCACATGCACATTCCTCAAAAAACAGTTTTGTGCCCACACTCACTGCTGTTCACAATGTGTGGATTTAGGGCTCTCAGGCCCCAGGTCCTGGTGTGACATCCAGTTTCCATAACTTGACAGACAACTGCCAGTGCACAGAATGTCTGAGCAAACATGGCAAGCCCAGCCTGCCAAAACTGCTGTGTATGTATGTGGAGTACAGATATGTGCTTATTGTGCTCAAGGTCTGGGAAAACTGGCACATCCAGCAGCATAATTGTAGTCCTTACTGGTGTTATATTTGTGCAAATAAGAAGTATTTGGTGAATATAATTTGCGTTTTCACCTAGGGAAACTTCTGTGCTGAGATGATTAATTTCTTTCCCATGGCTGAGATCATTCTGTTCAGAGTTCTTTTACCAGGAAATATCTGTCTCTCTTGAGAGACTCTGATAGAAACACTCCAGAAGGTTAAAGTTGAATGATTGCTGCAGCTCTCTGATGGAGGCTGTTTTCCTTGAAGAGGATAAGATTTCATTCTTTCATAAGCAGCTCCTGAACTGCTGGAATATTTCACAGAGTAATAAACCAACACAAATTCCTACTGACTGTAGGACACCAAGGCCAGAACTACCATAGTTTAGGAGCTGTTAAGAGGCAATCATAGTCAAAGAGAGGCTGGGCATAAAACTAAATCAGAATGCATGCTGCAGCCATCATTTTTCATTTATTGCCCTATATAAATCAGAGCCCATAGATGCTGAAGTTTATCTGTGGAAATCTACAATCCTACTGTTTCTCTCCCTTTCCTCACAGGTCTATTTTTTTTATGCTATATGTCCTTCAACTTTCATTTTCTGTTAAGAATCTTTTAGAAGATTTTTTTCCCCCCTTTTCATTTAATTTTCTGTCTGTGTAGCATCACATGATGTCCTGAGGGAAATGCTGCAATGAGGATAAACGGGTGGTTGGGTGATGTTGTAGCTTGATCATTATAGGCTTTTCTTTTTTTCTCAAGAATGCTATGCTCAAGTGCTGGAAGATGTTAATGGCTGCCATAAAGTTTGTCTTTGATCTGCAGAAAATTCCAAGCCTCATTAATCCCCTGGTTATGGGGGCACCCTCCATTCAGTCTAAACAAGAAGCAGCAGCTAAACTCCTGTATGAAGTAAACTTGCTAAAAACAGTAGAAGTAACCACCCAGGCAGTTATCCTACAAAGACAAGCTGAAGTATGAACTAATTTATGAAGAACAAAGAACTTTCTGAGAAATTATTAAATATTCACTGACTGAGACATTAACTGATAGGAGCTATGTTTTTAGAAATAATCAGAAAACTGGGATAAAACAAATAGGCAATGTGGGTGGCCCAGGGAGAAAGCCAAGACAAAAAGCTTCTGTTGAGTAGAGTACCTACTGAAAATGGAAAGCTAGATTTTTGAGCAAGGAAGTAACCTTCTGCTGTTTGTTTCTACCACATTCAGGGAAATGGAGCTTTGTGTACTTTCTTTGCAAATACACAGGCTTTCATCAGAGACACTTCAGCTGCCCCAAATCACAGTTTCTCCTATGACAACAAACATGTCAAGACAGTAAATGGCAGCTAAATGTTGGGACAAGAAAACAGCTCATTGAAAATGTGAGATATTTTTAAAAGTTTGCTTGGTTACTGAGATTGTAGATTATTTCTGCCTTGAGAATCTCCGTTCATGTTTGTGACTGCCTCAGTGAGGCTCAGGGAATTGACCTCATCATGCAGGTCAGATTGCCTTTCCTTTTTCATCATAAGTAACTGCAGAATAAATCTACCAAATGAATGATCTCCATCATTATGCAGGTAAATAAGCAAATTCTAGTCATTTTGGTGAATTTCTCCTTAGCTCTCAATGCTTACAAAGATAGTTCCCACTTTTATTGCTGTATATGATTAAGGAAGATTAGAAGACCATAAATCTGAACTGGATTGAGCCTAAGATTAGATATAGGTGTTTCAGGCTGCTGAGCTGGTTTGGTCACTATCAGAGATCTTTTGAATGCATACAATTGATCTCAAGAAGCTTTTTGTGTCAATGAGAAGTGGGTCATTGGTGTTGTTTTATTAGGCCATAGTGGAATGATAGAGCTTATTTCTACTCTGATGCCTCTACCAACACAAGGTTTTTTCCTAACTCGTGTGATAATTTTGTCACCTACAGGACTTTTCAAGCTAAGAATTGTGAGGAAGCTTCCCTGGAATTTCTTTCAAAGGCAATCAAAATTTGTGACTCAAATTCAAAAAAAAAAAGCTATTGATATTATTTTACTTCATCACAAATGGCTTTGGGACTAATTTATTTTCTATATGTATCTTTATTTTCTGTAGAGTCAGACATTTATTTTGCCACTTTGCCTTTAGACTGAAAAGTTTTGAAAGACTCTTTGAAGTCCTTGTTAGCTAATATCATCAGTGCTTCCTTTCCTTTGGGACTGCTTACACATATTTAACCTCTTAAGCCTGAAAAAAAAAGTCACTGTAAGAATCTACTGCTGCTCCATTCATACTGTTCTTTGACCCATTTCTATCAGAAAGGGAAATTGCTAATCTAGGCCAGATATCTCAAAATGTATCTGGATCCAACAACACAGTCAGACTTGAGTCTTTTGATTTAGATAGGTATTTTGAAACAGATTTTTATTTCTTAGTTAGTTGCAGAATAACCTTGGAAAATTTTGCTGCTATGAAATCAGAATCTGAATAATGTCTTTTGATCATAGTATACAAAACAAACATTCAGGAGAAAACATGTTAGTTGTTAGTTATCAATTGTTACAGCTATTTGATTTTGAACTGGTGTATCTGATCTCTTTCAAATTCCTACTGAAAAGAAAGCATACTAAAAAACAGAATTGCAAAGGCCATCTGTAATTTTTCTAGTTTTTATAGACTTGGCAGGGGACTAAAGGACTGGAAGGAAAAGGTATCTGTGCTGCATCTCTCTCCTGCCTTCCAACCCTGTGTGCCTGTGAGCACGAATGCTGTGTGGTTTGGGGAGTTTGCTCAACTGCAACCTTCTCAATACCTGCTCTGCTCAGGGAAAACCTACCTAACTTGGCACTATTTAATCTCCCAGGAGCGCAAACTTTGCCTTGGAAATTCCAGACAGCATTTTATTTTGGCTAATTTTGTTCCAATTAATTTTTATTTGTAAGACAAAGAAAATGACAGACATATTATACCAATGCATTGAGTAAATATAGCCCAGCTATCTAAGCTGACCTGCTGTTGGAAAATCTAAGTAACTCCAATCCTTCCCTTCATCATTCTCTCATCCCCAAAGTAATAAAAGCAGAGCTAGAACAGCAAACACCTGGCATGCTGGTCACGCAGCATGACTTTACATTGTAATCATCTTGTCAAGGAGCTGAAAATAGCATTGTGCTGCAGTGTTCACTGCTTCAGGAAGGAAGACAATAACCAGCATTTGGCAGCAGCCCACATGCTAACTGTGAGTGATACAGAAGTATTCCTCAAATTGTTTCCCTCCTCTCATCCTGAAAACATTCACCCTGCATCCCCTGGTAATGTATCACAGAGGCCCTTACTTCCAGTGTCCAACTAAAGGAGTGGTGGGCAGTCACTGTGCTGCACACAACCAAGTAATCTCATATAGCAACACTCTAGTTTTCAACAAAATTGTGCATTAAATTAAATTAATTATAGCATGTTTAGTGTGCCATACAAATTCCAGGAAAAAATAGCAATAAAAGGCTTTGTTTGAATGAATTGAGGTGAATTGTGTGCAAATAGGAGTCATGATACACAATTATTGAACTACACAGCAACCCAGGAATACAAGATTTAAAATAGAAATTTGGACAAAGAGAATTTTTGAAGGAGATCAAGAGGGTGGAGACTGTTGCAGCTAACCTGGCACCAAGGAAATGACACACGGGATTATAGGGATCACACAGATTAAATAAAAGTCAGGGAATAGGCACCATTTTCCCAAAGTGGATGCTATTGTGGCAGAAAAATTTTTGTATTAAATTCTTGAGGAAAAGAACCACAATATTAGGAAGATGTAAATCGGTGTATTTTCATGTTCAGTCACTTATTCATATGCACAGCTAATGCAATAATCAGTGGACTAACAGCACTTGTACATTTTTGGGTTTGGGGAACGGAGTATTTAATTATGAATGTTGTTGTACCACTTCAGTACTTGAGCACAGCTCTCTGGGTTACTTTCTGCAGAAATACATTGGAAATAACAAGCACACCAAAGATAAGAGGCACTGAAACATGGTGTATTAACAATGTTTATTCAAATTTGATGCTAGGTTAGCAAATCAACTGTATAGGGCCAGTCACCTTGCATTCACTAGCCTGAGGTGGAGGTAATCCCTTATCTGATTACTAAATTTTCAGTTTTGGCATACTAGGAAAAAGCAAGAATTCTGAGTGCTAATATTGTAATAGTTTTTCAAAAGTCAAGTAAGATGACCCCAAGATTTGTGGATAATTATGCGTGTCATCATTCTCAGGCACTATGATAAGAAAGCTGGTATTTCACTGATAGAAAAATATAAATATAATCAGTACAACTCCATGTTATTTTATAGAAAATGGTCAAACAACTATGTTTTTCTTCACTGAGGAGATTACTTCCATGAAAATTCAATTATTTACCAAACTCATAGTCTGCTTTGACATATCCTGGACACTTGAGTCAGTAATACCTGGCTTTCTTTTAAAAAAAATAATGCTATACAGGGTAAATCAAATATACTGCATTACATATGTTAAGAACTAACTAACTGCAGCCCACCAAAGCAATCACCAGAGGGAATTGTTCTCACTACATCTCACTGGAGATACTTTTCCTGAAGCTTTGAAGAAACTCTACACAAAACATCATGCAATGCTTCTTCAACTGTGGATGATAAAAGGAGGGGCAGCATGACAATTAGGGAAGAGGGTGGGGCAGTCATACAAAATAACATGGACTGTGTAGTAAAATAAATCCCTTTTAAGAAATATATTAGTGTAGTCAGGGGAAAACTTTTTCTCCTCTGTGTTGTATGGGTTGTTCTGCACAGGGCAGGGCATAATGACGAGCCTCAGAAATAATTCAAAGACTGAAGAAAATGGAAAGACTGTAAAGATGCAGAGTTTAGCTTATTAAAACAAGATGACAGAGTATTTAATTACAGAGTGTAAATACAGCAAGTAGGAAGAAAATAGTGGTTACTGGAGGGGTTTTTATTCTAGCATAATGAGAAAGAAGGAATGCAAGACAAACCCAAGAAATGTTAAATTGGATTTTTTGGCAAACGATGAAACTGATTACTTTCAGAAAAATTTTCCAAAGGGAAGCACTAATTAATCTATTTTTCAATAATATTTGAATTGGCCCTGGTGCTGAAATGACCAGAAAAATGTCAATATTTTTGCAATGACTGACTTATTTTCTGGTCAGAGCCTTTTTATTCATCACAGATGATGCCTTAACATCCTGTTTCTATGCAAGCATTTATTATGTATGTACTTTTAATGTAGTTTGCTTGTCTGAGTTGCCCTTTCTGAATAACCTATTAGGTGATAATCATAGGAGTAAGTTCTGAGCTGTGCTTTTATTTTGTCAGGCAAAATTTAATCTGATCTGTGTTTCCTTTCACTTAGACTAACAAGCTCTGTTTTTTTTTTTTTTTTTTCTTTTCTTTTTGTTTGGTTTTGCTTTTGTTTTTTGTTTTGTTTTGTTGTGACAGGGAACTAGCAGAGGTAAAATATGGTGGAAAAGACTGAGAAGAAAAAATTAAAACCTGATTACTCTTTTGCTGTGAGATATGCTGATGTGCCTCATATGCTATAATTTTTCAGTGTTTGGTTAAGGGGCAACTTTAGATAGAGGCATGGAAAATATGTAAAATTAAGACTTTTAGAAAGTGATGAAAGAGAGAGTAACTTATGATGAGTTTGCCATGTTTGAATTCTACATGATGCTCAGTCTCATTATTTTTCCCCACTGAAAGACAGGAAGTTTTCAAATAATTTTAACAATGTTTTAGCACATTGTGTACTCTGGAACAAGAGAAAATGAGAGAGATTGCTTAAAACTCATGTGCACATGACTATACTTCTTTTTGCAGATTGTAACCTATTTAATTGCCTCACTAACCAATCCATCACTTCTGCTGATTATATTTGCTAAAATAATATAAATTGAACAAAATCAGCTCTGCACATACACTCTAGAATATAAAGATATAAACAGACTGGAAAGCAGCTACTTGAATCAGAGTAGTTAAGTAGCCATGGCTAAAACTTGTCATTCAAGATTGATGATCGCTGCTTGTGTTACAGAAAATGAGCTGAATATACATTTACAGCTGCTTGCATGGACTCCTTCTGGGGGCTGGAACATAAATGCATAGGTCTCTAAATGGCTGGTACAGAAAAGATGGTACTGTTGTGCCTTGTGCCCCTTCCAGGTTTTGGTTTATCTGTCCTAGATTACATAGTGCATGGTTGCTGAGCTGCAGAGAAATGGGATTTGACAGTTCTCTCTGTGGGATATTGCTCTATGATTCAGTTAATGGTAGAGGAAACGTCTACCTAATTGACTTTTAGCATATTGAAATTCCTTCCTGGATTGCTCTCACAAAATCCACCAGTATGACTTGTGTCATCTTCAGTAATTCTGTGACAGAGAAAGGCTGAAAAGTCAGGAAGAGTGATTTATCATGTCATTCCTAAGAGGGGTCTCTTCTGCTTTGAGAGTGAGAGGCAACCCTCAATAACAAAGCTCATGTTACCACTTGGCACTCATAACCTTAATCTGTCAACAATAGTACTTAGCATTTATATAATGCTGTACTGGCATTAGCTAATTAATTCTTACAACACCGCTGGGAGATGAGTCACTAAACACCTTTAGAAAGACTTTCCTTTTAATACCTCTGGTGATGTTATGTGCTGAAATGCACAGATTACTGGCACTCATCTCAAAGAAAAGCTAGAAGGCTATTCTAGCAGCTTATGGCTGTTTCTTTAATTTTAAAAAAAGTAAAAAAAAAAACCTCAGAAATTTAGCAGAGTTCAGTAAATCTTGATTCAGTTCTGTCAGAATGAAAGGGAACTCCACTGTATAACATTATTTCAAATGAAATCTCAAGGAATAGTGATTGGTGTCAGTTGAAAACCCAACAATATGCTTTCTGTAAAACAGCAACTTCAGATTGTTAATACAGAGGGGAAAACACTGAAAATAGAACAAAACTCTAATATTTTCTCACCTCAACAGCTGGGCCTTCCAGATGGTACTGAAAGATATCATTATTCGGTCAGAATAGAGCTACACTGCATGCCAGAGCAAACCCTACTGCAACAGCGGGAATTTATTTTTTCCTCACTTAGAAAGCACCATTTTTGGGGTGGGGCTGGTTTCTACTGGTAAGCCTCATGCCATTCTTCACCAGTAGTGGGCACAGCCAGTTCTTAGCAGGCTAAAGTTTATCCTTCCACCTTTACTTGCCTGGCAGGAGACTGCTGGAGGCAGGCTTTTTCAGGAGCAATTTCTCTGCTTCCATCCTGGTCCCTACTCCTCCTAGGGCACCCCAGCTCCAGGCCTGCAGTGCAGCCTCATATCTTGCAGGCAACAAAGAGAAGGGCAGAGCACTTATCCCACTGTTACTTCTACTGGAGGCAGGTGTAGCATTGTCCTGATTTAGGCTAGGATATGGTAGGTTCCTCTCAGTAGCTGTTAGAGTGCTATGTTTTGGATTCAGAATGAGAATGATGTTGATAACACACTGCTGTTTTGGTTTTTTTGCTAAGTCGTGTTTATCCTAAGTCAAGGACTTTTTTCCTTGTCTTTTGCTCTGCCAATGAGGAAGTACACAAAAGAAACTGGGTGGGAAAGTAGCTGGGCAGATGAACTGACCAAAGGGATATTTCACACCACAGAACACCATGCCCAATGTATAAAATGGGAGGATTTAGCAGGGAATGTGGCCAATCTGGGTTTGGGAAGGGGATTCTGACATCAGTCAGTGGGTGGTGAGTAAGTGCATAGTGCGCCACTTGTTTTTCCCCTTTTTATTACAATTATTGTTATTATTCTTTACCATTATTATTGTATTTTACTTTATTTTCATTTATTAAAATGTTCTTTTCTCAACTTACATGTTTGGCATTGATTGTCCTCCCCATTCCACCAGGGTGGGGTGGAAGAAGGAGGTTGAGTGAGCACAAGCATGTATGGCACGAGGCTGAAAAGACAAATGTACTGTTGAGCTACAAAAGAATAGACCTTACTTTTAGTCTCACCCACCCAGAACATCTCACTTCCTAGCTGAGTGCTGACAATTTGAACTCAAAAGCAGTTTGCTCTCTCTATGATCCAGGTATGAGACACACAGCCGGTAACTTTCCCGTCATTAACACGGCTACAACCAAAGGGACAGAAGGACCTGAAAGAAGGGAAGTGTTTGGCATCTGCCTCTGCCAAAGAAGTTGCTGTTTGTTGTGTTACTATTTACTTGCACACAGAAGTACACTTCCGTACATCAAAGTACAACTAACCTCTGGTAGTGGTATTTTTGCTGTATGCCACTGATTTTTATGGAGAAGGAATGACTTCTTTGGGATTTTACTGTTCAGAAAATGCTTACACTCATGCACAAAATAATTAATCTTAAAATCAATGCTTGGCATTAGGAGTCATATATCCACACAACTTTTCATTGATTTACTTGTTTGCAAGGACTATTCAACTCAAAATACATCTCAAGTCCCTACCCCCTCTAAAAAACCACCCAATGGTTACAATACATAAGCTATTAAAATATTTAATGTATAGAAAGTGGTAGCCTTACAGTCTGCATATAATTAGACCAAAAATGTAAAAATTAACCATGGCAGTTCCTAAAGTATTCAAGTTTTTTATACATCATAGATATGTATATATGTATGCAACATCAGTTTAGAAGTTCTCTTAATGTGAGGGCTATTGATTATATATTTTGTATAACCATAGTCATAAAAGTCATATGTATTGCAACTGATATTTTGGTTAACATACAATGAGAAGACACATCAGTTGTTTCTTGATTTAATGTGTGTAAAACAATAAGAAAACAAAGTATGCAAGTAATTTGCATCTGATTTTTTTTACCACAAAACTTGTATGTCAAAATAGTTAGATCATTGACACACATCCTTGTATGCTGTAGCAAAGATTTGTTTTTATGTGATTAATGTGTGGGATATTGGATTTTTTGAAAAAAGTCTTTGAAGAAAAGATTTTAAAAAGTAGCCTGTGAGAATTCATTAATTTTCTTCTATTGAAATCAGAATTGATTTGTTCTTTGCATTAGCTTTAAAATAAATTCCAGAAAATCTTTAATAAAATATCTTCAGAAACTTCAGACAAACACCTCTGATTTTACTTGCATACATTTAGAAGCAGGCAGCAATGCTATACTCTCATAAAAAGGATGTTGATTAACAAACATGAATTGAGATGGAAGGTTTCAGCAGTTTATAAAAAGTAGATGAAATATTAATATGGAAAATGTTTCCACAGAACATTTGCAAACAGGCTTCAGATTTTTTTGACAGATGGTCTTACTCTAATAAAGGATGTCTATGGCAAGAGGCAAACAACTAGAACTACTTATATAGACTCTTTTTTCAATATTTTTCAGCATTGTGTAACTGTGTGTGTTTGGCGCACTCGTCTCTGTGACTTATCTTTATGATTTATAAAAGGTTTCAAAGATAACTCTACTGCATTATTTAATGAAATGTTTTCCACTTTCAGTTAGAAACAGTAAATGATTGATACCCATTGCCTTTTTTTTCCTTAAGGAATGCCAATTTGTCCCTGATGGAGCCAGCAGTCTGCCAGCCCCCTGCTTAGCACAGGAATAGCCAGAGGGCTGGGATGGATGCGCTGCTAATGCAACACGTGGGCTGTTTGTTTGGAGAACTCAAACGAAAGCAGGCAGTATGATCAAGATAAAGCTTTTAATGATGTTTGCCTTATTATAGTTATGAATGCTCTCTATTGATTCTCCTCCTCATTTACCCAAATTGCCAAGTTGTTTTCAACTTCTTCCTACGATTAACACGAATGAAGCTGACTGGTGGCTGGCTAGAAATCTTTGCTACTCAATCTTCATTCATTAACAGCTGTCATGAACAGTGGTCAGGCACAAAAGAGGTGCCTAAAATTTATACCATACATAGAAAGTAAAGAAATGACTAAATGCTTTAGAAAAGACTTGTTTATTTTAGACTTTAATTGATGCAAAAGCTGATGACATATGACAACAGAACAGGGTTTTGACATAATTTGAACAACAAAATGGAGTGCAGAATTGTTCTACTGTGCCAGCCTGAGTTCCTGCCATGTTATTGTTCTAAAAATTGCTGTTGTCTCATTTCTTTAGCACAGACATTCCTAGAGAGCATATGAGGAAGAATGCACAGGAATTCTAGCTGTCTTCCATTTACATTTTTCTTATTCATTTGGGAAAAATAATCACTAAAATTTTTCAACCATACAAAAAAATCTGAGGTGGAATGTAATGGAGATGTTGGACTAGTGGTCACTGAGTAATTTAAATAACTGTTAACTGGCGAGCAGCCAAAAAGTAGGTGTACTGAGGCCAACAAGAAGCCATGACTTTCCAATGACACACCACTGGCTACATTTTCATTTGATATACAACAACAGCGGCTGTTTTCTTGCTGCCTTTCTTTTGTGTGCCTACATTGTCTTTCTCCTTAGTATTAATTATTAACATTTATATCCAAATTTAGCTATGTCGAGGGGTTGAAGATGAGTGGACAGTTGCTGCTCAGATTGTTAACAGCTTGCATCAGTTAACTCTACCAAATACACTTCAAGTTCTAGAAACTCCACCTTTCTGACTTTGGAAAAGAGTTGGTGTCATACCAGCAAATACCAGAGAAAGCTCAGGTCATAATGAAAAAATGTGATTCGGAGCACATTTCTGATGAAGGATGTACACAGATTTAAGGATAAAGGAAATCCAAAATACATACAAGGCCAGCCTCTTCTTTTCTCCTTCTGTCTCCGTTGATGGCACTCCTACAATTGCTCTTATTCCATTACCTGCATTCTGGATGAAAAAACTTTTTAAAGAACCATAAGAATGATAAAGAATTAGAAAATATTTGTATAATATAAAGCCTAAGAAGCTCAGTCCATTTAACTTACTTGAAGAAAGGAAGAAGGTACAGGAATATAGTCTATAAATTCCTCTAACAGTAAGATTAGAAGACACAGCTCTTCAATCTATTCCACAAATGTGTAACAGTCTCTAATGGAAGATAATATTAAATAAATCTAGCCTAGAAGGAAGATGCAATTTAAAAAGTAGTTAAGGTAGTTAAGAAGTGGACCAATTTTTCAGCTTTAGAACAGATACTGATTTCTCACAATCTTATAACACAAATGGGCCTATTTATAAAATATATTTCTCTATTTTGACTACAGCTATTGAAATCAGCTAGTGAAATGACAGATTTCCTATATTCTATATTGCAGGTCTGACCACAAAAATACCTTATAATCTTAGTGTTAGTATGTTTTCCGATATTACTTCCAGAATTACTGACACCAGATAAGTGCAAGTATGTGTCGTCCCAATTGCAAAGAATTTGCTTTTTAAAAAGTACTCTAATCAGCTGCCTCTTCATTAGCACTCCTGCGTGAAGATGAGTTGGATCTTACTGAAGTACTTCTTACTGAATGCTGTTAAGCATTATCAGTTCTTATATGAAACAAAACACTTTAAATGAAAATAATGTGTGCACTTTAAAATATATAGCATTTATGTTTTTACAAATTCTTTTGTACCTGAATATTAGTAAGCCCCATGTACAGAGAGAGAGAGGGAAAACAGAAAAATTGTGGAAACAATGCTAGCAGGAATGAATACGTGCACTCCACTCCTGCAACAGTTTCAGTCCCTGCCTTGGAAAACCAGATGTTGCTTGTTTGCCTTCTAGTGGCTTGAATTTAGAATAGCTTCAGCCAAGAATAGGCTTTACAAAAGAGCTAAGTGAAACTGAGAAGTTATTAGCTCACAATCACTTACTATTATTATAGCAAGCTCTGAAATGTCAATATGCCTCTGGTGGGAAACATCTGTGAAATGCCACATACTCTATTAAGAATGTGTAAGAGATCAGTGGTACATGTGTATGAAGCAACTCCAGACAATCCTGATTTCAAAAGGACAAATATTTTCCAAGTAGATATGGCTTCTTTGATAATGGCTTATTTTCATTCAAGCAACCACATCAATAGTTTTGGAAATCTTTGGCACCGCTGCGCCTCTGAAACAGTGGTCTCTGTGGAGCTGCTCTACTTAATGTGGGACGGGTCTCCCCTGGCACAACTGGGCCTACTGAATATAGCAAAAAAGACTGAGTGTGCTCTACACGTCACAACATAATTTGAAATGACCTTCACACACTCCTGTCATTCCATCATGGAATATTTGTGACTAAGGCTATAGGCAAGGACTCGCATCTAAGTTGCTGCAATATAAAGAGACTACAACAATCCTGCTCCTGCTGCTGCTGAGCATGTAAACACATGTGCCTCTGTTTCCTCTAATGAAGTTACATTGATTTACATTCCTGCTAAGGGTTAGACTACAGCAATATGTGAAGCAATGATATATGAATTTACATCTGAACTAACCTTTTATGATGCGATATTTAAACATGTACAAAACTGTTCCTCTTAGTGAATGGAAACTGCTCTATTAGAGTGAATGTGTTTTTTTCTGAAATACATTTTTAGTTTGTAGCACATTTTTACTCTTTAACTATCTAACCTATATTTAGATTTACAGGATGAGCTTTCATATTAGTAATACATTCAGTTCCTTGTTGAGAGGCATAAAGCCATTCAGAGATGACCCTTGTCTGCTTGTATATCAAGGCTGCTGTCAAATCTTGCTGGTCTTTTACTTTCCACTCTGGAAGACTAGTAACTATCTCTGTGCTAGCTGCACTAAATTAGTCTGCACTACTGTGATCCGTTCTGCTGAACACTGAAGGCGTACCAGAAATCTCTGTTGCTTATATGCTGTTCTGCTAAATTTAAGTGGGTCAGAAACTATCACCATGCTGTCACAAAAGCTATTTTTAACCTTAATACAGCTCAGAGCTGGATTAATGAGTGCACATCCCTCTATCTGTGCATGAGCTCAGTATGGTCCAGCAGGAAATCGTGCCCTTGGTAAGCACACGTGAGGAGCATCTTTCTGTGTCAGTGCTCATGGCCACCTGTTCAGATGGCCTAGTGCCCTCTCGCAATGTGGTCAGACAGCTGACTTTGGGTGTTCACAAAAGCAAGGACAGGTTTAGAGCCATACAAGGAATAACAATGCAAATGTCAGCTCTTCAACCAGGCTGCATGTGGCAACATATATAGCAAATGCTCATTTATTTTATGCTTCTTGTATGATTCTTGCATGTATCAGTGTGGTCAAGAATACAAAGTTTCTGCCAAAAATATATACATTCTGCATTGAGAGAAGATGGGAGAAAAACAGAGAGTTGGATTCTTCCTGTATCAATTTGTATTAACAATTAGGTAGTCTAATTTCACAGATCAAAAGAGTATTTTTTTATTTTCAATATGGAAAAACTTTCCATACATATACAATGGATGTTTTTTACATGAGCTACAAGTCCAAGTATTCACTTTTGATACAGAAACCTTCCATAGCTGTACTAAGACAACAACTCTCAAGTGATCAGCAGCTGTCTCTGTGTGAGGTGTGGCAGCAGCACTATGCAACAGGAATGCTTCTCCTAGCTGTAGTAAGACTGTGTAAGGATGTTCAATTACTCAATGTATTTTACTTATTTCAGGTTATGAATGAGCCGTTATTCCATTAGACACCTGTATAAGAACATCTAAATATCATTCGGTGTACTGTTTGTTTTACTCCTGAAAAGTACCTGGTAGCAAAATTACTGTGAAAGACACAGAAAAGCTTTAACTTCTAATTCCATTTGCACCTCAGATAACTTTGAAAAAGAAACATTTTTCAGCATGTCCAGAACCCAAATGGATTTGGTTAATAAAGGTCAGAAAAAAGTGTTAAAGTTAAACTCCTGAGGAGGAGAAGAGACTCTTTAAATATGTCTTCAAAAAGTAAGTCCTGCCTATTCTTTAAAGAGTCCTTATAACCTACTAACTTATAGGTAACTGATAACAACCTCTATAATAATTTCTGAACATGAATCCAGATATCTTTCTGTCTTCTGGCTGGATATCAGACTAATGAATAATCAAGTTTCTTGGAAATACTGCTGTCTTCATGCAATAAACCCAAGATTTTCATGTAGGAAAAGATAAGTAAATGAAGCAAATGACAAGTAAAGACAGCATAAGCCATTTTAAAAATTATTAAGAAATTGAAAACAGTTTGACTCATCAACATCAATGATTGGATTGTAATTTAATATTATTTTACATGTTAAGTTCAAGTCACGGCATTAATATAATAATTTTTTTCATGTGGAAGTGTCCTGTTCAAAAATGGAGCCACTTGTTTGTAGTTAACTCGTAAAACTAATAAAATATTAATAAATATTTCCCTTGGTGTAATTACAAGTTACAGTATTTTATGTACATAGACATTGTCAAATCAAAATTCAAAATACTTGGGAATGGAGTCTCTATACTCATAAATGAATGATTATGAAGAGAAATATCTCACCCATGCAATAACCTAAATTCTTCAGGTTGTCTTCTATAAATCCTATTCTTAGTTTGCATATGTCTGGTGCTTTTTCAGACTCTCTTGGCCTGCCCTCTGCTCACTGGAGCCATATATGTGTCCATAGCTGTCCTCATGGGGAGAGCAAGGCCATTTCATTACTAAGCCCAGAATACCATGACAACAGTGAAACAGAGTGAACCAGTCAGCCAATATGAACAACAGACCCTGGAGGTATTCAGATACTCAACAATGAGGGTGTTTTCTTATTTTGAAAATTTATTGACAGACACATCGCAAGGAAAGGCACTAAAAATCTGGTATTGTCACACAGCATTACCAAAAGGCCTTTACATCCTAGAATAAGACTGTTTTGTCAAAAGCATACTTACTCTTATTCTAGAAATATCAGAGAATGTAATGGGACATGAAAAGTCTGCAAATGGTCTTGGGTTGCTCATTAGACCTCTACAGTGACCTGAGACATGACTCCATTGTAATGAGCTTAAGCTGAGTCTATTTCATGCTTGCATCTAAAAATTTCTAAGTGCTTTGAGGAAAGACTGTGATTGGATGTAAGTGATATTTTGTTTGAATAACAAGGCTAGTGTCTGTGTGCACAGCCTCTCTGTTTTATGCAACCACTGTAAAGGTGCTTTTAGTGCTACACTGGGCAAGAGGGATGCTGTTCTACTTCCATCCTGATCAAAAAGAGGAACATTAAGGCTTTATGATCAGAAACATGTTCTGACAGACAGAAAGATCATGGTAAGAATCTTCAATAAAGCGGAGCTGCATACCTGTAGTGATTGTGGAGAAGTGACTGTCAAATACATGATCATTAAATTAATGGAAAAATATCATGTTTTAGAGAGAATAAATAGGCCAGTATGTTAGGAGGCAGCTGGGATCAATGAGCTACCACTGTTTACCAGCTGGTAAATCTCCCATCCAGGGAGCTGGCCAGCAAGCAAAAGGGTCTTTTCTAATGTGTGTTAAGATAATCTGTATTTTTTGAGATTCATGAACCTTCTCAACTTGGCTTACAGCCAGAAGCCAAGTCATAATATTGAAGAAGGCTGCTTTTGGCTTTCCAATAGATATTTTGTACCAAGTTATGTGCTGTTGGCTGTAAAGGAAGATGTATTGGAGGATAAACTCTGAACAAGTAGTTTGCAAGGCGAACTCTGAACACTGGAACAAAATATTCATGACACTAATAAATTTTATCTGCTCTGACAGTGTAGCCAGGGAATCAGGAAGGCTAGAAGACAAATATGCTTAAAATGCTACAGGCCCCACTGTTAAAAAAAGAGAAGCTGGAATGAATCTCAGACATCTTTTGTTTTGGATCAAAAGGCAAAGCATTTCCTATTCTCAGTTTTTGCAGTCCTATCTATCACTGCTCTTTGGGATGGATACACTGTGAGTCAGTGCATCTTTTAACTCCTTCGCATGGCTTGACAAAAAATGCCCACTGAGGTTTGCCAATACAGCAGAAATTACATCAAATCCCTGGTTTCTTCTCACAAAAGCTAATCCCTGTCCCAGCTCTCCTGTAGTGCACAAACAAGGACAAAGGGAGTCCTTGCAACATGAACAAGAAATATAGCATTACAGGAACCAATTCTTAACAGAGTTTTAAAAGTAAGATTTACCACTAGTTCTCCCTAAATCTTTATCAGGTTTCCTAAAACGTACAGAGCAGTACTAATGGCAGGTTAAACAGAAGCTTTAGAGCTGTTCTTAGGAGCTCTGGTCCTGAACAGCTCCCAGAGAAAGTTTCCAGAACTGGAAAAAAATTTAGGAGAAAGTTTGTATTCAGATTTGACATCACTCTTAAAGCAATGTTTTTTAAAAAATTGTGAACAAATCTCTGGTGGTTTTTTGTTTTTTTTTTTTTTTTTTAATGAGTTCACAGTGAACAAGGAGGATGGTCACTACAATTTCCCACCTGTAGACAAGACTGATGCTTTTCTCTGCAAGCATAGCATAAAATTGTCATTCTCCTATATGAATGCACCTGATTTCTTTACAAGTCTTTTTTTTTTTTTTTTTTTTTTTTTTTTTTTTTTTTTTTTGTGATTTTGGTTTTTTTTTTTTGTTTTTTTACTAGATAATTCCCTAATAGAAGAGTAGGAGAGATTTTTAACTTTTTAGATATTTTATCAATAGAAGTACAGGTCAGAGAGCTAGAACTTCTGGAAAAACTTGGAGGGAAAAGCCATTCACTCTTGGGACATATTTGCACAGTCACAGTGATTTTGCAATTAAAGTTTGGAAGAAAAAGAAAGGACAGATCTCACGGTCCAGAAAGAACTGAAAAACCTGAAACAAGGGAGGAGAATCTTGAAATCAGTTTATCTTCTTTGGATTCCAGAAAAGGATTGAAAGCGAGTTGCTCTCCATGTAACTCTATCCAAATACTGGGAATATATTTCTCACTTGACTGTGGACTGCCATCTGATGGTTATAGTTAATAATGCTGAAGGACAGGTTGAATTTAAGGAAAAAAAAAAAAAAACAAAACCAAACCTAGCTTAAAGAAAACACAGGAAGGTCCTCATATAACACTTCTGGATGGATTTCATTTGACTAGTGATTTACAGTTTAGATTAAATTTTATACACAGTATTTCAAATTTACCAGAGCATCTCTCTGCAAGATTTTTCACTACAGTGAAGAACGTCTAGGAAATTCCAGTGTTGTTCAGCTGTGTCTTTAAGTTGAATTTTCCAGGATTCATGTAACTCACACATGTCTGGCTGGCTGAGAATTTTTCTGGAAAGCATCACAATCGCCTCTTGCAACCAGGCTTTAATAACCTACCTCTGGAATGTCCAAAAAAGGTCTCTCATAATGGGCAGAGGCCAGTTAATGGTGGCAGACCTGTTAATATAGGTTAGGACTCTTTGAGAAGTAGACAAGTGTCTTCTTCAAAAGCTGAAGTGTAAAGTAATTCAGTGCATAAAAACTGATACAAGCTGTTGATGACCTTACTGGTTATTGCTAAAATCTAATGCTCTTTGTTTAAGAGCTAAGTTGAGAATCTAGAAAAAATACCAATTGCCAATTTATTCATGCTTCAGGGCACAGTACAAACCAGGCTGAAAACTAGCAAGAATATCTTTTTTCATTCAACTGCATCCCTCAGCATTGTCAATGCTTGCTATATGTTGGAAGACATTTTCGCTATCAATGGACTCAAAAAATTCCCCTTTCTTTTCATGTGTCAACTGGCAATACTTATTCTAAGCACTGACATTGAAGAAATCTCTTGTCATACTGTAATCTCTGAATTTAAGGAGAACATAAGTATTCTAGCACTAAACACTTTTTGGATTGAATACCTTAAAATCTCCTAATTTAAAATAAAACATACCAAAATAGATATCATGATGAGTATCTGGCTCTACTTCATGAAGGGGAATTTTCCAGACTGGGTTAAAAAAAAGAGCCCAGGATTCTTAAAAATATGAAATGTTACTGTTCAGATAATCAACATTCAGGTTAAATAAGTTATTAAGAAAAAGTTTAATGAAAAATTTTTTATTTATTCAATTATTTTAACTTCTAATTATTCAAATAAAATGTAGAGGGCCGATAGTTGATAACAGCATATGAGACCCTTATGGTCTCACTTAAGCTAAGTTTTGGCACTATGTACTCAAGCTAAGTGCCTTAGCTCCCTATATGCTGACGGAAAAAGGACAAAATTTATGCAGTAACAGCAAAAGGTCAAGGCATAAACAATCTCTGCTTAAATCCTTAAAACCTTCTATGCAATGGATAAATTTTAATTTCCATGGATATGAATTTGAGCAGAAGGTCACATACATTTGGATGTATGCTCTCTAGAAGAAATATTCACTGTTTTGACCACCAGAAGGCCTCCTTACGCTGGGAAAGACGCGGTAGCAAAGTCATTGAGCTTCCCTCAGGTTGCAAATCATTTGGTTAAAGAAAAAGGAGAAATTATATATATTTTGAAATATTTTTCTTTCTAACCACTTCAGATGTGGGGTTTAGATTTATAATGCTTTATTAAGGAGAATGTTTAAGAAATATTTTTAGTATTACATTTCTCATAGTCCTATCCTCTCCAGAGAACTACTTTTTTTTTTTTTTTTTTTTTTTTTTTTTTTTTTTTTTTGGTATGCTCAGTGTCTGAATTTTTCTACACAAACCTATCTCTTTAACTTCTGGTCTTCACTAACAGATGAGTCACTTGTGCCATATTTTAGGTGAAAAAAGGCTGAGAGTCCTCTCATACTGTGGTCTCTTCACTAACACAAATGAGTTCAAAATTTTAGATAATTCGCTGCAGCAGTATATTGAAGATTATTTGTAACTTATTTTCTCTCATGAGATGAACTTGGAGTGCTGAATTTATACTGAAATGTTCTTTCCTTTTTTGGTGTTTTGTTTTTGTATTTTTGTGGAATGGGGTTAGAAATTAAAAAGGTGGTGATAGTTAGCATTTGTCATCCTACACAGTTCATCATACCAAAAAGTCAGCTTTGCAGAACTGGGGAACTGTTACAAAAAACATAGAACAAAAATTTGAAAAGTATACACTGATTTGCACTGCCTTTATTTTTAGGTTCTCTAAACCAAGGCTTATTTTTGATACTTTAAAAGAAAGGTGTTTGAAATCAGTGAATGCTCTAAAACTTGAGACTGTACTACTGTACTTCATATAGTCCCACTGTAGTGTAAAAGTAATTGCTTAAAGATTTGGAAGGCAGAGTAGCAATACTTATTATTTTCAAGGATGTTCTCATCTTATTTACTACAGCTATTCCTTTCTTGTACTGGGGAAAAAGAACAGATAAGCCAGAGTTTATTATATTCCATGGTATTTGTTTCATTAAAATGCTGTATTATGACAGAAGATACAAGATATAGAAATAACAGAACCACAGAATCAACTAGATTGGAAAACCTGCTGAGATCATTGAGCCCAACCTTGTCAACTAGACCGTGGCATTGATGCCACATCCAGTCTTTTCTTAAACACCTCCAGGGACAGTGACTCCATCAGCTCCCTGGGCAGCCCATTCCGATGACCAGTCACTCTGTCTAGGAAGAACTTCTTCCTAATGTTCAAAATAAACCTCCCCTGATGCAGCTTAAGACTGTGTCTTCTTTTCCTATCCCTGGTTATCTGGGAAAAGACACCGACACCCACCTGGCTACAACCTCCTTTTGGGGAGCTGTAGAGAGTGGTAAGGTCTCTCCTGAGCCTCCTCTTCTCCAGGCTAAACCACCCTAGCTCCCTCAGCACGTCCTCATAGGTCTTGTGTTCCACACCCTTCAACAGCCTTATTGTTCTTCTCTGGACACGCTCCAGCATCTCAACATCTTTCCTAAACTGAGGGGCCCAGAACAGGACACAGCACTCAAGGTGCAGCTTCACCAGTGCCAAGTACAGCGAAAGAATTACGTTCCTGATCCTGCTGGCCACACTATTCCTGATACAGGCCAGGATGCCATTGGCTTTCTGGGCCATGTGGGCACACTGCTGGCTCAAGTCCAGCTGCTGTCAGTCAGTACTCCCAGGTCACTTTCTGCCTGGCTGCTGTCCAGCCACTCTATCCCCAGCCTGTAGTGCTGCACAACATAGGCTATGGTGGCAGTAGGTTACAATATTAGCTATTTTTCCTTCTTATTACTTGTTTCTAAGCAAAAATATAGAACTTTAAGTTCAATCTTCAGCTTATTAGGATTGGTGAAAATAGTTCTAGTGTCAGCAGTAGATGCCCAGAGTTTTGAGAGGTATTGCATGTCTGCAAGACAGCATCTGAAGAGAAGTACAAAGGACTTCCTTCCACTTTAGCCAGAAAGTTGGCTTCATTGGCGACCCAAATTAAATGTCTTTATGCAAATGCACATAATGTGGGGAATAAACATGAGAACTTAGAGGCAAGCCCACACCTACAGGACTATGATCAAATTGGCACCATGTAGATGTGGCCCTTTTAACTGGATTATTCGAATAGAAGGGTGCAGGCTTTTTAGGAAGGACAGGCAGGAGAGACAAGGAAAGGATGTTGCCCTCTATATCAGTGGCCACCTGGAGTGAATGGAGCTCCCTCTGCCTGAGGGTGGATGAGAAGCTGACTGAGAACTTATGGGTCAGGATTAAAGAGGGCAGGCAAAGTTGACATTATACTGAGGGTCTGTTTCAGGACAACTGACCAGGAAGACCGAGTAGGTGAGGCCCTCTATAAGCAGATAGAAGCAGCCACACATTCACAAGCCCTGGTCCTCATGGGGCACTTCAACCATCCCCAAACTGGTTGGAGGGACTGCACAGCAGGGCATAAGCAACCCAGAAGATTCCTGGAAGGTACTGATGAGAACTTCCTTCTCCAAGTGATAGAGGAGCTAAAGAGGTGAGGTACTATACTGGACTTTGTTCTCACCAACAAGGAGGAGCTGGTGGGGAATGTGAAACTTAAGAACAGTCTGGGCTGCAGTTACCATGAAATGGTGGAGTTCAAGCTCCTTAGGGGGTGAGGAGGGTGCCCAGAAAGTTTACTGCCCTGGACTTCAGGAGAACAGACTTTGGCCTGTTCAGGGGTCTACTTGGGAGAGTGCTATGGGATAAAACCCTGTGGGAAAGAGGGGCCCAAGAAAGCTGGAAAATATTCAAGGATCACCTCCTCCAAGCTCAGGACCTATGTCACACTGCCCAAGTCACATCATACAAAGTCAGGGACTGGTAGAATGAAGAACTGCCTGCTGTAGAAGATCAGGTTTGAGAACATCCTAGAAGTTGCACAAGTCCATGGGACCTGATGAGATGCATCCACAAGTCTTGAGGGAACTGCCAGAGGAGATAGTAAAGCCATTATCCATCGTGCTTGAGAAGTCATGGCTGTGCACTGAAGCTTTCACTGGCTGAAAAAGGGGAAATAATAATGCAAATTTTTAAAAAGGAAAATAATAAAAACTCACAATTATTGGCAGGTCAAACTCACCTTTGTGCCCAGCAAGATCATGGAGCAGATCCTCCTGGAAACTATGCCAAAGTACATGGAAAATGAGGAGGAAATTGATGACAGCCAACATGACTTCACTAAATGCAAATTGTGTTTGCCCAGTTTGGTGACTTTCTATGACAGGATTACAGTGGTTGTGGGTGAGGAAAGAGCAATTGATCTAAGACCAACTAATCTATCTGGGCTTGTGCAAAGCATTTGATGCTGTCCTCCTTGACATCCTTCTCTCTAAACTAGAGAGACATGGATTTGCTGGATGGACCACTCAGTGGATAAAGATTTTGCTGGATGGGCATGCTCACAGGTTTTCAGTCAGCCTTGTCCACTCTGTGTCCAAGTGAGGATCCTCAGGCAAATTGGGTTCCTCAGGAACTGAGGTACTGGAACTGCTTAACTGGCACTTGTCCCCATCTATGGACATGGACAGTGGGATCGAATGTACCCCCAGCAAGTTTGCAGATGACAACAAGCTGTATGGTGTGATCAACATGCAGACAGGAAAGGATGCCATCCAGAGGGACCTGGACAGGCTTGAGAGGTAGGGCTGTGCAAACTTCATGAAGTTTTCTATGGCCAAGTGCCAGGCCCTGCATGTGAGTTGGGGAAATCCCAAGCACAAAAACAGGCTGGGTGACAAACTGGCTGAGAGCAGCCCTGCAGAGAAGGACTTGGGGATACTTTTTGATTGAAAAATCAAACATGACCTGCCCCAGAACTCACAGCCCAGAAAGCCAGCCATATGTTGGGCTTGGCCAAAGCAGCTTGGCCAGCAGGGTGAGGAAGGGGATTTTGCCCTTCTACTCTGCTCTTGTGAGACCCCACCTGCACGCAGATCTGAGGTCCTCAATATGAGAAAGACATGGATCTGCTGTAGCCAGTCCACGGGAGGGCCACCAAGATGATCAGAGAGCTGGAACACCTCTCCTATGAAAAGAGACAGAGATCTGTGGTTGTTCAGGCTGAAAAAGAAAAGGCTCTGAGAAGAACTTAGACCTTAGCACCTTCCAGTACCTAAAAGGGGTCTATGAGAGAGCTGGGGAGAGACTTTGGACAAAGGTGTGTAGCAACATGACAAATAGTAATGGATTTAAACTGAAAGAGGAAAGGTTTACATTAAGTATTAGGAAGAAATTCCTCACCATGAGGATAGTGAGACACTGACACAGGTTTCCCAGAGAAGCTGTAGATGCCCCATTCCTGGAAATGTTCAAGGCCAAGTTGTATGGGACATTGAGCTACCTGGTCTAGTGTAAGTTGATACCCCCCATGGCAGGGGTATTTTAACACGGTGATCTTAAAGGTTCATGCCAACCCAAACCATTTTATAATTCTGTGGTAACTGGGAGATTTATTTGTTTGCAGCACATTCGATCACACATTATTTTTCTCTCACTGAAATATTTGAAATATAAAATTGATTTTTTTTAATGAACAAACATTTGAGAACGTAGGCTGTGAAATTTAAGTTTCAATGCCCATTGAAGTTAAGCCAGATAACTGTGTGAAAGTAATTTACATGAGTTTGATTTTGCTGCTTCAACATAAAGTCAGTGATAAAAGAACTGCCCAATTCCTTCTCATGTATATGAAAGCAAATAACACCAATGATTCAACCGAGTGAATGTGTAAATGAAAATAGTTTTCTCCCACATAGAAATCTACATAAACCAAACATTCCATATTCATTCATCACCTATTTTACAGTGTACGTACTCCTTAGATATCACACAAGTAAAGGACAACACTAAAATTCAAAGAGCAGAAGACTGAAAAGTCAATATTTTTCTTTCAGAATATTTCAAATACTAAGCATAGTCTTTATTTTTTCCTGAAACTATTGTGATGAAGCATGATGGATGCATTCTAGTTATCAGGGTTTTGTTTAACCAAAAATGTGTCCAGTACTTCCACAGCTGAAGGCCATTTTTCAAACTATTCATACCAGAGCTGGATACTTAAAGTGTGGACACCACCCAAGTGTGCTGAGCAGGTTCTTGAGCAGTCTGAGCCCTGTGATTCAAGGAATCTCCAAATCAGTGTCAGTGTTAGGCAGGTATTTCCAACGCTCCTGAATTTTTAGGTCTTTGAAAACTTACTCTCTTACTTCACACAGCCTACTGGTCTCATCTTGCCTCTGTGAGCACCATGTTCTTCCAGATCTTGCTGGGTTTCAGTTGTCACACTGAAGCACTAATTTTAGAATGAAAACTATGATCTGGCTCATCACTTTTGAAAGATTACCAACCCCCTCTCTTCAGTAATTACTAGCTCCACATCCCAGGGAAAGCATCACAAAGAACAAAATTTCCCTCACATCAGCACCAGACATCTCTATTCACTGGGGATGCATTTTGATTGCAAGGGATGTTTTAAGACCAGACTATGCAACAGATACCTGTACTACCTGCATGGTATGGGAATAAGTGATTTCACTGGGCTGTTCTCAACTTAGTTGTAGGTTGTATTTGTGAACCTAAGTATCTCCTGTAATTTCTCATCACCTCCGTTTCCCTAGGGTAGAATGGGTAGAATTCATTAGCATTTGAAAAGCCATCTAAGATCTTGAGATGGAAGGTGATGCATAAGTGCAGATCAAAGAGAGCTGTGCCCATATACTGATAAAAAGGAGAACACCGCAACTCAAGCTATAGCCTTAAGTACACCATTAATTTAACCTCAGTAAAATTTATCCAGATGAGTGGAGGTTGCGAATGATGCCCAAGGACATGGGTAAGTTCTTGAGGATCTGAGGAGTGTCTTCAAAGTCTCTTCAGGTATCCTCTCACTTTAGTGGGAATTATCAGTCTTCATGATCTGACAGGACTGGTTTGTAGGCATACAATATTCTTGTAATTTTATTTAACATCTGTTTAAACAAAGCATTAACACAAAAAGATCCTTGATACAGAAGGAATGGATCAGAAGTCTTTTTATCTGTAAGAAACTAGTTGAAAGGAAGAGTGGTTGATGAAACCACTTTTTTTTTGAGGTGGAAAGAGAGATATACTTTTTTTTTATGGGAAGAGAGATATACTAACATGAAGAGTGTCACAAATATGCCTAGACTAAATACAGGTATAATAATATAATCTTCTCTTTTAAGCTCTTATGCAAACAGATATACAGGGAAACATTCTTTTAAAAAATCACCAGAAAAATCTACTTTTGCATTATCCTTTTCAGGCACATAGCCCATGATTTCATCCATTGCAAGGCAGAAGACAAGAAGAAAAGGTCAAAATGGTTAACAGAATAAAGTTCTTTTCTGAGCTGAGTCTTAAAAAGCTGTTATTTTTAGGTTTCCTACAGCAAATGACATATCCTTTCTCCTGTAACACTGGACATTGTTTAAAAGGAAACATAGTCAGTTTAGACTATGACTCTGCTCTTCTCAAGTAGTAGCACTGGTCTGAAAACCTCAGGTATTGAAAGGTATTATTTCTTTCTTCTTTAAAGTTGTAAGAAAATTGCACTGATGTACCCTCACACCTTCTTTATCCACAGACTGAATTTATGAAAAACAGCTGTAATTAAAGTAACTGATTAATGTGGCTTCTAAGGCAACGCTATGACTTACCCTGAATGTATCCAACCACAATGATTTTAATCTCAATTTTGCCATCAAACACCTTTATTTCTGCATGCAGCAGAATTACTCTACTTATATGAGGTTCCTTTCTTTCTTTTCTTTTTCTCTTTTTTTGGTTGGTCCAAGAGCCCAAAATGCTTCGACAGCGATAAATCACCAAATAGAAATGCTGCAGACTAGCCCTCAAAACTCACAGATGTTCTTGTACACAAAGAACACACAACCTTGTCTCCTGCCTGCCCTCACTCTGCATTTTGCCTTCTGCAGCTGCCTGGGCAATATACACACCAGAGAGCTCACCTGGAAATCTGGCCAAACAGAGGCCATTTGGATGGATCTTGTGTGAGAGCAGATGGTCTATAAATGAGAATGCTTCAGCTCAGATGCTCCAGGATTGTCCATTAATACTTGTCACTGAGAGATAGACAAGATGTTGTTTTTGCAAAGTAAATCAGAGATTTTCTTTGTGACATCATGATGTTAAGCTAGGGATGTTGCCAGCAGTGCTAAAGAAAATGAAAATATGTTCAGACGACTTGGAACCACCCTCCAAGCAGTTGAAGGCACTCTTCCTAAAGGGTAGGAATGTTCCCCAAGCTTCAAGGTCTCTATTCCATGCACAGTTACTTCTCTTTTCATTTCTCTAGAACTATTGGTCTCCTTTATTTTTCTCCTGCTTGTATCAGTTACAGTTCCATTGAGTCACCTGTATCTCCACTGAATAGCTGCTCTCCCTGCCCACTTCTCTCTTGTTAACCTCTGTTTCTCACTCTCCTAAATACCTTTTCATCAGTGCTTGCTTTTCTTCTGTATCCTGCCTGTTTTAATGTTCATATTCTCTCCTGTTTGCTATAACACAATTGTTTTCTGTCTCTAGCTAGGAACTGTACCCTCTTTCCCATTACCACAACATTTTTTCTGCTAGTGCCACCAGGAAAAGAATTCTCTTTATACATCTGCTGGTAGGTACTGCCTTTGCCTTCTCTCAGAGGCAGTTACCTTCCTGCCTGGATGCTGGCAGCTGGGGAGATTGCTGATGACTCTTTGGCAAGCATTTTAGGTGAACTAAATGTCCCAGATACACATCCCTGACATCAGGACTGAATAAGTAGACAGAATTTTATATACCAGACAACATGTAATAACATTTAAGTGCCTATGTCCAATATTGTGTTGAAAACTTCTCAGCTGCCATATAATTCTGAGGACCTATAAACTGTTTGCTCTTTCAGGTGTTCCTGACTTGAAGCTCTGCAGATACAGGCCTCCCTACTATTTAAATCTGGTTTTGAGCTCTGAGCAATTCAATATACCTATAAACATAAGCTTCAGATCTCACAAAATATAGGGGCATGTGTCCCTTTCTTTTGAATTGCTCAAGGTGTTTTCAGAATTAATTCACAAAATAGGACTAACCACACTGTGGGAGGTCTGGGTTTAAATCTGTCTTCTGAGGAATTCATGTCAATGTTTCCTATATCTTAGAAATTACTCCAAAAAACAGATGATAGACCAGAGATGTTATCCAGAGCCAGTTGAAGGTGACGGTATGTGAGACTTAGTGATAGAATTCTGGGAGCTTCAGAAAGAGTCAAGGACGTGCACCCTTCCATACTTATATCTGCATACAGAATAATTTTATGGCTACAAAATTTAAGTACTAGTGAGGTTTCCCAGAAATGGGGATTCCGTATAATTTTCCCTGTTGCTTGTGCCTCTGCAATAATACTTTGAGTCTACATAGTTAAAAATATGTTTGGTGCTAACAAAAGTGCTTTCCTTGGGATGTCTTTGCTTGTCATTCTCATCAAGTCCAGAAGTTGAGCTTATAGATATACTGAAAAATTGATGAGGACTGATGGTTTGCATACCCCATGCAATCCTTTCCTCACTATTGTATTTATACAGTATTTACACAGCATTTACTGTATTCACAGTGTATGTATTAAAAAAAGGGTCTCTCTGTTTTGGCACTATTTTATAGTGAGCCAGCTTATCTGTAGATTTTCCCTCTGCTTTCCCCCTCATTGTTCCAATCGGTAACTGTTCCCCAGACTACCATTGGCAGGGGCTAGGGTATCTCAGTCTCAAATTGGTGAAGGACAGAGATTCTCTGCCTAGGTAAACAATCCTTATAACCACTAGTGGGTAACTTTCTTGTGCTTTAAAAAACAGTCGAATATGACTTTTAGCCATACCACAGAACAGTTTAAAATAATCATGCAATAGACAGAATAAACAGATAGTAAAAGAGAGAGGTTGGGATATTTTTTCATTATATGGCTTTTGTGCTACATATTTTGTGCCCAGTATGATGGTTCAACTTGCAAACACACCAAGGTCAAGTCGGAAATTCAGAATAGAAATGGAGTTGTTTTTGTCAGGATCAATTTGTAACAACAGCAGTTTTATCAGCAGGGAGTAGCAACTATGGCAGAGGACTGTCAAACTGCCAGCTGAGTCCCTGGGAAGCCTGTTATCAGATAGGGTGATGATTATTACTACAGTCCCATCATTTTGGCTTTGCTGAAATATTCTTGTAGAAATATGAGAACATAATTGATAGACACAATATAGAGAATGAAAGGACTTATCTTTAAGAGTGTACATTTACAATAGGCCCTCAGTCTGCTTCCTCACCTTACTGAGTAAAAATGACTGAAAAAAGTTGGGCAAAAAGGTGAAGGCAATGAAGAAAAACCTAGACCCTTCCTTCAATATTAAGTACTAAAAACTGAGTGGTAAAATCTTGTACATACTGCCCAGATCCCAAAACAAACAGTAGAAAAGGAATCTTCTAAAATGCTGATCAAGTTGAATCAGTTATAATAAAGTTGCCAAAGACACTAAGGAGTACTTATAAAAGTGCAAAGAAAAATATCTGAGAGGAAGGTAGAGGGAGAAGTGTGTAAACCACGGAAATTGAGGGAAAATGGTGCCCAAAGACATAATAGTCAAAACAAAAAAAAACTAGACAAGTGAGAAAGGGAGATATAGAAATGAAATAACAGAAAGGCTGGTCCAGCAGATAAGGCATAAGTTCTGTATTCACAATGGCTTGCTGTGACCACACACGTGCTGCCCACAGGAAGTTCATTCCAAGGTCCTGCCCAAGGTCACTTTCTTGTGATTGCACAATAGGCAGAAATATTTCACTTTCTGGTATTCTTTTGGCAAGCAACTTTCTTCATAGCAGCTTTGAAAATATGATACAGTAAGGAATGTACATATCAGATGCCTCAGGAAGAGTACTGAGCACCATGTATTTAATGCATCATTCTTTTCCTCTAGGTTTCTGTATTGCACACAATCTAGGGGAAAGAGGAAAAGGGGGGTAGAAAAATTTTACTTTTTTTTCTATCTTTCTGTCTAAGTTTTCTATATGTCTCCAAATGTCACTGTCTGAAATATATGTACCAATCTGCAAATAACATGTCAATAATTGTATGTTCAAGTAACCAATTATCTTATCTTGCATGATGTCGCAGATGCTGATGGAAAAGAATCTCAGAGATGAATTTTTACTCCATCAATTGTGAAGATTTCCACTTCTAATTAAAGGCAATTTGTAACAGATGCTTCTGAAATATTCTCTTCCTTCTCTTTTTTTTTTTTTTTTGCTTACTTTTTGTTTCCTTTGAACCACATTACTTGTCACTAACAGAGATTTTTCATCCAATAAAAGCAAGACAATTTATTCTCTCTGAGTCTTCACTTGGCTCAAGACCACAAAATTTTCTAATATTAGACCAAGATTTCAGGTCAATATAAACAAAAAGGGTGAGGCTTAAAGTAGCCTCTATTCTTCCTTCTCTCTTTCTTCACAATCTATTTGTCTAATTATTTCTTATGGTTTTAGTGTGACCATTTTGTTTTGATTATCTACCCTTTGATGTAACTTGTTTCTATCTCCCTCAGACACTTCCTGTGCTGCAAAGATATATAACTCTTTCTGGATAGTCAATTTACTGCCATTACAGTAAACATATCAGTCTTCCAATATTAAATCCCGCAGCTAAATTGCAGGTCTTGTCAGAGATGTCGAAATTTTGTTACTGATGCAACAAAAGGGAGGATCAGGCTTTACTTGATGATTTCTCCCTCTGCCATTCTTTAATTCAAAGTTCCTGCGTTTGCCAGGTAGGTTAAAGTTCATTAAAAACAATGGAAAAGGCATGTGGTTCCAGCCTTCCCACACAGCATTGCTAGTATGGCAATATGCTAGTGGGCATGGAAGGGCATGTCTGCCAGTGTTCTCATTCCTCCTTCTATTGTAAAGATTAAGAAACATAAGCAATCATCTTCTCCTTCTGACTGTTAAACCTGTCTGATTCCTCTCCTTAAAAGAAGTGCTCCCATTGAAATCAGTTGTACTAGTCATAAATAGCACAGAAACACAGCTATCACACAAAAGGCAATTTTTTGGTGTGTTTCTCAAATGGTCCATTATTTAAATTCTAAAAGTGAGTTCAGAAAATTTCTAGTTTTCTAGTCAAGCCTGTTTTTCAGTTAGAGGGGTTTCTGTCTCTCTTAAAAAAATATATTTGGCTTTGTAACACATTTGAAGGTATAGGGTTTGAAGGAATATAACTGAGGAAAAGTGTTTCAGGATGTATTAACCATTTGAGCCACTCCCTCTGCCCCAAACCAGGACAAAATGTTAGGTAATGAGAGGATCAGAAACTGATAATCACAGAAAAATATAGAAGGATCATGTGACCTCAACTATAAGAGTTTTTAAAATTAATTTTAGTTAGACAGCAATGCCAAAAATATGGGCAGAAATAGGAAGAAAAGACCAATTCAGCTCAGGTAGGCAGAAATGCATCCCTCAGAGTATGCACAGCTTTTAAACATCAGTCAAAGTCAGAATCCTTCCATGATCTTGTGTTCAGTTACCCCTCAGGACAGAAGTGGTGGAAAAGGACAGAAAAAGACCATACAGCATGCAGAAATACCTCATGTATTAAACAGCTGAAAAGAGACCACACCCATTATTGTTCAGGGTCAGCAGTGAACACCATGGGTGAGACCTGCCAAAGTGGGAGGTCACAGCTCTGTTCCACAGTTGCCATGTTCTGGGTCATACTAGCCTTCATAAACAAGGCATACGGCAGCAAGCCCAGATCTTCTCTTTTTTAATTCTCACTGCCTAAAAAAGAACTTTTTCATTTGTAAGAAGTAACAGAAACAGCAGTGCAGCTTCACCAAAGACAGGCTGGTTTCTGAATTGAGGGAATAAGAGAGAAGACATGGCCTTGTTTGAGAGGACCAAAGCATCTGTCTGAGCAAAGGAGTGACAAGAAATCTGTTCAGACTTTACCAAACCCCTGGGTATTGATGGCTACAATGTGACTCTCAAGCACTCATTTTAACCCACCCCCACATATGAAGACTGACCTCTTGATTTAGTGATAAACAATATTGCATAGTATCATTAAAACAATGTGCTGTCAAGTGTCTCAGTGAATGAAACCCAGTGTTTCCAATTCCCCTGGCAACCTAATCCAAAGGTTAGTGGTGTGGATATTTCAGATCTTTCCATACTGCTAAATAAAACAAGGACAAGGAATAAGATTGAACACTGGAGTGGTGATGATCCACACTTTTTAATTAATAGCATGCTTCCAGGCTGTTTTGGTCTATGCCAGTTCTTTGGGAAGCAGTGCCTAAGCCTGCCTAGAGGGATAGCCCATGCAGGGATCAATTTCATTAGGCAGGATTAGACACCATGGCACCAGGTTTTGTTCCCTCCAGCCTCAACAGTCTTCCAACATTATTCCAGCTTTGCATATCCAAAAATTCCTCATGCTTTACCCTAGAGCAAGCAATGTACACAAGCATGTATGAAAATGTAGATCTCATGTATGAAAACATAATTCTGATAAGACCCCAGAAAAATGCCCAGCTTTTTTCACATGCTTTGTAGTGAAAAATAAAAAGAAAATCACACAAAACAGTTATGTTTTAGTCCTAGAAGGGTACCTTTCAAGGTTCATAGGCAGCCAAACATTACGTGTCATAACTGTGGTTAGGCTGGGCTACCCACTCTGAGGGTCAGAAAATTGCTCCTTTCTCATTTAGCAATAGTGATGTAGGGATTGTGTCTCTCAGCGGTTCTAAAGAGCTTTGTGGCAACAAACAGGCTAAACCGCAGCTAAATTTTGACATAAAGAAAAACAGGAGAAAGGGTTCCTTTTCTTTTCCATTATGCCACAGGAGCAGCAACATGATCTTATCTACAAAACAGTGAGGTGTTCAAGGGAAGGAAAAATCCAGTGCTGTCTGTCATTGCTCCACCTGCAGGGTGTGTATGCAGGTCAGTGCACTGACAGCACACTAACTTTTCTTTGAACAGATGGAGTAGGCAATAAAGATGAACATGTTCCTCTAGTAATCCTCCAAGCACTATGACCTGTCATTCTAGGCTGAAACAGAGTTGGCCTTAACTTAAACTGAGGTGTGACTTTATGGAAAAGAAAATGAATGCTCACAACTCTTATATTGAAAATATAAATTAGCTGCCCCTACATCCCCATATCTCGAAGACAGTGCATCCCCAGATTTCTTGGTACAGCCCTGTATTTCATTTACCTCAAAGTCAGAGACACACAAATTTTAATTACTTTTTTTTAAAAAATGCCTTGTATATGGAGTGGCAACAAAATTTATTCAGTAAATTCCAGCAAGAGTTAATTTTCCCTAGAAGTCTGATTTGGCTGAAACTCAGGGTACAAGGACAGAAATCATATCTCTTGGCACCCAGGCTGCATTGTCATAACACAGATCTAACTAAACCCATACAGCCTTCTTGTGTGTTCTCCACCACACAGGGCTGATTCCTCATACAGCAATTATTATCAATGATCTTGTTATTCTGTCTTTTAGCTGCATTTCAGTACAAATGAGCTTAAAGGTCACAATTAGACTTGGGGACCAGTATGCTGGGGCATACATTAAACTTCCTATACATCAATAAATCTCTCCTGTCCAAAAAGCTTATTATTATAATTAAGATTTATATTATAAAGACAGTTAGAGGTGCCAAAAGAAATAGACACCCATTATGTCACAAGTACATCTACTGCATAAATACATAATAAAAAGCACTTCTCGCCTTGAAGAACCAGCAGTTGCAACCTGCAAGCAACTACAAAACCTGCAACTGCAAGTTTAGCAACAAAGTTTGGGACACACCCAGTTTGGGCAGGAGATTAATGTTTTTTCTATCAGCTGTATTACTTACTCTTGCCTCCACACAGGGCTGAATCACGACTAATAAAAAAAAAAAAAAAAGCATTCTGTTTGACAGAGAGCAAGATGACAGGAATAAGAAAGGCCTGAGGATACCTGTTCCCATCAGATATTCTGCAAAGGATGGCCAAGGGCATGGTGCAATGGTTTCATCAATTACTCTCTTTCAGCTCTTCTCATTGAAGAATTTCCACCCTCTGTGATCTGTAAAAATGTTTTAGTACCTATTTCTTTCATTTAATTTCTTTCATTTCATTACCTTTTTGTCCCTGTTAAATCACCCCATACCTGAGGAATTTCCACACTTTTTGTTGTTATGTAGGGGTCGTGCTGAAGTGGCAGGAAGGTGGGAATTTTATTTGTTACATAAGAATCATGGGATCTATTGTAATGTCTTTAAGGCTTTTGAGATACCACCAAGACCTGCCCATTGTTTGACTTTTCAGTTTGTCTTTCTCACCCCTCCTCAAGTCAATAGTTTCTAACAAATAGCAAGCCATCAGAATCTAGATATCTGGGCATTCAAAGAATATATGAGTCTGTATGTAGAGGAAAAGTGGTTTTCTGACTTCATGTCTCCTGGTTAGGACAAAGTTAATGATCCTCTTTCATGCAGAGGTGATAACAGAGAATTGCTCTTAAAGCTCATTTCCTTAGAGGATCTGTGAAGGTACTCAGCCACAAAGGGAGTGAAAGGAAAGGTAAATGGACTGTGTCAAGAGAGTTGTGAATTTATTCTTTCTAGAGGATAAATAAACTTTATTAGTATTTTTAAAATTATTTTTGGAGGACTTTTGCTTATGTGTGCTCATGCACTTATAATATAGAAGTATCCATGGCATCACTGTACATACTGCTTCCCTTCAGTCTGCTTACCTGATTTTACAGTTGCAGCAGTTACCTGTATTGGTCTCAATATCTTCGATGATCCCATGCCTAAAAACCTTGAAGCTGAGCATTACCTTCCATGAGCAGTATAAAGCCCAGGTATACAGCAGGAATGTAAACACCAGGCACAGCAGCAAGATAACCTGCTCCCTGCACTAACATCCTTGAAGTATTAAGCCAAGTTGAAGTTCAATATTTAGGCTCTCCACAAAAAAACGGCCTCACCCCTCATTACAACACCTACGTTCTTGACTTTCTCTGTGGTGTAGAATGAGCAACTCTGGGTCATGCACCCTCACTCCTTTTCCCATGGGATGAGAGTCAGCATATTTCAAGGAGTTGACTCAAAGGAGCTGATGGCAAAAGCATGAGAGACTCCTATACTCACCCTCGCCAAGGCACAGGAAGAATAGAAATTTTTTTCCTTCTAAAGTTCATACTATGGCTGCAGAGTTTAGCCTGTCTCCAGCAGTCTGCTGGAAATGTTTCTCTCTACACTCATATGCATGAACAGAGATCCCAACCCTGCTCTTCTGACCTATTAATGAGAGTTTTTTCCCTGCAGGTTACAGGGTATCTTTCATCAATGCTTTATGGTATATTTTTTCATTCAACTTACTCAATTTTGTATAGAATCCTTGATTATTCTTTGAGTTATAGGAAGGCACATCCTTTTACATAGTAAAAAGCGTTCTTGAACAGAAAGTGCAGGTTCCTGACCTTGACAGGCCGATGATAGAGAAAAAATGCAAGCTGGAAGATCAGAGTTTTAAGGAAAAGCTCACCCAATGTACTGCTAATGACTGAGGCTGGTTATATTGTTCATTTTTACCTAGACAGTTCAGGAATGGTGATTTTAATTCAGATGATATTTGGTGATAATTCACAGAAATACAACAGAAAATACTTGAATGTAGAGAAGGAAACTTAAATACCCTGCCCTTTCAACACAGTTGTAATTTCTCACCATGACAATGTATTTCCATTTCCTATATCAGCTGACAGCAGAGTAGAAAATATAGATTTCATCTTTAGATAATTCCATCATTTCATTCACCTAGCCTTAATTCCCTCCATGCAAGGCACTCAGACATTTGGTGCTAGTACAGTTAAAAGATTTAGTCATCATCTGGGTTAAGGACTGTTGTCTACAATTCCAGCTAACCTGCTCAATGTAATTCATGACAGTGTGTCATACTCTCTGAGGTGCTTTAGAGTATTCTGGATTTTTAAAAACAGACCATAAAATCTAAGCACACTGAAAACAGAATTTCTTCCCCAGTCATGAGAGATAAAGCAAACTGTATTTGACAGAGAGTGTCACAGTATTTACAATGCTAATAAGGTCCTGAGTTTCCTGATGGTATGGAACGTCTTCGTAACAGAGTACAATGAAATAGGACATTTGATCTTTCTCCCAGAAACCTGAGATTCACCAATACTTTTTTAAAAGGTATAATCAAAAGTGTATTAATTACAAAGAAACATGTGAGATACTACAATTTTTGTCTGCTGCCAGCACCTCAATTATATTCAGTCTCTAATATGCCTGCAGCCACAGGCATGTCAATACTACCCACTGAAGGAAAAACCAAATTCATGTCTTATTAAATTTGCAAATGTAGCCGCACCCATTTCACACCTGAATTTCTCATCCTCCAGGCAGATTTCACTTATGCACTTTCAAATAAAATGCATTATATAAGAATCTGTTTCATCATTTAGGCTCTTGAGCATGATCTTTCCTTCTTTAAAAAATTTTATTTGGGTGGTCAGTGGAGGATCAGCAGAGCATAAAACATTCTCTCTTTCTTTCAGAGTTAAAATTTTAAGAATCTAGCGTATGATACAAAGCTCAGGTTGCATAGTATGTTTTTTCCTACAATGAGAATCCAGGAGTTATCATTCAACAGCTTCACATATTTTCTTATCATGTACATGTAAAAGTGAAAGGAACTGATTTGTCTGAATTACTTAACTTTTTGCCATATTCTATAGTTAGACAAGTTCACACAACTGACCTTCCTTGTCTTTCGATGCATACAGGTGAGACCTGACTCACCTGATAATACCATTTATTTATATGATGAGGCATTTTAATTCATAGAAGAAAAGCAATGATGGGAGAAAAGACAGAAACTGCTTGGGTAAGAATTGATGTAGTTGACAATTACATATTTTATTGATGGGATACAGAACTTTCTACCTCTTCTTCAGTTATTCACCATGAGATAAGGGAACATTAACAAGGGACACCTCAGAAGTTTCCTGCTTTCTAGAACATGCTGGCCAGCTGGCTGGAACACTGGTCTTACTGATTGAACCTGTACATTTACATCCCCTAGGCAGAAGCTGGTTGCAAATTCAAGTGTCTCACAACCCACCTCAATTTGCTAATCACTTGGCGACTGGATGGGGATGCAAGGAGAATAACTGCCCCTTCCTCTGCTTGTGCAGGCCTGACCAGAGAGAACTTTTCAAAAAAAAAAACCACATGACCCGGCCATGAAGGTGCAGAAATTGAACACACAGTCTGTGAGTCTCAACAAAGCTCAGGTGCCAACTGTCTCAGTATTGCCAAAAAGACCATTCTCACAGAAACTCTTGTATGTGTAGGGGTGTTTACTGATGAAACTTTGAATGTTTTATACTTTGGGCATCTTTAGTGCCAGATGGCATTTTAGTAGAGGTTTTGGAAATGAAATCACTAAACCTCAGAACTTGCACATAGAGCAAGTCAATTCCATGTGAGTACAATCCACTCACTATTGATAGGAGATGTGGACCTGCTGGAAGGCAGGCTGTTTTTTCCCCCTTTGTGAGAAACACTGGTCATCCTCAGGTGAGGAGACCAGTCAGAACATGCAAAGTACTCAGGAATCTTGGACAAAGAGATTGAATACAACTATAGATCATGGGACCCCCACATATCACAGGAAAGCCACTGTGCCTGTTGCTTGCTCTTTCCCATTGAACTAATAATTTCTGTAGCTCTTTTGACAGGCTGTACACTGAGGCAATGTAACTCTTTTGGATATTTTTCAAATATACTGATGTTTAGAAGAGTCATCACTTTTCCAAGATGATGTAATATTTTTGTGATCTATACCACTGGCCCAGGAGGACAAGTTCCTTATATAAAATAAAATGCATTTCTGCAAACCTGTAAAATCCTCAAGAAAGAGGACAGAATGAGAGATCAAAAAGTAAGTTGGAGTCTGCAGAATTTTTTCTCTAGATGCATTGTATGGTTTTAATCAAATATTTCTAGCTTTTGAATCAAATTTGCTACTGTCATGATGATTGGAACTAAGACTACTTACTTCATACCATCGGAGATTTTGGTCTTATGTTACCTTTATGGTATAATGAAAATGATACTCAGTTGTCACTGTGAGAGCTGGCGTGGATGTTTTGAGAGTTTTTAGTTCTTACTTGCAAAATGCTGCCTAAACACTAAGTGATATTGGAAGTTACCACAGTCTGACTAGTCCCTTTATTCTTTACATCACTATCTTATTTTTAGTTACTCATCAGTGTTCTCATGCTTCCTTTTCCTTTTCCTGAGACGTCATCATAAAGCAACCATTTAAAGTCAACAGACTGCTCACAGATCCTGATCAAGCATAACAAATGTAAGTATAGTTCAGGTGTCTGTTTTTCCCATTTGCTTTTAAGATTATCTGCATTCGATATGTGCTGGTCTCTTTTAGTCTGTGTGGTGCGTCCAAATATTTTAAAGCATAAACCAGAAGGACATTGCCTGAGCTGGTAGGAGGGGAAGGAGGAAATCCTATACTGGAGGAACAATTACAGGAAGCTGACAGAGTCATTAAGAAGTTTAGAAGAATCAACAGAGATGAAAGTCATTTTGGTATGGTGCCAAGTTGGAGAAGGAAATGACTTGTACACAGGGATAGATTTCAAAAAATAAACATTAAAAAACCCTCAGAAAGGGTTGTGGTAACATTTAGCTGAAAACAGTCTTGCAACTTTGAGACAGTCTGTTGTCTATTCACCTGATTCAAAGGAGGCAAAGAAATGTCAGAAGTCACTTCTTTCCACAGAGGGATTCCCTCAAAATGGGATACTCACAGGAAAAGGCCTGTCAAAACCTTGTACCCATCTTCATATGTCCTGATTAGGAAAATGAATGTAACTAAACTTGCATTGTACTTGGACTCTATCTAAATGGTACATTAGGAGCTTTTCATGTCTGGCACAATTTCATGGTGCCAGAAAAATCTTACCCATAATCTGCACTGGTCTTAGAAATGGAGAGGCACAGATGGCTTTGTTCCTCACCTTCAAAAGTTTTGTAAGCATTGACTCTTCTTCCTAGTCTCCTAAATTTTGTTCAGTAAAAAGACCTTGAATTTGCATAATCTCAGTAAAGACCTCCATTTTAAAAGTTAAAATATTCATGCTCATGAGGCATATTCACATCCCCTGGCTGATGGCAATACTGCTCAAAAAGTCCATGTTCCATCATCAAAGAAGAATTTCTTATATTCCACCACCTTGGGACTTGCAGATGAGACAAGCCTGCATTTACTCTATCTCTACAGAGTAACTGAGTATACAGAAAACAAGATGGACAAGTACACAAATGGACATCAGAAAGCACAAGGCTGTGGTACTCTGGCAAATAGACTACCCTTATGAATTACCCTTATGAGGACTGGAAAACCTTTTTCACAGGAAAAGAAAATAGGCAACAAAAAGTGTTGAGACTGAGGACTACATCTAGTCTTGTAAGGCAGAAAGAGAAATGAAAGGGATTGATGGGATGTCTGGCTGATCAGAAGAGGAGATAGGAGTAGCAGTACCTGTTTTTTCATTAACATAAAATTAGAAAGCAATGTATGGAAAACTGGTGGGTTAATATATGGAAAGGCTGGGATTCCATTAAGAGCTGGAATGTGGTACAACCATTGGGATGAGCTGGTGTAGAAAGCTGAAAGTTTCCTCCTGAGGAGGAAGAAAGCAGAAAAATAGAACAGATTCTGGGCAATGAGATGAAAAAAGCTGAAAGATATTGCTGTGATAGAAGTGAAATTGCTGAAGAGAAATACGGTGTAAGAAAAAGGGTGGAGAAAGGGATGGATTGAAAAGGGAAAGAGGAGCAAAGTATGAAAATGAGCAAAAGAGTCAGTCTTAGTTAAAAATCATTCTGTTCCATAATCTTCAGTGGAGCCTTACTGCTGTCAGCCCTGCTGTCAGAAAACATCTGAGATCCACAAGTAAAATGTTAGCCTCGTACTGTCATTAGTGATGTCTGCTTTGGAAGAGTCATGTATTAGGATGTAGTATCATGTATTATTCATAGGAATTAAGGCTTAAGATACCATTGATTCCCAAATGTTCAAAAAGGAATCCACTTTTGGCTTGATGACAGGCAAAGACAAAAAATGTCTAATCACTATTAAAACAAAAGTCACTTCATAGTTCCTATTGCAAATTCACCATCTTTTAACTTCCAGTCATAAGTGCTTGTAATCTCTCTTTTAAGATAGAAATCTTTCTCACTCTATTGTTTCTCATGGCTAGAGAATTTAAATTATTAAAAAAAACCATGGTTTGATAAGTTTGATTTATTTGGTAGTATTTAAAGGCTAAACAGATTGAGCCATTTAAGTTTCTCAAAGTTTTCAGAGGGCAAATAATTTTTGTGCTATCATTTACACAAAGCCTTTCTCTCTTTGGTGATAGCAGTTGAAATTGCCTGTCATGCTTTATTGAACTAACCCAGTTATTTGGTTACTAAAGAAACTGACATCCTAGATAAATTCACATCATTATTAAGCAATTACTTAAACATTTAGGACATCATTCAGCTAACACCAGTGGCTTCACTGGTAGGTCTTTTGTAATTCACCAATGTAAATTGAAACCAAGGGTTAATTAAGAAATACCAAAACTGCATATGAATTTCTGAGTTCATGATTCTATTCTTCTGCGAATGTCAATGAGCATGACGTTGATCCTTTCATTTGATCCTAAAATAAGCATTAGACTTTTAGTGTATGACCATTCCTAGGAGTCACACAGCTCCAATAATAACCCCTAGCATGTTTACATACCTAAATATTTTGCAGCATTTTGGTTCATTTTGTCTGAAAGTAGTAAGAAAAATTATTTGGAGAGCTTCATCAGGAGTTACTTCTGTTTTCAATTTCATAATATACTTGTGTGCTATTTTATTATAGTACTCTTTATGGTTACATAATAATGCAATTCATCTAGACTTATAGCATGCACTTTATAGATAAATTGTCAGTAATGAGTAAGATCATTATATGGATCCAGTTCCTCTGTTCATTTTATGAAACAATTCACCTCAGGATGATCTTATCTTCTCCCTCACAAGAAAGCCACTTTGTCTGGCATTTCTCAGGGGCAGGTAAGGGAGCCATACATATGTCATTCATACTGAAAACTGTACATTTCTTACATTCGAAGCATGAAAAGGTCATGTCAGTCACTGACAATTTTCTGTTTCTTCTCTATGACTGTATTTAGCTAGTCATAAATCTGTCCAAAGGAACTATCTATCTCACCATTAAACTTAGTGCTATGTGTTTATGCACCTTTTCCTCATTTTAGGATTTATGGTATAATCATGAGTAAATTGTACATTGTCTGCTTAGCCCACATGGCTGAGTTTTTATGTAGAAGTTAAGGTTTCCGAGTCTCCTGCTTAACCATATTGGTGTCAATTCAGCAATGTTTGTGTCTTTTTCAGTTTTACCCTTTTTTAAAAATAGGAAAATACACAACTTCCATGTCTTTCACACTATAATAATATTTTTATTGAGTATTCAATAAGAAGTTCCAGACATATATGTATCATGATGTTGAGCCGCAGTTCTCACACAGTGAGTTTATTTTAAAAGGGCTTGAGATACTACTTTTCTCTGAGGTGGATGTGTGGGAGAAACACAACCATGGTTTCAGGAGGTTAAAAACCAAACTTTTCTGGCAAACTTTAGAAAATCAGTAATTTGGCAAAATTTAAAAAAAATGTTTCACAGAGCATTGACTTCACAAACTCTACCCATCCAACCTTAAATTACCCATATTTCAAGAAAAGGAAATTATGAGTAGAAAAGAGACAAAGAGAGACAAAGGAAGAGAGAAAAGCAAGATACAGCTACAGCCTTAGATACTAACATGGACTCAGCTGCCATAAAATCCAAAGACAATTAGGACTTGACCATGTGCATATCAGGGCAATGGGTTTTATCTGCTCCAGCCTCCTGTGGCCACCTTCTGCCCAGGTGGGCCATCTGGTCATCTGGCCACTCTAGGGCTAGATTGTGGTACCAGAGGTATGGTGTGGGGCACGGCTTCAGGTGTGCCAGATGTGACAGTGACTGGGTTGGACTAGAGGCTCCAGGGGGTGGGGTGTGGAACAGTGCATGTCCCTGCCCCCCTACATACTCTGCAGTAGTTTTGAGCCAGTAATAGTTTTCTCTAATCTGTCATGCGTACTGGTTTAGCAACCAAGATTATACACTCTGTGATGCAAAGTATTGCTTTTTGAAGGAAAGCTGGAGTTTCTGTGTGTGATGATATACAAGTCACAATAATTTGATTTTAAACATTAAGATACATAAATAAAGTTTATTACTGCTTCTTTCTAACAAGACCTTTCCATTGTTACCCATTGTGTGTTCATTATTTTCTTTCTCTAGCTAGTTTTGGCTGTTGGAACTGCAAAGCAGAGATTTGTGTATTTCCCTGTAAAGCACTGCTGTTTGGAAAGAGAAAGCCTTTTCTAAACGCCAAGATATTGCTTGTAATTTATGTGGTCTTTCATGAATCTTAGTGGATATAATTTAGTAAATACAGGGAGGTTATCAGTAACTGTCATGTGAATAATAAGGCTAGGTCATTTTAATATCCTTCTCTGTGAAACCAGCACACATAATGTCAAGGAATACGTCATTCACCCAAAAGATTCATTCAAGCACAGGCCAGTAGGGCAACAAAGACTGCTACTATTGAGGAGGCAGAAGAGAAAGCCTTAGGCATACCCCAATCATGACACAGTTCAGGAGGCTATGCCTGGGTCAGAGAGCTCTGTGGAGAGAACTCTGCCCCCTTTGCTCATAAGAAAGTGTCAGGAGTATAAGACATTTGTGAACTCAGGAAAGGACTGTTGCAAGAAATGTTATTTGGAGCTGGTTAAAGGAAGAAGCAGCTGGTGGGGGTTGCATGGGTGGCTTGCTGCTGGGTGTTGTTATTTTCAGGAGACAATTGTGTCTCCTCACACAATCTTAGTCTTTCCTTCTGAGCAGAGTAAAATATGGAGTAAACACAGAAGAAAGCTGCAAAATGTCCAGTGTCTGCAGGGAAATGGTGTTCTCCTTGGTGCACCCACATCTTTTGCACCCCATTTGCTCCCACAGTGCTGCCCCTGCAAGAAACAGAAGGCGTTAATTGTCTGAGAGTGATATCTGAGATGACAACAGAGCAAGTGGTGGGTTACCACAGCTGTCCAATAGCCAACACAAAGAACAGCAATACAACTTCAGGTTTGTCTTCCGGTTTGTCAAAAGCCATTTGAATCTATGGCTTTCTGAAGGAATGTGTCCCACTCTATTCAGGACTGATAGCCCTATATCATCTTCTGTCTGTTCTTTCAAGGAATGCCTTTAACTGCAGAAAACACTCATTCTTTCAGTCACCTGCTTGCTAATGATCATACCTTCCCTCAGGGAAGAGTCAGTTCAAACACATCTTGCAGTGATTTAAACATTTTTTACCTTAGGAGATAGTCCAAACACAGTCCAACAGTGTCACGGAGTGCATTCTTTGCATGGATGCCCTCTTTGGATGGTATCTTATTGTGGATGAAATTGTGAAGTTTTCATCAAATATAGGAACAAAGGCAAACTCCTATGGGCTTAGACACTAACTGAGCAAAAAGCAAAAGCTAATTTCTAGATCTGTTCTGGGTAATATTTTTTGTAAAACTACAAAATCATATCTGAATTCTACATGTCTGAATTAATTATTGACAAATGTTTAACCACTAAGTTTTAATTACATGAAACACTTGAATCCCTTAAGTGAACAAAGCACCTTTTTCTGTGGGTAATTTAGATATCTTCTGCTTTGCAATGTGAGTGATGTGCCTTGCAAAGGAAAAAGGTGCCTGACAATGGTGAGGTAAGTCTATCAGTTAATATATTATTAAAGCATGGAACCAGTCCATGCTGTGATATCTGAGGCTCCTCTGTGAGCCTAACCACTCTAGACAAGCAATGGTAGAAACATGAGAGCCTGCAGAACGCAACTGCTCCTGTGGTTCAGTCAGCAGCCAGGCTGGGGTTTCTGGATGGATATCCTGTACCTAAAAGTGCAGGAAGATATTGTAATAGCCATGTCCTTTTACAGAGATAGTTCTATCTCTAATTTGATACTGCAGGGTTAAAACACAGTGATATTTTGCAATGATCACCCACTTAATCCTTTATTCTCCTTGGAAATTAGAACTTCCTCATTTTCAAAGGCCTGCATAGCTGTAAGAGTATTTAGACTCTTGGAATCAGTGGTTACATATTCTTAAAAAAGGACATTGATTCTACAGATGTAGAGATTGTGTTCAAGAGACAACACATAAATTAGCTTTAAATATTGCAGATACTACAATTCATAAGTTTGTAGCAAAAATTATTAGAAGAAAGAATCCAGACTATCTCAAATACATATGTATTTTTTCAGTGGAAGACTTAAGTGATTTTTACTTTAGTTCTCAGTAGTTTATTGAGAAAAGTGCAGTAAATTACATGTTTTACCTAGAAGAGATGCAGAATTTGGTCATTCATGTATCTAAAACCCCAATGATTGTTCAAAAAATCAACCATAGAAATAAAAGATGGCTTAAAGCTTTTACCATAACTATATTTTAAGCCTTTATTCCATTCAGAAATCTTAAGTAGGAACTTGCTTGTTATCTATTCCATTAACCAAGGATTCTGCAAATAAACATTTTTTCTTTTTGATAAGCTATAAAATGGTTTGTCCCAGCCAGTGTCAGACACAATAGAACTGTTAATGTGATCACAGATGAATCAGCCCCACCAGAAATGAGGAAAAAAAAGACTTCCATTTCACATAAGTCTACTACAAAGTGAGCTTTGAAGTGCCAGCTAACACAGCTCAGTTCCTCAGATATCCAAAACGGTCTTAACAACATTGTGCATGGTAGATAGCTGGAACTCCAGTTCATTTTACATTTGTATACATATAAATCAGAATTATAAGCCAAGGAATTTTCAATATAGGATGATCAGTACTATGCTTCAAGAATGTTCATATAAATACTGAAGATAGAATTTTTTTTACATTACCACTGATTAAGCAATTGCTTTTCACAGTAACTGTTTTTCATTCCTATTAGCAACAACTGTATCTTTTATTTAACAGTGGAATTTAATGGAAAGAATTATGGGCCCAGCCCTTGCATTCTGTTCAAAACACTCCATTCAAAACAGAAAATGTAAAGTAAAGTTACCAGAACTGTAAAAAAACCTGATATTGCAGAATTTCTTCTTTGCTCTCCACAGCTTAAAGTCTAATGTTGTCCTTGAAGAACAAGGTGGGAGACTCAAAAGTTCATTCTTTTTCTTCCTCTGATCTACCAGTTTGACTGACATTGTGCAAAGAGCTTAAATCCTTATAAGAGGAAAGATAGTCCATTGAGTCCTTCAGTATTTTTGACTAAGCTTCCCCACCTCTAATGTAGGGTCTCCATCACTATTTTGTCTAAATTCTTAGCCGCTAAAATGTTAAATATCCAACATTACTTAGGCAAGATTCTTCAGTGCAAAATACTCATATAAACTAAACTAGGCTACTTGATCTAAATTGAGTTCAACTCAGGCACCCAAAATCAGGGGCCTAAGGCAAGATTTTTCCTACCTAACCCAGATGTCTAAATCAGGAGTTCAGTCTCCTTAGAAACCTTACAGAGAGACAGAGAGACATATACTGAGGCATTTATGATACTGTACTGGGAGATGTGCCTTGCAGGGCTCTTCATTCTCCGCTGAGTCCAGGCGGCAAAGAGCAATTTCATTCCCACTGCAGGCTAAAATGAGCTAGAGCTGTACCTTAGTTCTGCACTGGGCACCTGGAGAGTATCACATAAGTACCCCGTGCAATCTGAGCTAGATATGGCTAAAAAACATGTAGAAGGAAACATATAAACACTGAAATGCATTAGAATATGCTTACCAAATTTCAGACTTGGAAATTAGTTTACGTACAGCTATTTCCCTTGCCAAATATGATGTATTCATTTAAGGAGTTAAGCATGAGACTTTGCTCTGCTTTACTAGGAGGGAAGGAAAGAATGTCTCTTTGAAAAAGTTTTTCATGCCCTTCTCTCATTCTCTGTTGTACATTTCAGTTGCTGTTATCATATTTTCCAGTCTTAACATCCCCATGAGTAATTATTGCCACACAATTAAGAAAACATTTAGAATGGAAAAGCCATTTGTTAGAGTTGCACTCTAAACCAATGGTGTACTCCTGTGCTTTGACTGATAACCTTTCCCCTGACAGCTTGCTGGGATCTGATGACTGTTTAGGTTCACTCATTACTGATTCTTGAGTTGGATTTTCTGTGACCTGACCTTTCCAGTAGTATATTTTCTTGCTGAAACAAACACATTTTGACAAGTCAGTAGGGGCCAGCTTGATACTCCTTAAAGCAGAGAAGACAAATTTACTTTGTTTAGAGCACAGAGACTTTTTCAAATTTTTTCTTCACAGTTTGATGGGTTAACCCATAGGTTTTTCTATACTAGGGCTGGATTCTGTACTGTTCCTGATATGTTCTCTGTATTTTTATGTTATATGCTAAGCAAACTAATGTTACTATAAAAGCAATCAGTCAAAATTACTAATAGCAAAAATGTTGGATTAAACTAGAGAAAGAGTGAAATATGTCACAATTTTTTTTAGAAATCAGATTATTTAAGTATAAAATTTCGTGTGCAGTGCTTTGGTGTTTAGAAGACTATATTGAACATATTGCATATATTCCAAGATAAACCCTTTTAGAGTAATGCTATTGAATATTTTAAAAGATATACATTAAGGTGGATGATCCTGATGATGCTAATAAAAGGTTACAAGCCCAGCTCTTCCTTCCACCCTTCTCTGCTGCTGCAAATTTGACAATGATGATGGGGCTGTGCAGCAACAAAAATAAAGGTTGGGCAATATAAAATATAGAAAGGTTGGGCAATAATGGAGACTATTACATTAGAAATTATCAAATAATGAAAGGCAAAACTGCATGCATTTTATCTATTATTTCCATCTGTAATAAACATGCAATACTACACAAGGGTGACTAATACAGACAAGTGCTTAAGGTATTGTATTAATTTTCCTTCTCATTTGCCTCATTTTAATATTTCAGTTATGCCCTCAGCTGTACACTTTTATCATCATTTTAAAAGCTCTGCAGGACTCCACTGTACTTTACATGCCTACCATTGCCAAGCAGCATTCTGCTGTCATTCTGTTTTGCGCCTCTGTGTTTGTTTCACATTCTTGACAGATATTTCTGCTTTTTGTTCATATGATATCTTTTGTGAAGAATAACCTTTCAGAACACTTTCAGGAATGTTTCACAGAATCACAAAATTTGCTGAGTTGGAAGGAACCCATGAGGATCATTAAGTCCAACTCTTGGCCCTACACAGGACACACCAAGAGTCACACCATGTGCCTGAGAGCACTGTCCAATGCTTCTTGAACTCTGTCAGGATTGGTGCTGTGACCACTTCTTTTGGGAGCCTGTTCCAGTGCCCAACCACCCTCTGGTTGAAGAGCTTTTTTCTAAAATCCAACCTAAGCCTTTCCTGACCCAACTTCAGGCTAATCCTTTGCATCCTGTCACTGGTCAGCACAGAGAAGGGTTTCATGAATGCCTAGCATATATCAGGAGTTAGCAATATTTTTTTTTTTTATTCAAAATAAATATTCTGAAGTTGTGTGCTGTGACTGATGTTGTACACATTCAATAAGAGTGCAAAACATAATTGGACAAAGAAAATAGGCCAATTCGCAAGGGATCCATAATGTGTTTCACTGTACAACACGGAGAAGTTTACTAGGATTTCATCAACAAGATTTGAAATTTTTGAGTTTTAATTCAATTTGATATTTCATTTTGCCAGTTCAAAATGAAATACACCAGAGAGAATGATCTGAAGTACTAATGGACATTATTAGGACTCTAAAAATCATAAGTGTTTATAAAAATATTTTGAAGCATCAAAAAAAACCTCTGCTTTCAGCTGTTTATATTATGTTTTCCAATAGTGAACAATCTGTCTGCATTAAAATAAGTAGAAAATAAGAATACAATTATTATCAACACATAATATATAACAATAGTATGACATCATCTCCAGAATCAAGTTCAATTTTAGCCATGCCTGTATCTTGTAACAGTAGCTGACACAGCGGAGTTTGGACTAGATAATGATAATTACTAGGAGCAGTAGGGAAAAAGTAAGATATTTCCTTAGGAAGAAACAAGAATGTTACATTTCTACAAATTAATGACTAGCTGTCATCTGGGAATGCAGGTCTTCCTCTTTCATTTTTCCTCCAAAATCAAGAATCAAATACAATCACTGATATTGTCAGGTATTTCATTTAAAGCTGGCAGATGGAGGGAAGGAGTGTTTTTTTTTTTTTTTGCATAACATGTAATTAATGGCATTCTTTGGACCATTGCTTTGAATTTATGGCAAAGCCAAAGACTGAATAGGAATTTTTTAAGCATTTCACAATTAAAGAGTTAAAAAAATCATTTGATTATATATGTGTGTCAAATTATAAGCACAAAAGAATTTCATTAAAATTGCAATATAATTCTTTAAAAGAAGTTGGAAATTGCCAATATTAATTTTGCCCATACAACATTAATTCAGGCTTTTATCCATGTGATTATAATAGAGGCTCAAGTTAAATGATCACATCCTTTTTCCCACAGGACTTCTGCCTAATTTCAGCCATGCTACAGGGTCATGTTCTGGCAGACTCAAGTTTATCTGCCTATACACTCAGAAAATCAGGTGTGAAAACCCCAAACCTGACAACAATAAAAAACCTCTAGTCCAGATGCTGTACAGTCCTGTTAGCAAAGTACTGCTTTTGATTTAAAATGCCTCCTGCCAGAAATATGCATGGCTTCCCTACCACAGCTGGTTTGCTTCTGGCCCGGGGAATGCAAATGCAGTACTCAGGGCTCTGTGCAGCTGTCCACGTAGCTTTGCCAGCAGTTATACCTTGCCAGAGCATTCATCATTAGCAGATGCAGATTTCTAATTTCAGGAATATTAAACTCAGCAGCGCTCTTAAGCAACTTATGTTTTCCACTCTTTAAATTCATTCAAGACAAAATGCAGCTCTGTGTTAGACTGCTTCACTAAGTGACTGATTACTCCAGGGAAGGTTACACAAAGTGCTTTGCATCTCTGAACACCTTCCTTCCAACCCCCAACCCTTTCTGGTTTTAAAACAGTCCTAAGACAATTATACCTATGAACAAATGGCTTTCAAAATGCTGGTTGTTACCACAGGGAGGACAGAACCCTGGCTATCAATATTGTGAGGAGTAACATTCAGAAAAAGATGGTCTCCACTGTTCTTCCTTCTTACCCTCAAGTTTTTGCTGCATTAAAAAATTGAATGGGATGTGACAGGGATGGGAAAGTGCTCTGTACTGTCACCTATGTCTGTGAATATTCTTATATCACACAATATAAAGTATCCAACTGACATATGATAAATGTGTGCCAATTTTTAATATTAAAAAATTAGTTCTGTTTAACATTAGTCTCATTGAAACTGCATGTTGAAAACATTTTAAAAAAACCCAGTAATTTAATAATTTTATCCATTAGCATAATTCGCAGTCCATCTTCACTATGAACAACAACAACAACAACAATAACAACAAAACATTTTCAAATGCTTCCATAAAGTTTAGGAGCACAAGAATGGCCTGTTTCAAACATCATCTCAAAAAATGACTTTTTGTTATTCAATTCTTCGGAATCTGAATAAATCCATAGAAGGGCAACATTTCAAGGAAAGTAATTGCCAATACACTTTCAATTCTGTCTAAAACCTACCTCAAACAAACCTAAAAGCTTACAGGGGAATGGATTAAATTATATCCTGATACCAGAAAAAATATGTGATTCATCCAATCCATTTGTAAATAGTGTTTTAATTTTAAGTGGTGTAAATCCAAACTAAGTCTCCTGACTCAAATGAAGTTCTTTAAAGTAAATAAAGTAAGAATTGGGCATGAGAGATCATAAATACCTTTTTAGGGACAGGAAATTTAATGGTTTGACATAATAGGTTATTCTGATCATTTTTATTCTCCTAAAGGCTAGAAGGATAAGCTAATTAATTGTTGAAGAATGCATCATGCCCTTTCAAAGTTATTCAGTGTGCTTACAGTCCACTTAAAGTAAGCTTATATTTTTAAGGTCCTCTTAAGCACATATTAATGATTTGAACCTCTAAAACACCCAAAAACTGTTTCTTCAGACCACTTCCTATGAAAAAAAATTGGAGTTATAAAACATTGCATCATTAAGTACAGAGTGACTGACTAGACCTGTCAGCTTTTAAAGGCCACCTTCCGTAGAGTACAAGAGCTCTCTATCTCTTTGTATAAGAAGTTGAGCAAGACAGGCTGGAAACTGGCTTGACTAAGCAAGGATCTGCTCCTCCAGCTGAGGAGTAAGAAGCAAATGCACAGCCAGTGGAAGCAGGGACAGGTGACTTGGGGAGAGTACAGATATGTCGTTCATGTGTAGGGATGGGGTCAGGAAAGAGAAAGCAAAGCTGGAACATCACTTGACAAATGACCTGAAGAATAACAAGGAGGAGTCTATAAGAATATAAGTCAGTAAAGAAAGGGTAAGGAGACTTTATTCATCCTGATAAGCAAGAAGGGTGAACTGGTGGTGACTGTTATAGAGAAGTCTGAGATACTCAGTGACTTCTTTTCCTCAGTCTTCACTGCTTCTCTCAAAGTCTCCAGTCCTCTGGGTGGGTGGGGGCCGAATGAATCCCTCCCATTACAAGTGAAGAGGAGGTTTAGAACCACTGATGAAGTCTGTGGGAACTGATGACATGTGACCCAGGGTCTTGTGGGTACAGGCTCACATTTTTTTCAAGCCACTATCCATCATATTTTAAAAGTTATGCCAGTCAGGTGAAGTCCTCATTGTCTGGAAAAAGGGAAACATCACTCCCTTCTTTAAAAAGGGGAGAAAGATGAACCATGAGATTACAGATGGCTCTGTCTCACCTCTGTGTCTGGGATAATCATGGGGCAGATCCTCCTAGAAGATGTGCTAAGGCACATAAAAGACAAGGAGGTGATCCAAGGCAGCCACCATGGCTTCACTATGGACAAATTGTGCCTGACCAACCTGGTGGCCTTCTATGATGGAGTGATGGCAATGATTGACAAAGACATCTATCTTCTGTTAGGCCTTCAGTACTGTCCCACACGGCATCGTTGTCTCCAGATTGAAAACACGTGGATTTGATGGAGGGACTATTCAGTGGATAAAGAACTGGCTGTAGGGATGCAGCCAGAGAGTTGTGGTCAATGGCTCCGTGTCTAGGTGGAGGCCAGTGATGAGTCTCATCCCTCATGGTTCTCTCTTGGGATCATTCTACTTCAGTACCTTCATTGATGACAGTGAGAGCGAGTGCAGCCTCAGCAGGGTTGATGACAGAAAGCTGAGCTCTGCAGCTGGCACAACAGAAGGAAGAGATGACACCAAGAGGGACCTGGACAAGCTTGAGAAGTGGGTCTGTGAGAATCTTAAGGAGTTCAACAAGTGCAAGTGCAAGGTGCTGCATCTGGATAGAGAAAATCCCAAGCATGAGTTCAGGCTGGTAGAAGAAGTCACTGAGAGCAGCCCTGCAAGAAGGACTCAGGAGTTCTCACGGATGAAAGGCTGGTGATGAACCAACAGTGTGCACTTGCAGCCCAGAAGGCCAACCACATCCTGGGCTGCAGCAAAAGCAGAGTGGCCAGCAGGGTGAGGGAGGGGATTCTGCCCTTCTACTCTGCCCTTGTGAGACCCCTCCTGCAGTGCTGCATCCAACTTTGGCATCCTCAAAACAGGAAGAACGTGGATCTGCTAGAGACAGTCCAGAGGAGGGTCACAAAGATGGTGAGAGGGATGGACAACTTCTCCTACAAAGACAGGCTGAGAAAGCTGGCGTTCAGCTTGGAAAACAGAAGGCTTCATGGAGACCTCATTGCCACTTTCTAGTACCTAAAGGGGACTTATGAAAATGAAAGAATGAAATATTATATAATTCATAGTGAGACATTTATCAACATGGGACAAATTTTCTATATAGACATTACAGCAGCACTAATATGAGGCTTCCTTCAGGTCAGTTGTTCTGGGGAATTCAACTTATCCAACAATCAATACAACAACTGTACAAGATAGAAGTACCCTGAGCTGGCCCACTTAACCTAGTGTCTGTGGGCAAAACGGAAGCTAGTGTTTTAAGTTAATGCCTAAGCAGTAAGAAGGAAATGGTGCAGCGATAAGGGCACTTGGAATATGCTGAGTCAAGGCAATTCACCTCATATGGGAAAACTCTGACTGTGGGAAAAAGCTGTGGGAAAAAGCAATAGGCAGTGAGTTCAGATGAGTAGACACAGAGATGTGTAGAGCTCCAGCTAAAAAGGGATGTATGTGAGCTACGTGTTGGGAAGTTATAGCCCTTGAAGGGTTTATGAGGTAGTGTATCATGGACTGAATAAAAAAATTGGCATAAAACCAGGGGTTTGATGCATAAAGGCAGGCCTGTGGCATTCACATATTTACATGGGGAAATCAACTCCCAATCTAATTAATTTATATGGTGAGTAAGAAATAAATAGGATGCTTATTATCATAATATCTAGCCAAAAAAACTGACTAGTTCAAGCGTTTTCTGAAACTTTCTCAGAAAGTGGTGAAATTTAATAATTCTGCCATTACTATAAAATTAATAATGGTTAACTTTCTGAAAACTGTCTCACTGTAGCACTCTAGCTCTCAGTAAATTCCCTATTAAGCAGTATTGAATTAGATTTTTGCATTAGAATCTGCCTCTCCACAGACAAATTCATACTGAATTCGCTGTAATGCCATTACTTAAATAAGGATGCTTTCATGAAAATAAAAGTTTGGAGAAATGTTGTTCAAAGATGTTGCCAGTACTTATCTTTCTCCAGTACTGCTTGCTTTCTTTTGCAGATATTCTTGGCTTATGCAATGTTTTGTTCCCTCTCTTTGTATAGTTTTAAACAAGGGTGTACAACATAGGTGCCTGTATGATCATCTTAAAGCAAGGGTAAACTAAATCAGTCAAACTCTTCTGGTACTGATTACTCATGGATGCCCATGAAAGCTTTCTTTGGACTGCCAATTTCAATAAAGTTTCCAGTCACATGCTGCTTAAGCAGACTCTGACAGGAAGACTATGTTCCTCACCTTAAGTAGTTCTTGTTCTAGGTAACAAGGAGATTGGAACATAAATTCACTTTCAAAAGACATGCTCAATCACAGCTTGATTATAACAAAAATGGTGGTGTGCAATCAAACAGTAGCTGTAACACATGATTTTTACCAAAATTGCTGACAGAACACCTGTCTGTGCACAGCACAGTCACACTCTCTGTGTGGTATACAGAATGCAGAACTAATAAATGAGTAATACTAATCTTCAGTTTAATGGTCCATTTATTAAATTGGATTTGTTGTTTTCTCATAGAGCAACACTTTTAGATCCATTAAATGGTTCCAGAGAAAGTGGTGTCATTTTAAATTCTACTTTACAAAATGTCCTAGGCATGAATTGTTCTAATGTTCTAAACACCTGTGGTTTTCCTTTCAAATACAAACTTCTTTTTACTTCATAGAAAAGTTAAAAAGATGAAGAAAGAATTTAAGGTCTCTAGTGAGAGAGCTGCAAAACAAAATGCAGTGAAATCAAGCAGTGCTACTGTGACCCATTACCTCCATACTGAGGAGGCTTGAAGAGATCCTCCTGTGATCTAGCTATCCCCTTTGCATTCTTTGTGGATGTTAAAGTCTACATGAAATCAATGAGAGCTAGGATAGACAAACAATGCTTAACTGATGACACTGACATAAGGATGCTCTTATAGCTTTTTTATCAGGTTGCCCTGCAGAACAGGCATCAGTGTTTGACAATACTTCTGCATAATGGATCATACTTAAACGGGAAGGTGACTTGCAGATCCACACGTGTCTCCAATTAAACAATGACCTTATGGCAATGGCAGCATGTGTTTATATGGAAAAATAATATTGAGAAAGTATTTTCTCTATTCCTTAGTTGCATTCAATGTGATTTATTACTTAGAAGGAAAGGAAGTCTCACTATGTGTCTGTCAGTGATCAGTGGCAGATCACTGACTGAAAACTGGAAAAAACTGTTCTAGATCATGTGAGATTTGCAAGAACTAAGGATCCACATCTAGCTGATTTCTGAGTACTTACAGGGGTTTTTTTTGCATGCTTTCAGCTCATCAGAGAAAGCCAAGGTCAGCAGCATATCATACACTAGAGCAAGGAAATTAATCTTACTCTATACTAGACTATTTCTGGAGTAAGGAGACCAGACTTAATTTAAAATGTACCTTTAGTGACTGATATTAAATACACTAAAACAAATGGTACAACTGAGTAATTGCCTTGGCTTTGCAAAATACTGGTACCTCAGAGATCACAGTTTGAGAGCTGCTGGTACATTATTTTAGGAGGTGCTAATATATACCTTGAATTCAAAATACTAAGGAAATTAACTAATAGGATGAATAAGATCCCTTGATTCATAACCAAGTTTTTCATACTTCCAGTTTTTAAATTTTTCTTTTTGTTTGCATTTATAACTATATTACTTGTTATTTACAACTCATGATTGAAACAACTGTGTTCTTTTCTTTGTAAATGTGAACTTCAACTTTCTTTTCAGATGCAAAAAGGAAATTAATTTTAATTTACACTCAGAAAAATTTGTAACAGCTTTCAGAGACACAGTCTTCATTATTTTTCTTTTTTACTAAAGACACTTTTTTATCCTTTCCATATTTGCAGCAAAATGTGGAGTGCCCTTGTTCCTAAGAGGTAGGAATTTGATCTTACCCTCCTTGACATTGCAACAGCAAAAGTCGATCAGATAGCTGAATCACAGTGGAAATGCACAACTCCCACTAGAATAGCACCTAGAATTTTACTGAGTCATCAGATGCTGGTATGGAAAGTGGATTTTAAAACTCTTTTGATATTAATCCCTTCATTTAGCATAGTTCATTTAAAGCTAACTTATCCATGGCTGCTCATATAATGCACCAGCCCACTCACACCAAAGTATTCACGTCTGCCTAGGTGTGAGAACTTTGCAACTTCTGCTATCAAACATACATAATTTTTATATGCCCCTGTTCTGGGTAAAAACATAAGTGGCCCATGCAACTTTGTAAAATTGGTAGAATTTTTCCCCAAATTGTATGTGACATGTATGTGACATGTCATGATAAGATTCCTTTAGTTATAAGACTCTAATCTCATCAATACAATTTTATCTTCCAATACTTTACCAGGGACTGTGGTTGACTGTGTGGCCAGGGTGTCACTTCAGTCTCAAGGACTGGTCTGTGTGCCACCAACATGTACAGAAACCACATTGATTGGCCCTTTCTGTCGAATTTTGTTAGATCAGTCAATTACTGTGATGGTGGTATAAACTGACAGTATACCCTCAGTAGCTGTCAAACAGTGCCCAACTAACACCCATGGGCCAAGCTCCGGGTAAAAAATACATTGAATTTGTTACCATGTATTTGTTTCACCATATTTAGTACTACAGCTGGTCGGTGAGTCCAAGTGATAGGGAGAGAGTAATTATCACTGCATATCACTGGGGAAGAGGAGTTGCCTTAACCTGAGATGGAACGTCAACACTTTCTGAAATGTAAAATTCTTTAAGTTATCTTAAATTGGGTAACCATCAGTCCTAAGCCTTCAAATTCTGGTGCTTAATGATTAAAACTTAAATGCTAATGTTTAAAAAATTCTGCTAAAAGTAATAGCTAGGTTAAATCACAAAGGAAAGCCTTCTTCATAGACTGGTTAATTCTCCTTAAAAAGGGGAAGGAGGGAGAGGAAGGTTATAAGGGAGGGACAGAGTCACATTTCAGGGGTTTTCTGGAGAAGATTAACTTCTTGATAGACTGTTCTTGTGAAGAGATTAGGAGAATGAGGTCATTTGCTACAGGTAGTACTTGTGGCCAGAACCTTCACAGAGCATTTGGTGGAGACTGGGAAATACAGGTCAATGGAGTCAGTAAATGAGACAATAGAGCCTATAATGGCAGAATTTATCCTGCAACAGTTAACACTACAGAGTATTAGACTTGTTCACTCCTTTCCAGATTAAAGCACCTCCATTCACAGAAGATGATACGTATGATCAGTTGAGAGGAACCAAGAAAATTAGTTCACCTCTCATAATTTGCTGCTTTTTTTTCTGGCTAGAGAAAGTAAACCTAGGACTACAGCATAGTGAGTTGTGTTGAGTATTCCTGAGCAATAATTAAACAGCCTAATAAATTTTTGGCAGATAAGTGTGTGGAGAAAAAATACCCCAGTAGCTTTTATTATAATTTCCTTAGATTTCTTTTGGCTGATTCCTGCCTCTTTCAAATTTCTTCTGTCTCCTTTAACAATAGGCTTTTAGCTTCAAACTTGCTGCCAAAATAGGAATTAAAAATCCTGAGTTATTTATCTGCTCCAATGTACAGGCACTCTCCACAGATGCTCTGCAAATACCTAGACAGATATCCCAGTATATGTTGGCATATTTTTTTTCATCCTTTTGGAGAGGAGACTATCACTTACTGTGCAGCCCAGTGACAGAACTCCAATGACATTTTCAGGATGTTTCAGTTACCAAGAACAGCAGGTGGCAACCATGCTCCCTGCTCTTAAAACTCCCAATAAGATCCTACCTTCCTCATCCTCTGGAGGTACCAAATTTTTTCAGCAGAGTAAGCAAAATTGAACGGTAGGGAAGTTTGAAGGAAAGGACTTGAACCAAGCCTGTGATGGAAAAGTAGGCATTAGAGTGGTTGTTGATTGATACTTCTATCAAAGTAGATAGACTTCTTCTAGACTTTCTGGTCTCCTTCTGTTTTCTTAGGCTCACCAAAAGAGGTGTAGCCAAACCCGGTAGATGTGCTCTGCAGATCACTGTGCAGATCCCACCCTTCCTTCTCCTCTCTCCCACTGTGCTGTGACATGTCACCTCAGATGTAAGACAGGGAATGAGCTGTATCCCAGGAAGGCTATTGTCCTTGAGGTCCAGCTGCCTAAGTTTTCTGTGCCCAGAATAGGTCCACAAAATGTCATGGATATCATAGGATTATGATTACAGACAATATGGAAGCTGACATGGTTTTCCACAGAAACTTGATACATGATTATATCTCCAGAATTGCATTCACCAAGATCCTATAAATCTTTATTAATAAAGACAATAAGTCTTTATTAATGACAGATAAGGAGATTGGGTGCATCCTCAACCAGTTTTCAGATTATGCCAATCTGAGTGGTGCAGTTGATATGCTTGAGGGAAGAAAAGGGTGACTTTTACAATCTAGAGACATGGACCCATGCAAACAAACATCATGAGGTTCCACAAGGCCAAGAGCAAGGTCCTGCAAATGGGTTGCAGCAATTCCCACTGGGTGATGACCTGGCTGAGAGCAGCCCTGCAAAGGGCTTGGGGCTACTGGTTGATTGAAAAATAGTACATGAGCTGTCAACATAAGCTTGAAGCAGTAAGGCAGCTGCATTCTGGGCTGCAACAAAAGCAACATGGACAGCTGGTCAAGGGAGCTGATTCTACACCTCTACTCAACTCTGGTGACCCTACCTGCAATGTTGCATCCAGCTCTGGGGTCTGCAGTCCAAAAAACCTATTAGCATTGCTCCAGAGGACTACCACAAAAATAATCAAATGCCTGGAGCATCTCTCTTGTGAAGACAGGCTAAGAGAGTTAAGGCTTTTTCTCCTGGAGAAGAGAAGGCTCTGGCCAGACCTTGTTGCATTCTTTAAGTCTATAAAGGTGCCCTATTAGAAAGAAGGAGAAATGCTTCTACCAAGGTATGTAGTGACAGGACAAGGGGCAGTTGTTGTAAGCTAAAAGGGGCTAGATTTAAATTGGAAGAATTTATAAGGAATTTTTTTTACTGTGAGATTGTTGACACACTGGAACAGATTGCCAGATTGAATAGTTGTGGATTCCCTGTGGTTGCAAGTGCTTAAAGCCAGGTTGGATGGTGCGACAATGCGTTATTTTTCTCAGCCCCGGTCAGCTCCCAAGTGCCCGGCTTGGGCACCTCTGCTTCTCGGTGGCCCCGGTGCTTGTCATGATTCCCAGGCACTTCTGCTGCCCCGCACCGGGGCGGGCTGGCTGCGCTTTGTTGTTGGGACAAGGGGCGAAATAAAGAGGTGAAGGAATTGTCCAAATTAATCTGCATGGTGGCTGGAAGGCTTTAATGGCCACGGGAGCCACAATGGAGAAGCTGCAGACCACTCCCAACTCCGCGTGGGCGAAAATGGCCATAGGACCAGGGAGGCGCGGGATGATATAGGGGTGGGACAGGGAGGGCAGGAGCCCTCCCTCCCAATGGGGGCAGGCGCCGTGGGGATGACGTGAACCATGGCGACCAAAGGGAACGCGGCAGGGGCGGACATGGGGCTTCGGGGCAATGGAGTTGTGGGAACAGGGTGACCAACACAGAATTCTCAGGAGTGGACAGGGGAGTGGTTACAGAAGTGGCAGAGTGAGCCCCATTGGTAAGAGACTCGGAGCCAACCACCGCGGGGGGGGCGGGGGGAGAGAGAGAGACACGGGGGGTGCACGGGGGTACACAGAACTCGGCTAGCTAATATAGATCAGAACCCCTAATCTGAACCCAAACCCGGGATGCAACAGGATGGGATTTTGAGTAACCTGGGCTGGTGTCCTTGCCCATGGCAGAGAGGTTGAAACTAGATGATCTTTAAAAGTCTCTTCTAACCCAAAGCATTCTGTAATTCTGTGATATTCTGTTGTTGCAGTACCTCATGCATAGAGATAAACTGGAAATTCATTGTCACAGCTGTGGCTTTTCTTTAGCTAGTTCAATACCAACAAAAAATTTACAATTGTCTTTAGCATATGTGAAGCAAAGTATCCACTTAACAGAATCCAGTGGGGTTTATCAAGCAATTTCACAGAAATATAGAATCACAGACTCACAGAACTGTTAGGGTTTTAAGGGAGCTCTGGAGATCATCTAGTCCAAAACCCTGGAAAGGCAAGGTCACACAGAGTAGGTGACACAGGAATGTGTTCGATTGTCTCCAGAGAGGGAAACTCCACAACCTCACTGGGCAGCCGATTCCAATGCTCTGCCACCCTCAATGTAAAGTTCTTCCTCATGTTCAGGTGAAACTTCTGGTGGCTTAGTTTAAGGCTGTTTGCTCCCTACCCTATCACTGGGCACCACACCACCAAAAAGAGTCTGGCATCATTCTCTTTGGCACCTACCTTTGAAATATTTATATGCATTGATAAGATCCCCTCTGTTGTCTCCAGACCTAACAGGCCCAGCATCCCCAGTTTCTCCTTATAAGAGGGATGCTCCAGTCCCTTGTAGCCCATCACTGGGCCCTCTCCAGTAGGTCCTTTTCTTTAGTGTCCTGAGAAGCCCAGAACTGGACACAGCACCAGGACTGGCCTCACCAGGGCAGATTAGAGGGGCAGGATCACCCCCCCTTGACCTGCTGGCCACACTCTTCCCAATGCACCCCAGGACATCATTGACCCTCCTGGCTGCAAGTGCACTGCCAGCTCACGGTTAACTTTTGATCCACCAATAAGCTAGCCACATTTGTGGTTCTCCTGATGGTAAAGAGAAAATTCTAAAATAGTCCTTGAAGTATAGCAGCCTGTTATTATTCTCAGTGTATTATTACATTTTCCTGTATATAATTTAATAATCATTTACTAAACTAATAAGTCTTTGGCTTACAATCTTTTGATGCTATGAAAGAACTTGATGAAACTATCAATGTTTCTAGGAATACTAGTAACAGTGGAAATAGTTATGAAGTATCTAGAAGGGCAACTTGGTATTCTCTAGTTATTCCTTGGTAAAGGGTATAGTTCGAGTGTTGTGCTGTACATGATCTTAGTTCTTAGGCAAACATTATTTTTTTATTAAGTTCAGAGGCCAATGACACTGGATTCATGTTCTTAAGGTCATAGACTAGGAATGGACAAAGCAGCCAAGAAATGCCTATTTAATAGATATGCAGAATATCATATGATGTAATGTCTCTTGTTAGACAGAAAAGCCAGAAGCTTTTATTTCATCCATCATGCACTCTCGACCTTGCATGGTTTTTAGTTATATCATATGGTGTGATATAATGTGTCACTTTTTTTTCCCACAAGTCTTATGCAATGTCTTGCAAAAGAAGTTACTCTAGGAATTTGCCCTAAAGGCAACCAGCAACCACCACTTTAGACCAGCAAAAAATTGTTATTGATCCCTGCTGAGTTTACACCGATGGACATCAGAGGGAACACCACTGCTGAGCTATTGTATTTTCATATGGTCTACAGTTTGTCCTTATTTCTTTTTACCCATTTGACTTTGGTTAGAAGATCAGAATTCTTAACTGTTTTACACTGAATTTGGTCAATTATTATCTGAAACGTTTAATGACCCTTGAAAAAAAAGGCAGTAAGTGCAGACTTATGTTGTGGTAACACATATTTTTCAGCTCTTTACCAAGACAAGGGATACAAAACCAGTTTTTCAGCTCATTTACCTAGTGAACAAGCATTTTTGTGATCTAGTGCATTTTTCTGCAGCTCTCTTCTGCAATACTTTGTCACAACACACATTTTTATCTTAAGAACAGGCACCAGAGCCTCTCATAAGGACAAAGTAGAGTTCAACTGCAAAAATGTTTGGCTACATAAAGCAATGCCTTTCCATTTCAATATTTAATTCTAAATTACACAATAAAATATATTTACATCAAAAATTGGTAGGTATTAGCTAAATATATAAAAAATTATACCGTTTAGGATCACATTTCCTTCTTGAGGGGGAAGGTAATTAAACATAATATAACATATTGGGATTAGAGTTATTATTTTATTAGTTCTCTCAGCATTAATGTGTGGTCTGATGTGAAATACTTACACAGCAGCAGACAAAATAGAGACATTTCTCACTCCACTCCAGTTAAAATATTGCCAAATATATTGCTTTTATTTAGGCCGTAATAACTACTGGAGACATCAACCAGCTTAGGACTTCACTGTATTCAAGCCCTACAGCAGAATTAGAATTAGCTTTACCTAGTTCCCACTGTCTGAAAGATGGGCAAGAGGTGTACAGTCCTTATGCCTGCACCCTCTGCAGTGATGAGAGAGAGCAAGAGAAAAATTAGGTTTGATTAATTCCATCTGTCTAATACATATGTTATGAAGTGGTTGAGTCATTATTTGAAGGTGTCTGTTTATCTCTGCCAGTTACAGGGAAAGCCTGAACAACTACCTAAGTCTAATTTTTTATTAACTTTTAGATATCTAGATTATCAAAGATAAATAATTTGCTGAATTATATTTTTTATTAAAACAAATAGATGGAGAAAATAGATTATGAGAAAAGTGGAAACCAACAGTAACAGCAGTCAAGAAAAATATTTATAGGCCTGAAGCTAAAGTATAAAGGATATTATTAATACACGAGCAATATTATCTACTGAAGACACTTTTTCTTCATTAAAATGCATTACTTGATTTCCTGCATCTGATGGAAAGCACACAACTATTTTGAATAGTCAAATAAACTTATATAACTTTTTTTTTTTTTAAACCTACCTTCCTCATAACTTCTTTCCTTCTCACAGAAGTTCCTCGTATGTGTGGGTCTCCTTTCCTCCTGTGTTTGGATTCTTGGTGAAACTTATTCAGCCTTTTGGAGCTCAAGTTTGTTGGGGCCCCAATTCCCCACAGAGAAGTGCTGAAATGGGTCCTGATGGTCCATATGCCCCTAAGTTGCCAAAATAGTCAAAAGATGGCTGACCCTGCCACAGGTCCAGGATGCTTCTCAGCTGTCACTAGTATTGAGGGATTCCTTGGTCTTCAATAAGGTACATTAAGATCAGTTCCATAGTTTCAATGGAAAACTTGAAAAACGTAATTAATTTGTTCCTTACTCCAGGTATCTCATGTGCACTCTCTTGTTAACTGAACAGCTCTGAAGAGTTTTAAAATTTGGGGGTTGAATTTTCTAGGGAATGTATTAAAAAGTCTAACCTCACACTTAATTTGCAATCTACATTAATTTGTAGAGGAAAAAGAAAAAAAAAGACCACACCCCAATGTCAATCTGTCATACTCCAACATGTTTTTTTTAAATAGAAACAAAAGCAAATACATGTAAAAGAAAGCAAAGTTCAATATTGAGTGCTTTGTTGGTAGAAAGCACTGCCTGTCTGACTCTATTTGTCTTAAAAGCTGCCAAGAATTTCAGTTACAGTTAATTCAGCTCAAAGCATGTAGTGGCTTGTTTTGTTTTGTTTTTTTCTTCTTCTTCTCCTCAGTAAGAACAACACAGGTTAAAGAAAAGGAACGAGTTAATCATTGGAATAACCCTAGATCTCAAAATGCTTGAATTGATAATATTTGATCATAAATACAAAGTTTAATGGACAGATTCTTTCCTTCACTACAAGTATTTCTTCCGTTTGACATGAACTCTTCATAGTGGACGCCTTTCTAATACTATTCACACAGAAGGCCTCTTCACTGGCTGTTGCTAAACCCCAGTAGCAGGACAGGGCAGTGACCACAACAGAGGAAGGAAAAAAGGAAAAAAGGTAGAAGAAACAGAACAATATGACAATTATTGCTTCAGCTGCGAAGGAGCTATAGTGTTGAAAGTTGTAGTTTTCATGCCCAGATTGTATTTCTAGTCACATTTTCCGTATAATCCGTATAAGTTTTCAAATATCTAAGAAATTAATATAATTGAAATATCCAGCTGTTGACCTATCAATATGCAAGTGCACATGATGTAGGAGAATAGTATTTTAGAAGAGTTTTTATCCTAAGTCTTGGTATCTTTTCAGCAGAAACCAGTTGCCAAGATAAAGATATTGTCCCAAAAGGGCTGTTTCAAAATTTCAGTGGTTTTGGGATGGGATTAAATATCCACTGAGTACAAGGTCAAGTCTACAAAATTAATTGACTTGTGACCTACTTTGGATTTTAAATTGCTCCACCAAGGCTAGGTAGTTCACTGCACATTGCATTTTACTTCTTTATCATACATCTGTCAGAGGTTTATAGACTTTCTATACCAATAACCCTTGAAATACATTAGAAAAGAGGAAAGCAAACTGTAGGAGTCTTTCATTTCTACATATCACAGTATCCTCTTCTGATCAACTGGTCTCCAGTGCTCCAGTATTCCGAAAGGGCTGAAGTCCTGAGATTTTGCAGAGCCCAGCTGATCTCAGACTTTTAATTTTAAATCTATTTTCTTAAAAAGATCAGTTGTCAGGTTACCTCACTCCTTTGATACCTTGCTGTAAAACCTAAATAAAACAACTTATGCATGCTCTCTGTTTTGAACACAGCCTGGGAGAAACTGTCCACAGATTTAAGCAGGGCTTTTGCCGGAACATACTGTACCAGATCTCCCAGATATTGTGAAACTAACAAGAGGCTTAAATGTCAAGCTTTTTAGATGACTGCCCCTTAGCCAGAAACAATGTTGCAGTTAAACCTTTTCCTCTAGGCATTCAGGGAATACAGGAATTGTCATTATGCTGACAAATTACATGCTTTGGGTCTATTACCACATGCAGAGATGGATAAAGTGTGAGTTATCTGCTGCCAAAACTTCTGTTGGAATACTGAGTGCAATAGTAGAATATGCCACTGTTTGGCCTACATTTAGAATAACTGTCTCAGATAACCAAATAAAATATGTTTAGATGAACATAAATCTATTTGAAAATTATATTGGTAAATGGTGTTTTTTGTTTTCATGGTAATTGTTTTTGTGGTATTGCACATGTTCCAATCTCTCCCTAGAGAGAGATGTAGTGACAATATACATCGGAGGGCTGTTGGAAGGCTTAGTGCTAACAATTATGTTTCATTTAAGAAAATACCTGTGCAAAGCAGCGTGCTCCTTCCCTAGGTTCAGGAATGTCCTTCAGCATGGACATCTACATGGAAGTCCATTATTAGATGCACTCAATCAAAAGGAGGAATATTGAATGCTTCCAGCATCATTGTACAAGATGGAACAGTGGGTCTAAAGAGAGAAAATACTGTTTTCTTTGCACAGCTGTTGGGGGAAGAGTTTGACGATACTGAGCATGTTCATGTGCCTAGAAATATTTTTGCTTCTTTAACTTTTTGAGTATAATGTCTTCCTGAGGTACTGTTCAGATATTATGTTCTCATTCACATATGGACAGCAGAAGTTATTACTTACACCTGAAAATTATTTTTCCAGCTAGATAGTATAAGATAGACTGCTCTACAGAAAAAAAAAAAAAAAATTAAAAAAAAAAAAAAAAAATGAATACATCCTTTATGGATGAGCCAAACCCTTTTCCACCCACATACCTCCCTTGATCTCCTAGGGAAAACTGGCCTCAGAGGTTCCTTATGTATTAATTTTTGCATTACTTTTTAATACCAGTCAAGCTGTGCAGCTGCAGAAACACACTGAGTCTACCAGAGACAAGGACTGAACAAAGAAAAAGCAGGATATAACCGTGGTAAATGACTGGTCTTGATAAGAAGAAATATTCCATTTTTAGCAAAGTATTTTACCATACTAGTTTGTATCTGAGGTAATAGGGAGAAAGCACTAGAAAAGGAAAAAGTAGGAGAAAGAAAGTGAAGCAGGAATTACTGATTGTGTGATTAAGGTAAATTTAAGAGTGGTGAATGCTCTAAAAGATTTGTTGTGTTATTTGCATAAAATCTGAAGAAGCAAATCTAGGCATTGTATAGTGGTGTGAAAATACAGATTCACTTCCCAATACTGCCTCACTCACCTGTAATTTGACTTTGTTTTTTAATGAACATGAACTAGTCTTTCCACAAAGGTATAATTTGTGGAAACTGTTGTGTTGTCACCCAGTGCTTTTAAGACACACAATTCCCATTTTTATGGACTGCTTTCCTTTCTGCGGCCAGGTACCTTACAAGAGCTACAAATCATTCCTAGGAGAATACAGAAGAAAAGTTTGTTTAACTGGTGATGGTGTTTGGCTGCTTTTTCCTCTGGTGGGAATGTCTGTCTCAGACTTAAACCACACAGCTGGGGAAAACAACCTCAGCCTCCAGCCCAGGCTGCCTGCATACAGAGACTGTAATTGTCAGCCAATGTAATACATACTAAAGAAGCCAGAGATTTCATGACTTTCTGCTCAAGAGAGCCTGGGGCAGCCTCACTTAAGACTGTATAGCATGTGCAGAAGAGATCAGACTGTTCAGCCAAAGGCAAACATTAGTATATTGGTTATAAAATGCACAGTACAGACTTAGAAGCTTTGTCTTATCCCCTCAGAGTAACACCATTTTGTACTGGTAAATTAGGTGTATTAGCTCAGAGCTGGTACAGTGTGACACCAGAGTACTCTGCTCACTAATAGTAGCTTACAGCCAATTTGTTCTCACAGACAAGCAACTGAACACAGTGTAAAAGAAGGAAACCGAGAACACGTATTATCAGTGCAGATTATCTGGGACTAATCTAACACACAGAGTATAAGGTTTTCTGTGCTCACATTTAAGCCATGAGCATCTGGTCTTGGCCATATTTGGTCTACTACCGATGAATGGAGAAATCTGTCATCTGTGGATACCCTAACAGAGCTAATATCTTCCAAATAAATGTCTGAGCAAAATAAACGACTAAGGCAAAGTTCTGTTCATTGCACTGCTCCAAAAATAGGTGTATATTAAAATAGAGTCAAGTGTTATACAAAGTGCCCTGGCAACAAGAACTAATATTGCAGTGAGTTGTAAGTCCCAGGAATGCAAAGAGAGTTGGGCAAACAAACTGAACTGCTCAGTTATAAACACGGGCTGCTGCTGCGAAGAAAGGCAACAACCATATTGAAACATGAGAGAAACCTCAGCATGTTGCGAATCTAATGCACTACCTTCAGGCAAAATACTGCAGAGGAAATAAAAGCTTTGAAATTTTTAGACAAAGAAGATGGGTAATGTTAACTGGACCAAAGAGACACAGCTAATAGAGTAGGGACAGCTTCCAGAATGTGACGGCACATAAGGATTTTCTGGTGACGGGGAGAAAGAGGAAGACTAAAAGCTGTGAGCATTTTAGTCTCTACGTTTGTTCTTGTCAGACCCTTACTAGCTGTGCGCTATAAAGTATCACCTCTGATATGCTGTGGTTGCATATTAACCCCCTGCCTATTTCCCCAGCTGCATCTCTTCAGCATGTGTTCCAGTCATAAAAATAACTTAATGCACTGATCTGATAAAAATATTTAGATAACTAATAATTCTGTCTAACAAATATTTCAGATGCTTCTTAAGAAGATTATTTTTATTAGACGGAAAACAATTTCAATGGGGTTCACCCAAAGTGTGCTTTCCATGTGGATGCTGAGACTGAATACAGCAAAACCAGTCAGAAATTTTACTTTGGAGAGAAGCACTGCTACACTAATTTATTTCATGACACATGGTGTGTGGTAATGCATAGCCTCCTTTCCAGAGATATTAGGTTGGGTATTCTGAGTCCAGAAACACGTATTTATACAAACATACTTTAAATTTTTTTTTTTTTTTTGAATGCTAGTTATGAATAACAGAACTTCTGGGAACCAGGTAGTTATAGTTCTCCCCAATAAACTTGGGTTATCAGAACTATTAGTTAGGAAAGGCCAGTCTAAGACTCAGACTTTGGATGTAATAATTCTTATGAAGATCCTTTTGAACTCTGTGACTATTGACTTAGCTGCAGACTTAAATACAGGTTTTTCATATGTCTGATTTTTCATAGTTTTACTATTCACAGTTACCAATAAAGAAATAAATGGAAATTTGGCACAATAGGTGAACGATATAAGAAAATTGTTGGCTTGTGTCTTGATTTAGAAAAATTAGGAAGAGATACAAGTTACAAGAATTGCCAGATATGTACACACTCTTCAATTTAGCAAAAATACACAGGTATTTTCATAAAAATGAGAATAATATAGGAAGAGTTACCTATCTTCCCACTAAAGACATAAAAATCATTAGTGGGAGTAGAGAGCAATCCAAACATTAGTTTACAGACATGTATTTTTATTCCTATAAAACACACAAAATAAAGTTAGTCAATCATCAAGATGATGATTTCACTAGTTTCTGGAAACTATATACCTGCTCCGCACAAGAACAGGTAAACAATAGTCTGGATACTAATATGTTTACACTTGCTACAATTTTCCCTCAGAAATTATTCCTCCCTTTCAGCTTCATTTCAATGTTTTTTTTTCCCTCATTGTAAGTACTAAAGACCTACTCATCGTTCTTTGGCATCTGAAGTTCATTAGAGCTATCATCAAGCAAAGCATGATCTTTTTCTTCTCAGTTTTCAAGTAAGCTTCTCATTATAACATGACCAATATGACTGCAAAAAACAATGAAAAAGCTTATCTCAATTTTCTCTATTACCTCTGTTCATACACAAGGCTGCTTTACCTGCTTCTGAGCAGAAATGCTTTGAATACCTTTGCAATGAAGTCATACAGTCTTATATCATTGCCTCCACAAGGATAAAATCAGGAAGCAGATAACAATTAACACCTTCATTATGATATGGTGTTGAATAAGTTATTTCCATGCCTTAGAGTACCTTAATATTTACCACTATTTTTTGTAATCTGTGCAAGCTACAGAATTCTCAGGAAGAGCAAGGTAGGGTTCAGGAAGAGCAGGGTAAGGTTTCTGCCACCCTTGTAAATAAATGCTTATTACCATTGATAAAACAAATGTTTCATTGCACATTTTCTGATTTATAATTATTTCTGCCTGATAATGAAAATACTCCTTCATTATTATCAGTGTTGCCTATTTAAGAGTAAAAAGTTATCTACAAATACTGAACTAGCTGCATGATCCTGTGTCCATAAACTACAGTATCACCTTATTTTCTGAAGAATCTTGTTTGAAATTCCATTACTTATAAGGTTACCTTTATAGCTTTATTGACTGTGAAACTAGGAAAAGTGCTTCCTGGTTGAACTTGTGTGACATGAGCCATATGACATTTCAGAGTAATTTAGGGCTGAACTGGATCACATGAATTCAGAAAAAGATTTTTTAAACTTTTATATAAAATGACATTATAATTAAAGATATTAGTGATGAAGAAGTTTGACTGCAATGGTGGCAAAAAGTACATATGATATTTCTACAATCTCTCTTCCTAGTGTTAACCTATAATCAGTGTTCTAACTTTGCTTAATAAATTAAAAACTCTCTTGAATTCATGATCAAGCCTTTATCTCATTTGTAGCTAAGCAACACTATAGAGGTTGTATTTCCATATATTGAATATTTATTCATTCTTTGATTATCTTGTGTGAATGTTCTTGGAAACTTCTAATTTATGTACACCCTTTAGTCCTGAATATACAAGATCCAGTGTCTTTTAGTCAAAGTCTCCCTAGAGTGAGATGACAGCTTCAAATAATTTGATTTCTTTATTCTTTGGAACACCAATTGGGGACCTCACATATATAAGCCTAAGCCATATTTGGTATATGATAATATGTTCCTTCTCCTCAGAAAATTTTTAATGTTTGCACTCATATATGTAAACTGAAACCAACTTTAATTTCAGGGAATTGCTTCCAATTTCTGCTGAGAAGTCATATAGCAGTTGCAGCAATATTTTGCATTTCTTTATCAGTGTCTGTGCCAATTAAATAGTTCGTACCCCTCTATAGCAAAAACTGCCACTTCTGAATTTCTTCAGGTAAGAGGAGAAAAATCAGACAGTGTCTACTTTGGCCCTGTAGTACATCCTTCAATATCTTAAGAAGAACTCAAATTGGCTCAAAAGCTATCTACTAAAAAAAGAGAGAAAAATATAGTTAAAACATTTAATGAATTAATAAATCAATAATTGTTCTGAAAAGTATTTCTAATGAGAAAGGCAAATAAAGAAAATTATTTTATGATGCATTGTGTATTTATAAGCACAGCCAAGCAGTTATTTTATCCCAAAAACTAAGATCTAATAATACTACCAACAAAACCCAGCTCCTGTGCACTATGTATCCCTCTAAGAGGCAATGACAACAAACCACACCTTTTCATGCAGCTACTAGTCTAATTAGATAGAAAAATATTAATTTAAATTAGACATATACATGCAAACAAAAATGGAAAGGATTACTCTGGATATGAATACAGAAATTATTTGTAAGGTGAAATAGCTAATACTTTTTTCCATTCTGTCCTCCATTTATTTTTCTTGAAAGGGAAAAATAGACTGTTGTTACTGAGGCCATGGTGTCTACAGGGATTAACAGAAATTTCCTAAGGTCATTTCTGCACTTTGCAAAAATATTAGTAACATTTAATTAACAGTCTAAGTGAAAACAGATTAAGTTGACCCCATTGAGTTTCTAGTCATCACTTCTTACATTGCTTCCGGCACCTTTGGGATTCTGTGTGAAGTTATCACAGACACACTTAACTGAGACAATTTAATATTACCCATAGAGAGCACAAATCCATTTGCATTATTATCATCAAATGAAACCTTATTTCAATAACATTTAACATAATTAAAATCTATGAATATATACTGCAGATTATATTATGAAAGAAATAAAAGATTAAATATTAGAGTGATAGTTCTGATTGAATATATTCATTTTTTTAAAGTTGCCAAGTGACCCTATTTATTATTTGTGCTCAGTAGATATTTTTAGTGTACTTTTTGCTTTGGATGTAGGTGTGAAGGTGTTGGTAATGAGGGAGATGCAGCAGGTGACCTGAAAAACTGAAGGCTGCTCCATGCTACACATGGCTTGGTCCAGCCAGGTCCAAAATGGACCCTTCCCAGGGCACAGCTGATCCTGTCAGCTAAGTTGGCACTTCTGAGAAAACACATTTAAGAAAGAAAAAAATACCTCACAGGCAGTGAGGACTGAGGAAGTACATGTGTGAGATGAAACCCTGCAAATCCCAAGGTCTGAGAAGATGAAGTGGGAGGAGGAGGTGCCCCAGGTGCTGGAGCAGGTTTGCCTGTGGGCAGTTGAGTGGGCCATGGTGGAACAGGCATTTCCCTGCAACCTGTTGAGGAGCCCACAGTGGAGCAGGTGAATATGCCCCGAAGGAACACTGGCCTGCAGAGAGGAGCCCACACTGCTTCAGGTTTATCCTGAAAGACTGCAGCCTGTGGGAGATTCACGCTGCAGAAGGGAAGAAGCATGAGGAGGAAGAGAGGAAGGAACTGCTATGGGCTGACTGCAACCCCCATTCCCCATCCCTTTGCACTGCTCAGAGTGTATAAAGTATAAAAGAGCAGGGTGGTCTAGTTTTGGTCTTTGTATCTCACCTTCCTGCTGCAATTTTAATTGCCAAAAAATTAATTTTTCCCAAATCTTTTAAGCTCAGGATGATAATTGGCAAGTGATCTTCCTTCTTTATCTTTGAAGATCTTAATCTTTATCTTCACCTATTCTATCTTATTTTCTCCCTCATCCTGTCAAGTACGGTGAGTGACATAGTAATTAGGTGGGTGTCAGGAAGCCAGCCAAGCTCAACCCAGCCCCCCCATTGTATGTTATCTTCTGGGTACAATGGTTTTGATTAGTAGGGCTCAAGCTAGAGTTGTTAAAGGAAATTCCAGTGTGAAAATCCCATTGAATTAAATACTCATGGCATGGGTGCGTAAAATCAGAATGCAGAAAGTGAAGTAAGAAAATGGGGAAGAAGCCACATTAACCCATTTTAGGGTCTAGATTTCAGATGGTGAAATGTAGTGCTGTGGTTTTAATTTTTCCTGTTTCTTTTGGAAATTAAGATTTATTTTTCAGAACTTAACTAGCAAAACCAAAGTCTCACAGAAGGGCAATATTTGTTGTAATTAAATAGGTACAGTAGCAATATCCACAAATAGACAGTTTCTAGTCAATACTACATATGCATTGCACTGATTCACATACATATCAATACAAAATTGAATTTAAGATTTCATGAAAATTCATACCTATAAGAGGATGGGTACTTATATTCCTATTTTGTATGCAAACACTTAAATGAATGGCTTGTCACTGCTTAATAAATTTTCAGAATTTATATGATGAAAGAAAATTTCTCTGCATGCAAATACAGTGCAAACAGACCACTTGCAAAAGACCACAAGTTATAAACAACTGAGTGAAGATATTAATTTAGATAAACAGAGCTTGTTGAGTCAGAAATATACTACATGGTAACTTACCTTATGCACTTAGCTCTTCAGATGCTGTTTATAGTCACTTTAGCAACTGTGACATATTACTTCAGTTGGAGAAAAAAGTATGGATTAACAAGAATATATATCAGATGCAGCCATGATAAAAAGAACAGCATATTTCCAACACACTTTATTAAGCTGAATTACTGGTAAGGTTCTTAATTTTGGTTATAGTTGACTACAAGATTTCCAACTGTTTGGATTACTATTATTTTTCAAGTGCATGGGAATTTAGAAACATGATCATGAAAAGCTAATCTAAACAGGCATATAAATGATTCTTTTGGGAAACTGTGAAGTAAATTTGTTGAATTGGATTGCACACATCAGAGGTTTCCTGAGCTGTGACTTTCCTAAGAACTGAAAAATGGAGGAAGTGATTGATAATATAATGACAATGCTTTCCTTCATTGTTGGTAAGGAGTAAGAAAATTCCTTGCCAAAATCCAATATGTCTGATATACGCTACACTGAGTGCTGTTCTGATGAGAGTAATTATAAAAAAAATGCCTACTGTAAAGTTACTGTGTAGGTAGCTGTTCATAGAATAATAATTTTTAACTGGGCACAGGCACCTTCACCCACTCAGCTTAAGTAAATTATACCACCTTAAAAAAACATCCTGTATTTGATAGTCATTTTTATTTGGAACTAATTTGGTAGGGAGAAAGTTAGCCTAGAAAATAAACATTTACAATATTGGAGAAACTTATCTTCAAGAGAAGTGTGTGTACACTATCTACCAAATAACTACTGCCATTTTAGAAAACAAACACAGAAATACTTACCCAGATCCAGTGTGCAAAGAGTATGACATGTAGAAGGAATATCTGGAGTGAGTTTAAACACATCAGCTTGAAGTGCATTGATTATTTTGTGTTGAAATGGAGTAAGTTTTAAACCATTACAAAATCATCATATGCACATCTATAAACATCCACACAATTCAGGCCAATGTTGAGTGTGTTTTGGGCAAGTAGGGCAACAATAGCTTTTAAAATACTCTTTTAATAAAGTACTTTTATGAGTGTGGAAGACTTACCTGTTGAGAAGTCCCAGAAAAGGTCAGGTACAAAAGTATGCAAATACAATGCTGCATTTATATGTAGCAGGTATGCACTCACCAATTTGAGCACTCAGGGAACTCCACTGTCATTCAGGCATCACAAGGGACACTCAGTAATTTACTTCCAACAAATCTGCTTGTAATTGTGCTTCAGTGTCTAATGCTTGTTAAAGCTTGCCTTGTGATCAGACTGATGTTCTTAAATAGAGTGTACCAGAGGTAGCAAGCATAACACTGGTATTGGTTATCAAAGCCCAAAATAAGGTGGCTGGAATGCAAAGAATAAAACATCCTGTTTCCTCAGGCAAGTATATTTTAGTCCCATTATACAGTCTTCCAGTAGTTACTGCCTTCTTTCACAGTTTTAGCAAGCCCTACTTAACTGACTATTATCCATACATTAAGCATACAGTCAAATGCTAGCAATTCTTATCATTGTACATTCAGTTCATGTGCTAACCACAAAGCAGCAAAAAACAAATTATTAAATTTCTTTGTATGCATATGTCATTGTGCAACATCCTTTTCAAGGGTTGTGTTTCAGGTCACAAATATTGATTGCTATTCCTTGAATTAGCATGACATTTCCTAGGAGCACTTAGTCATATATACATATTGAATAAATTTCAAGATAACATGTATTTCACTAACCTTGCTTTCATTTAGTGACATTACTCACTTAATACAAATTCTTATGCTCTAAAATGCTCTTTTAGCATCTCAGTTCTCTTGATGCCCCCAATTTTATTTCCATGTTCTGTAATCAAATTCTGTCATACTTCGGCTTACTAACAGTAGTACAAAAATCATATGTGTTTCCTCAGCAAGACTGTGTTGGGTTGACCCCAGCTGGACACCAGGTTCCTGCCCCCCAAAGCCGCTCTATCCCTCCCATCCTCAGTGGGGTTGTGCAGAGAAATCACAACCACAGGCTCCTGGCTCAACATAAGAACAGGGAGAGATCACTCACCCATTGCTGTCATGGGCAAAGCAGCCTCAACTTGTGGAAATTAGCTTAATTTTTTACATTAGCAATTCAGAATAGGATAATGAGAAATAAACCCAAGTCTTATAACACTCTCTCCTCACCTCTCCCTTTCTCCTGGGCTCAGCCTTACTCCCATTTTGCAATACCTCCTCCAAGCAGTGCAGGAGGGCCTACCACTGACCTACCCCTCCTTCTTCCTTGACTTTATTATCTGCAGGGTGCTCTCTCTCACTTAGTTTGACTCCTCTCTCCAGTTGCTGTTTCCCAGAAGTTTTACCCCTTGTAAACCTGTTATCTCTTTTGCTGAGGTACTTGTCCTTGGCTAGGAGGGGAGCTGTATGTCATTGGCTCTGTTGGACGCGGCAGGGAGCTTCTACCAGATTCTCACAGAAGCCACCCCTGCATTCTCCCAGTACCAAAAGCTGATCATGCAAACCCAACATACAGGAGCTTAATTTTTACAAAGTAGGGTAATGCACGCACTAAGAAACGCTAAAAAAAAGCAAAACTGTTTAAGTCTATGAAGTATATTTGTTAGCTGTTTTCCAATATTGTTGGTATACCATATTTAATGCAATAAAAGTTGTCCTAGAAAATTTAAGCACGGTTCTGTCCTTATTCACTAAGAAGCAAAAAATGTTGATAGCACAGCAAAATATTATTTTATTATAACCAAAGATTAATATTTAAGACTCCTTATACAAATTCATATTTAACAAGTATATTCTAAATGGATTTTTTTTTTGTTATTTTAGAGATTCCACATTGTAACAGTCATTTTAGTGTATGGAGTGCACTGGTGATTATAACTGATCTAAAGTAGTGCTCCATCTTTCCTATTTAGTTTATTTAAATCTGCTGGAAAAATTAACTAGTAAAATTCCACCTTACCACTCTGAGAAGCATTTTTTGCACTCTTATGCTTATCTGCAATTACTCTTTGTCATATTTCATACATGTTTTTACATTCACTTAAACTAAAAACACAAAATACTGCTTTTATGCTTTTAGACTCACCATCTGACTTGAAGAGAAGCTTAACCCCATTACAAAGCAATGGTAGGCAACAGTCACCTTCAAAGCAAATACTTTAAGGAACTCATTTTTCAAAATAAAATTAATTATCCCTTAGTTAATAGGAAATTTCAGTTGCAAGGAATTATTATAAGATAAGATTATATAATCTTTCAAAATCGAACAAGCTAGAAAACACAAACACTCTCATAATTCATTAAAAATTCCTAGAGGAAGCTTCAAAATCTGTATTATTTGTTCTTTCAATCATTCAGCAAAATTACAGTTCTTAACTTGTCCACAAGACTATGTTTTGTGCAATCAAGTCAGTATGTGCCAAATCTAACTTCCAGAAAACCCTGTCAGCTAATCATACATCAGCCTGCTTGATAAAGCAAGTACTATCAGTAGCAGAAAAGGCACACATTGAATATCTTGACAGGCAACAGGCACAGCATTTACAGCTTTGCTATTTGGTAAGCTTATTTTAGAATTTAGCAACGAGTATCAAAACATGATAGAAAGCTACTTTAATTGGCAATGGAACAGTAAAGAGCACTCCTTCCACAAACAACACAGATCAACATCTTCATCTTAATGAATGGACCATATGAACCTGTTACCTTGAATCATCATATTACATTGATTTTGAGGCTATGAAAGACTTTTTTGCTCACCTTTATCCTGTCTCATGTGACAAATTGTGAGAATTACCTGAGTCAGTTACTGCATCCTGTTGAAAAGCTATAGGTGAGCTACAGCATCTCTCTTTCTATCACATGCAAACTCAGTTTAAAAGTTTCAAGTGAAGTAAAGATCCACAAACTTTTCCATTGACAAATTATTGTCAGTACTGACATTTGTTTATTATTTTATTACATTTTAGATATTACATTTTAGATATTTAGATTTTAGATATTGGTTTGGCTGTCAGAGTGAAGAGCATGAACAGATTTATTACTTATTATTAAGAGGTTATTTTCAGGAAAGACTATACTGTCATGTCTTCTTTCAGTCCTCTATCTTCTTTAGGAGATAAAACCTGCATTAGCTTAGAATTGTCATGGCTTTTTCTAAAATTTTGAGTTTTCAGCTTCTTCTTTGAACTAGTAATTCCCTAATTTGCTGCAGCATTCCAGTGACACAATGCCAAATGGAGTGATGTAAAATAGTCTTGATTCTCTTTGCAACAAATTTCATTATTTTTGTATCCAGCAGCTGCCTGAGCTCTTCTTATGAATATGTGCTTTCACTGTGACAGACAATCAGTTTTAGTCTCCGTATTGGGTGACTATATTCTCCTCATACCTCTAGGACATGGCCTTTTTAATCCAGAAGCACAATCTCATACTTGGTTGTGCTTCACACAAATATTTCGATGGCATCCAGGTTGTTAAATGATTTAAAATTTTACATAGCATTGATTTGTCTTCAAGTGTTTAATTTGTAAGTGTTTACGTTTGTCATGCTTACAGCTCTGTCAGTAGTAATTTCACACCACATAATTGATAAAATATGTTGAAAGTGTTGAACTAAGAATAAGTTCCTGTGAGCTCTCATTAGAAATGCCAGCAGATGCAGGTCTGTAATTTGTAAGTCACTGAGCTCTCTGCTCTCACATCAATCCACCTTATGAAAATATAGTTCCCCAGTTAATCACAGGTCTCCACAGACAACACATATCTTTACAAACCATGCTTTTAGCTCACAGGGAGAAGTACCAGTACATATATATGACTGTCATTATTTATAAATCCATTCTGACTGGTATTTATTAGATTACCCCATTCAAGTGTTTTGTTAATAATGTCTAATTTTAGGTACATTCTATTTGGCCTTTAATCAAAGTTGGATGGATGTGCCAGTAAATATGCAGATAATTTTGTTTAGTTATTCAACAGTTATTGAGCAGACAGATGCCTCGAACGTTTTATTAACAATTTTTTTCCAGTGTATATATCTTAAGATAACTTAGTATGAATCCTTTATTTCTTATTGTACATTAAATAATTACTTACCTTTATACTTTCTACCAAAACCTCCTTTTTGTACCTTTTATCTTTGTCAATAGTTTCCCATACTTCTTAGTTTATGTTTGATGTTCAGTAGCATTAGCTTCTCCCATCTTCCATTTCTTGTAAGTATTTTTGTTAATTTCTTCATTTCCACTCTACATTGCCTTTTGTTTAGTTCCATTTCTTTGGTTTTGATAAGAATCACTTTCTTAATGGATATATAGCAAGCTTGACAGAACCTAGAAAAATGCTTTAAAGTAGTATCCAAATGTCAGTCGTGATAAATTCTTACTACTATCTGATTTAGCTATGTTTTTATGCCTTTATGATAGGATCTTTTTAAATCATTACATATATATCTTACTTTTATACTTCTATTATCTATGCACATTGTAAATGTGATTTATTATAGCATACTGACAAATGAGGGAAGAGGCTGAGTGAAAAGCTTGCCTGGCATGAAGACAAGAAGGCATTGTGGAGACTTAATAGCATCTTCCCAGTACCTAAGGGCAGGTTACCAACAAGATGAACCCAGACTCTCTACTGATGGACATGGCAGAAAAAAAAAAAAAGGAAAATTGAGATGCCACCTTTACATATGGAAAAAAATCACTGTGGCACTAACCAAGGGTAACTAGCAGAATGCCTGGAAAGCTCAGGTAATGTCTGTCCTTTGAGACTTGTCTGACTAGATGAAGATGTGAACAGCCCAGTCTGATCACAGAGTTGATCCTGCTTTAAGCAGGAGGGTGGATCTCCATCCGTCCCATGCAACCTGAATGATTCCAGTTATGCAATAAGATCACTTACAACTGCGCCAGTATTTATTTTTAATTTTGTTTGCAATTCCCTCTACCTTTCTGAAGGAGGATAATGTTAGCATTCAATTGGGTTGGTTATGACCATGCTTTAGGTTTCAATTTTGAGAAAGAAAGATACTTAGAAATTCTATGATGTTTTAGAATTAGCCACATGAGACCAGTTTTTGTCATTCTGAGTAGATTACCTAAAATAACACAAGTTCATTAAACATGTGAATGCCTCTACCAACATTTCCCTTGTTCTTTGTTTTGTATAGTAGATGGACTATTCTCTATAACATAAAATCACCATTGCATGTTCAGTAGGATTTTGTCAAACAATCATTTAAAAACTCAAATTTGTGTACATTGCCAATAGCAAGCTGTGATAAAGTCACAAATTAACACTCAACAGTTGTATCAATAACTTTTCAGAGGAGTTCAGGTAACACAGGTTGAGCAGTAATCTGTTGATACAAATTACTTGGTTTTCAAGTCCTAGGACAGTTCTTTAACCTTTATGTAATTTGGCTGAAGTCTATTTCCTATATCCTGTAGGCCACAGGCTGGCTGATATTGAACATACAGTATTCCCTTGCAGTGAATGTTATACACACAAATGTTTTCTGCTGACATGATGTGGGCCCAGATAGTACTCTGTGCTACTGTGCAGTTCTCTGTGCTACTAAAGAATTTTGGTTTCAGGATTTAATGATTTAAAAAGAAAAAACTCCAACTATCTCTTCTCCAAACAGTCCCTTTTGCTTGGCTTTCTAATCAGTCTTTTTTCATTGATCAGAAAAATGTCTGAACATGAGTGCCTTTTGATAAAATTTAAAGCTAACACCTTAAAGATAATTATTGCCATAATACTGACCTTTTCAATGCAGTGTGAATGTTGAATCTTAAAGTGACTTCTTAAAATATTAATGCTAATGAGAATTCCTTTGCTTTCATGTCTGAATTTGTAACTCCTTGCCATAAACAACATCAGTAATATGCCTGTAGGCTTATGACTCTCCCATAAAACCAATCACATTAGCAATCTCATTTTGAAGCTGGTATTAAAAGTGGGATAGGAAAGTGTTTCTGTATTAGCATAATCCAGACAGAACTTGCTGCATACAGTTGAAGCATAAAACTTTTCCTGTTACATGGTCTGACAGCTGAGATGAAGATGTTTGGCAGGACTTGGCCTGCAATTTTGCAGGATTTTGTCTGTTATACATTACTACAGTGATCATTCATTCTCTAGGACCTGGCTTTACAATTCAAAATCTATAGTCACTACGTATTTTCTCTGTGTACACTGGGAGTAAACTGAAGGGGATCATGGTATAACTTATAGCTGAATTTTTACAATGTGACATAAGAAAAATGCAAGAAAATATGTTTTTTCACGGCATGCACACAAGCACGCTCTCAGCACTTCCTAAATAAATGTAAGTATCTTGGTAAATGCTATTTCCTTTGTTTAATGACATGGATCTTCTTTTCAGCTGCCCTTTTATATCTTTTCCTCCACTTCATAAAAAAATATAAACCACTACTCTTTGTGGGAAATAAGGAGTGTACTGTCTTTAGTATAGAGTAGATTCAGATCTACATCTCTGCATTGCTTTCAAAGCCTTCACAACCAAGGAATTGATTGGTGCTTGCTAGCTTCTTAAGTAATTGTTGCAGACAAGATGTCTTCAAATCATATTGCAGCAATGCCAGTCATAAGTAACTTCAGCCACCTAAAAGCTAGGCATTTAAATAATTTTTCTTACACATAGTTCTTTTCTTTAAATATTTGGTAGTGAGGAGAAGTTGCTGCATCTCGTATTCCAGGTTAGGTACTCACAGAGTGAATTTATGAATGAGAGTACATTTAGAGACAAACTAGAAATTAAAAAACAATGAAATATGGTTATTAGAAGATCAAATCAGTTAAAGATGGGAACTATAGCTACTATTAATCAAAGAATCAAAAATTCAGGCCTTAAAATTTTAGATAAACAAATTTTGGTTCCTAAACGTCTTCTCTACTTCAATTCTCTTCTGAGGAGTCTTGTCTAGCAAGAGTGGTTAGCCACTCTTCTGTGTTTTTATTTGTGTTTTCAATTAGAGTATACTTAGTAGATGGACAACACATTTTGTACTAGAAAGCTGCTGAAAGTAGCAAGCTCAAACTTAGAGATCAATTGTTATTTATTTTAATTTTTCTGACGTGGAATAAATGTATGTATTATGTTCACCACAGATTTTAATAAGTCCAAATAAAATTTCATATATAAGTTGTCAGTGGAAATGCCCGAGCAATTTGTGAGAATATAGTTACTTCATGTAATGTGAAGAAGCCTCTACCTGCTATTATTTTGTTTAGCCGTCATAGGTGTTTAATTACATTCTTTTGATGTCAGTAAAATAATTTAACTTCCCCTGAAGACATTGAAAGACATCTGCTATATTGAAAAAAGTATTTTCCCATGCTACAATTTGAGCATTACGCATAATTACTTGTAAAACACATATCTATATCTTTCCCAGTTCAAAATAAGCCTTATGCTTTAATAAGAATTCAGCCATTATATTTTGCTTTAAAGTAGAGTCACCAATATACATAGCAAAATGTATGTTTTCATAACAAATAACTCAATAGCTGAAGATATATTTGGCAGGTGTTCTAATGGTGTAATTACAAAGATAATATTTCATTCAATAAGATTTTTTCTACATATCCAAACAGTAGAAACCAGAGCACAGCTGCATAATTTATAATCATATTTGGAATTTAGGAGCTGGGTTAGCATATTTGATGGTGTATAAAACTAAGAACTCAGTCCAGGTCCCAGGTCCATGATTCTCTAGTGCTCATTTTGGAATCAAATTCCTTCTATTCTATAAATATCAGAATAGAAACATAAAAAATAAGGCTCAGGTGAGTGTGCTCATCCCTTTCCATTAACTCTAGAGGAAGCCTAGAAATTTTACATAGAGTAGATTTAAAGACTAATAGGTGAGATATATTCCACCATAAATATTGCTATCTCTGTTCTACAAAAACCTTGGCATTGCAAGTAAATTTAGATGCAAGAACTTTCATTGCTCATTTAATCCAATATTGTTATAAAATACAAAATTACAATATATGTTGTAAATATGTGCTATAAAACAACAGTAATAGAATATTAACATGTAGAAGGGATGAGAATTAAAATTCTGTCTAGCACCATTGTCATCCTCTTGGGAATGTGTCTTATGTTATCATCATAATAATTATCTGGGTTTTGAACATAACATATTCACTACTAAATATTTTTATGGTATGTGAAAATATATTTTAGTAAAGCAAACCAGTCAATGATCTTCATTGTATACAGCATTTGTTTCATATGCAATGAAATCCAGCTATCTCTTGTGCCTAATAAATTCAATCAGGGAAATGCAAATACAAAATACTCCATTTATTTTTTCCATATGGCAATTATAATGTAGTACAAGCTATGAAACTTATATATAACTTTATTTATTCTTCAACTTTTAGAATTCATCTAGAGTTCAATGTGAATACTTAAGAATGAATGGCATTATAAATTGTTGTTATAACTAGAATTTAAGATATATCTACTTAACATAAATAAAAAGAAACACTCATTCAAATCTTTAAGTAGCCTAACTATTAGAAACACAATACATCAACATTAATTTCATTGGAAACTCAGCAAGCAGGAAAGATTCAGACACTACTTTCCAACCTCTTGGTGGGATGTACAGTTTCCAACATCTTTTTTCTGGCCTTTCAAAATTATGTCTCTTGGAATATAAAAAAGAAGATTATTGTCATCAGGCAGTTACAGACTAAGGTGATGCTAGAGGCAATATTTATAGTCCTAGAGCAGTTACAGAGATCATACCTGATTGCATATATGTGCACAGGGAGAAGGCAAAAGAAAATGAGAAAGTGAAGGGACAATGAAAAGAAATCAGCATTGAGCTCTCTCCTAGCAGGAGCTGTGGTAATATGAAATTGGATAATACAATATTTTGTAGGCTTATGTGATTTACATCATCCTAAATAGCTTCTGAAAACAATTAAGCCACCAGTGCAGACCTTAGAAGATGTGATGCTGCCTGCCTCTCACAATTTGAAAGCTCAGGAATTTGAGTGCTCTATTCCTTATCAGCTTCAGTCCCTGACTGCTTATATCAGCTTGATCAATAGTTGAATTTCAAAGTAGCAAAAGAATAAAAAGCAGTAGCAAAAAGCTGCTTTCAAAAGATGGCAGATTACTGACCAAACACAGTTCATAATATCCTTACTGGCTAACTCACACAACAGGATCACCAAACAGTCATTAGGAAGCCTAAAATGGTCTTAAATTTCCATTTTCATGAATTTTAGCAAGCAGTGGCAGATTTACTCTCAGTCATCCTCTTTTTCCTTTTTCTGTATCTGTTTCCATAACTCATGATTTGACATCTGAGTTCTGACAATATCAGTCACGGTCTATGTTTCATACAAGTTGCTCTCTTTCATGCTGCCACTGTACCCAGATAATGTCTGCAGTCCTGTTCTGCAATGTCCAGGCCTCAGACACAGGACTACATATAAGCAGTTCACTGATAACATCATTTCCTCTGACTCCTAACAGCCCCCCCAACAATGGGAATACACACTAACAACAAAAAAGGGAATCTATGCCTATGAAACATCTCAGACTAGACTAGTAGCTGAGATTTCATCTAAGGACAAAAATGAAGAATTATTCTCTTTGCTTCTGTCAAGGTCTTTGGGTGCATCTTAATGCTAGTCAGCAGAAAAGATCAGCAGATTTCATGAAAGATCAGTGTGGATATCTGTTTCCCAGAGGAAAACCTCATTTTTTTTCCTATGTCTATCTGACATAAATGTTTTGCATGGAGACCAATTTCATAATTTCTGAGCAAGGAAGTTACTCTTCTAAATAACAACCAAACCATAGTTATATTTGAATGATGTTGAGTCAATGTGAGCTTGAGAGCTACAGCCATATACTGAGCAGCCACAATTTATAACTGACAAGAAAATAAGAGGAGCTGAGACAGTCTTAACAAAGATCAAGGCTCTTTTAAAAATAATTTGTTCTTTTACAATACTGCCACAAGTAAGATAATAAATTGTTCATGAGTGAAGTTATGATGGGGGATTGCTTGGCAGTCTGGCTGGATATCAAAACAGTATTTTACAGAGTAGGATTAGCTGAATAAAAGGTGAAGTGTCAACACATTTAATTTCTAAAGTATCATGAAAAAAATATAAGACTTTTAATACAATGAAGTACCAGTGGACACTTTACTATTCTTGACATAATCCTTGAGGACATGCAATAATTGCCTTTCAAGTTTTAATATTCATTTGCTCATTCATTTTCACAAGTGTATAACTGTGCTTTTGTAGCCAGGCACTGATGGTGCTAACAAGGTTGGGTTTAAATATCTAGGGTTAAACTAAATTTAACAGAACCAGTAGCTAAAGCCTTACCCAGAAATTTGGGGAAAATACACACCTCTTTTTGGTATGGCTAAGACCAGAATCCTCTCTTGAAAGCATTGCATCTTCAGATAAATAAAAACAACTCTAAAGAAACAGGAGAATATAAGAACATTAATGTCAGAAGACACAAGGACAGATTTACATGTCTGTAACAGAAAAACCACTTCGGTGATACCTTCATCTGCTGTGTCTGGTATCCAACCTTTAGACTCCATGTCCAGTAGACCATTGTTTCTTTGAAGATTCCTCACTTTTCCAACATAATACATTCAGAGCAAACTAATCACACAATATCTCAGAGATGCAGGTTATGAGTGGCTGTGCTCAATCTCTTAGGAAAATGCTGACTGTCAGACACACCATTCTAGCAGCACCCTCTCATCTCATGCAACTGCTGCACTTAGTCATGATGATGCAATGACAGACAGACCAGAGCTTTGCACTAAATTGTTGTCTTCATCTGAGCAATCCACACGTGTCCCACCCAGCGGAGCCATGGGCGTTGGAAAAATAGCCTTGGTCATAAGTCATTATGGTTTAGCTGTGTGCTCGGTGGGGAAAAGGAAAGATTAAGGGGGTTTGAAGCAGCAAGAATCGTGGAAAAATAAAGGGATAAAGTGGTAACTGAGCAGGCAGAGCATTAAAAGTAGGTGATCAGTGGACTTGCCTGTTCATGTTCTGCACAAAGGGCTCATGTGTCTGCGTACAACATCTGTAAAAACCCAAGTGAAAGCAAGCATCAACCCCTGAGAAGGGATCAGGGCTCAGAAGCCCATGTGTCCATGGTGTGAGTGAGGGTGTGCAAGTGGGTGTGCGAGGACTAGCAGGGCCTTGGACAAGCTGGACTTGCTGCAAGTGTGTGACGTGGACTGGGAGCAAGGCAGGTGTGTGTGTTTCCAAGGGTGAGACCACAAGAGGACCTGGCTATGGAAGGGACTAGGGTGTTCCCTACTGTCAGAGGGACTGTAGGGTCTGGGACCATAGGGTCTTGGGGGCTCTGAGGGTGAGATCAGCTGGACAGTAGACATGTATCTGGAGCAGCAGCTGGAGTGGGCCTGCAGACTCAGGGGTTCGTGTGTCCCACTGGCAGCAGCTGAGGGTACTGGGAGCCAGGGGCCACTGCTGGCTTGATTGAATATCTGAGTTCAGCTGCTAGGGGGATCCATCCTGTACATATATTCCCACTAGCAGACCTCCACCCTGCTCAGCCAGAGAGGGGAGCTGGGTGAGGCTATTGGTCCTGTTTGTGTGAGTGCTGAGCCTGTCTGTTATGTGCATGGCCGGCTGTATGCACATGAGTATTTGTGATGGGTGGGTGTGCATGTGTGCCTACTGGGAATGCATGCTCAGGTAATATTGCATCATAAGCCAGATTTATGGATTAATTTATTTAAGTTATAGATATATTATTTCCCAAATAATTACAATGCATATTATGGAATAAATGAAAAACAATACCAGGTACAACATTTAAGCTAACATTTTGCTAAATATTTAGTTACTGATTTTTTTTTAAACTTTTTGTCTTTTGAGTGATAAAAAGTAAGGAAAATTCCACCTTCAAAAGGTTTACTTAGACAACATTAGAAGAACTCTTTTCACACTGTCCTGGAGAGGTGCACCAGAAGTTAAATGAAACAAAGCTCTACTAAAAGCTCTATCTGGTGAGATATAGATATCTAAGCCTTTAGTTTCCAGTGGTGATGAAAATAGAATAGCTAAATAACTAATATAAGGACAACAATATTGACTAAACACATGTTCAGGATTGGCATACAATAGATAAATAAGATAATAAAAACACTAGAAAAATATATTAGAATCATTCCTGCGACTGTTTTTTTAAAGACTTAATCCCCTCAAAAAATATCACAATAGCAATGCTGATGCTGTCATCTTACCCTTCAGTAAGAGTGGTAATAGAAATCCTGTAATTGTAAAAGATTTCTAGACAAAATAAAATTATTAATGCACTCTTAATTTTTTTTCATCTCTCACCATCTCAGCACCAACTTCTAATGAATCACAGAAAGTGCTGTATGACTGTTTTACTAATAGAATTGTGATAAATTTCTTATTTTCTGTTTAAAAGAATCAACTTAATTTTATTTCCAGGTTGCTTTTCACAAGATAAATGAAGGTATTATGAATTCAGGAACATTCAGAAAATGAGCAAGCAACTATATTTAAGAAATTAAAGCATCTGCTGACTGAAATTAATTAGCAGAGGGCAGAAGAGATTTTTATTCAGTTCAGTGAAACTGATTCAGAAAATCAGCTGTGCCATGCTTGGGCTCAGTTTTGCTAAGAAATTATAGAGAAATGTCAGTTAACAAGACAACATTTCTGTTCCACTGAATCACTGCTGCCCAAAGGTACAATAGTTCATTTCCTACAGTAAAGCAACCTAGGAATTACAGTTAATTGAATTGATTAATTCCATCCACATTACTCTGGCCATTGCAGACAGTTTTTAGACTGATCTTCAGGAATGGGTTTCTTCATCTTCTGACATGATTCTCATTAAAATAATCTTCTCATCCTTTTAGGCATTTTCCTATGTGTTCTGTGAAGCTTCATATGTTCAAAGCAAAGTGAGATGAGTCTATAAATGAAGCCTTTCATTTTTGTTTTGCTTATAGCTTATTTAAACCACAGTCTCAGAAACAAAGGTGAAAGTTTTCTGTGCTTCTGCTCCTTTAGTTAAAGCTCATAAAACTCCCAGTTGCCTTCTCTGAGACAGAGAAATAGGTAATAAAAACCAGGGGATTTACTTGAAAATAGATAGATGTACAGGAAGAAGACTGACTCTCTTCAAATAAAATCTTTCAGACATAGCCATAAAAATAACAATAACATCACCCCTTCATTTAAATATAATAAAGACCACAAAATATTATACCTAAAATTGATAATTGTTTATAAAATATTGGGTGACTCTGAAGTTGCTTTGATTCATCACCATTTTGCTTCTTAAAAATCTATTGTTTATTTTTTAAACTCATGGGTTTTCTCCTGGACTTTTGAAATCTGGAACCATGTCACACTAAGAATATCATCTACATACCTACAGTTAAATTAGAAAAGAATCCTGAGAGACTAACGACCATTTCTCATCACCTTTACTTACATAGCTTTAAGAATCCAGATTTTATGCTGCTCTAACATTTCACTCTCCTCAGAGATAAAATTTTTTCTTCAAACTCAAACCAGACTTTTTCCTGCTGTTTATGCCCATCATTTTTGATTCCATCCACCGTGGATACAGAGAACAGATTGTGCTCTTTTTCTGCAGATATTTTGCTTTTAAGAGAAACAGCAACTTATGAAAGCCCTGCTCTTGGTAAAACTTCATGTTGCACGTGAGTTACATTTTTTTGAGCACAAAGGTTCAAGTTACTATCGCTGTATATCTACTACTACTGTACTACCACTACACTATGGCAACTTCTAAGGCCTACGGTGACACAGGAATACATTTAATTTCAGTCCACTTGGGACTGGGTAGAATATAGAGGTAGGCAATCACTGGGATGGACATAATCCTGTGCAACCTGCTCCAGATGAACCTCCTTTGGCAGAACCTTCCAACCCCAATGATTCTGTGATTCTACAATTCTGTTCCTAGCATCTCACACTGGAATTCCTCAAGGCTAGCTGCAAGATCTTGATCCACAAGATCTTGTGGATCAAGTCCACATTGTTTGGATTTGGCATAGAAAGTTAATTTCATTCAAATCACCAGCAAATGTACTAAAAAAATCCAATTGTTTTTCCTTTCTATGTTGTTGTGTTTTTTCTATTTTACAACATCCAGCACCCCAGAAAATTTTCCTGTACAAACAGGTGAAAAAAGAAGATAAAGAGTTAAAATGTCATTCTGTCTCTTCCATTTATTTGTGACTCACATGCGACTAATAACTTTTGCTAAACAGAAGAATGAGTGGGAATATTTTCCCATGTAGCAGTTACCTGAGCATTAGCAGAATCCCTTCTTACCACCAGATGCATATCTCCCAAACTGGAAGATTACGCTCATCCGGCTCTTTGATTCAAAATAATTAGCATCAGACTTCCTGAATGAGAACATGTCCTGTGGAAACAGAAGGTGGTTCACAGCATTACTTAAGATGTTTGACCTTTTTCCATTCTGAAAGGTCATCTTGCAGAGAGAAGCTTTCTGAGAGGATTTCTATGCTTTTCCTTCTAAAATTCTTTAAAATATACCTTTAGAGTGGTTTCTGAAATGATAATCTTGTGTTCAGCTCCGAAAGCTGAGAACAACCTTTTCCAGTAAAATGACGTTATTTTACTCTCCATATTTGCCCTAAATCAATAAGAAGATTTTTTTCTCTGAGATACCATGTTAATATTTGGATTTCATAATGCATTTGCCCAGTGTTTTCCATAGAGTATGAAGGCATGATAGACTAAAATATTTTCATTAATTAAATGTGCAATACATGTTAGACCTCTTTTCATTAAAAATCATGTGTTTCTTCCACTGGGTCAAAAATTATTATTTTGTTTATTTTACAGTACATGGATGAGTTTCAGAAAGTTGCTGGATAGAAATATCAGAAAAATATAAGAAATAGCTGAACAGGCCAAGCAACATAGTTCATTTGTGTTTTGTTCGGAGGGGATTTTAGAAGGATACATGTTTCTCTGTAAAGCAGTGCATTCAGCAAGGACAAGGCTTCAGAAACCCTGAAACTAAAGTGCATACTACAAATCTTTCCCCATCTCCAGAATTAGTATTTATAGAAGGCAAAGGATGACAGCATAATTCATGATGGAAGGGATCCCATCTGCCTCCTCAATCAGAGGGGGAAAAAGAGATACATTTTCAAAGAAGAAGGAACCGAGCACTTGGACACCAAACCAAGCCAGTTTGAATTGCTGAACCCCACAGTAGAGTCAGTTCTCAGAGTTAATACTTATACAGTATAATGCTGGCATTTAAAAGCTATCTTGTTACTCAGCAAATGCAAATACAAGATGAATTGCCTTGAGGAATCCAAGAGTCATGTGACCTTGGGAAAAAGGCAGAGCTTGGAAGGATCACAAAATCACAGAACAGCCCAGGAAGGAGGGGACCTTAAAAGGATCACCCTGTCCAACCCTTCATGGGAAAGGGAGCTTGGATGAGATTATCTAGCATGGTGTCCAACCACATCTTGACAACTTCAGTGAAGGTTTCAGTGAAAATCTTCAGTCTTTCCTCTTAAGTGAGGCTGTCTGCCTTGCAGCAGGGCTGATCAGGCTTGGTGGCACAGTTGGTTGTGCAGTCTCCTGGCTTTGCTTCCTTTGGAACAGAAGCAGGGTGAGCTTGTGTCTGTTGAAGTGGCTGTAGGTAATATGCCCTACAGAATAAAAGCAAAGGATTAGTTTCTTCAGGAGCCCTGAAAACCACAGTATTGTGCAGAGAGTTCCCTGAGGTAGGTTTCTGGTGCTTCAGATTTTTTTTAGCACCTGAGGGAGATTTCTAGAATTTCAGGCTTAGGCACATACATAAATCAAGTTATGGAACCTTAAGTTCTCTTCTAAGAACTAAGGCTTTAATAAATGAGCCTTAATGTAGTCCCATTTACTGTAATGGAGTAAAATACTGGCTGGCCACTTTTAAAGATATCAGCCATCCTAGACACAGAAGGAAGATGGAAAATATGGAAAAAAAAGCTATTTAAACATCAAATTAAAGACTACATCACCTAATATATATTCATAGATGAGGAGGGAGGACACATTAAATTTGTCCTAGGTATCTCAATATGATGTTTCCTGATTTTTCAGTATAATGAAGAACAAGTAAGATTTAAAAAGACATTGTAGGAATAGCAAAAGAATTAGCAGCTGAGAAGCTGCACTGTGCAAGGGAAGACACTATAAAAATATAAGGAAAGTTCAACACAGAAGGTATAAGGAAAAGAAGTTTAAGGCAGAAAATGTTAAAAGAGTTGAAGCGTTAAATGTTAAAGTGCCAACAGCTGAATAAATGAGAAAGGCTTGTTCTTCATTTCAGTTGATATTTAATTACTGAAACCACATCTTATATAACTAAAATTATGCTGTATTTTGGGTTTACATATTTTATAATTTCAATATCTATCCAAAGAAAATAATAATAGTGTCAATACTCTTTGGAAAATGTTTTCACAGCAAGAGGATATCAAAGGGCAAGTCTATAATTTTAAGCACATATATAGCATATAAATCTGATATTTTAATCTAAAAATACTAATAAAATTAGAATAAAAAAGGAATTTAATTATGAACTTTACATGTAGCTTCTCAGCAAATTTACTGGCTCAAATTTAGATGTCCAAATAACTACGCAGTTCCCTCTATTAACATACTTCTGCAGACATCAAACGGAACACTCAATAATCAGCAGTGTTCCTCCATATATTTAATGCTATCTATTAAAGGAAGAGATACAGATTGATGGATTAACAATATCTTTTTTGTAATACATTAACGGTATCTCATTCTGAGCAACCACTCATTCACACATCAAAAAGATTTTGCAAGACCACCTTGTCAAATAAAAGGGTTTAATCATTAAAGAGATGATTTTTCCTGCTTAGTCTTTTTGTAGAATGAGGCAAAGGTATTTAAGGGAGGCCCAAGTCTGCAGGGTGCTTCTGTACTAATACATTCTCTTGAACAAGGAGTGGTAATGATGGTTAGACTTCTGGGCAATTTAGACAATCAATAATTCAGATACTGTCATGTTCAACAACCATTTGACTTCCCTGCAATATATCAAGACTTTCAAATTCATGTACATCCAGTAAAACTTTAAATATGAGAACAAACTTGTAGAGAATTCTTTATGGAATGCTATGAGAGATATGAATCTATTGCTACAATTATTATCTTAACAGAATTAAAATATGGAAACCTCTGATCTTCTTTATTTGACTTCTGATCTCCTTCCAAAAACTTGTTATAAATGTGTAAAGGGGTTCATTTCTCCTGGAATATCTTTGAAATATCATACCATTGACTATTCAATATAATTGTGAAAAGTGATGTACTCAGCATTCAATATATTTAATGATGATCATTTAATAATTTCATAATTATAGCAAACACTTTCATATATGCTTCCAAATATTTTTGCATTCTTTCAGACATGTAGCTGTAGTTTCTGAACACTGGGAATATTTCTGGCTGTAGTAAAAGAAATGTTTTGGAAACAGTTCCACTACTGGGGTTTTTTTAGTGTTGATATAATAAACTTCAATATTAAGAATGCACACTTCTGTTAGTTTCGATTTTTAAATAACTTTGCTTCACATATTTGCAGTGCAAAGAGGGCTATAAAGAAACAGAAAGCAGTCATTATAGAAAGGAATTATAACTCCTATAACAAATTTTCATATTATTACAAGCTTATCAAGGAATCAAAAAGAAGATAAAAGTTTTATAAAAATGTGCAAGCTTATCTGCATGGTGAGAAGTTTAGTAGTAAACAAAACATTTTCAAAGCACTATGATGTGTAGATCAATAGTGAAGAAAATTAATTCACTGAAAAGGGGACTTTTTTTTCCTGTTACATGTTCCAAAACTTACAAAATATTTATGAAAATTTTCTTTAAGATGGTCCTGCTAGCTGACATGTACCATAAGGCACAGAGTTTATACACATGCCCGTCTGCAGCTTCAGGATACAGTTTGCAAACATACATAACACTGTGTCTTACAATATTCCATAGATATATGTGACTTGATTTCTGAAAAAAAATACATAAAATCTTTTGAGTAGGACTTAATACCAAGCCAGTTTTACAGGGTAGAACTAAGGAGAACCTGGTTGTTGGGTCAGGACTCAAAATACTACAAATTATAACCTCTTTCTAAATCACAGAGAGATTACTAGCAAGCAAAAGGTGACTCCGCATCTTGTTTTCAAATAAGATGGGGACAAGCTGAATGAACAATTTCATTCAAGTCTGTTTGAAAAGACAAAATTAAAACACTGCATCACCCCTGGAACTTTCTGAGATATTGCTTCAGCAACATGTCAATGAAATAAGGCTGTCCATCAGAAATGCCCAGGTTTGGTGGTTTGGCATTTTTTTTACCTTTTCAATTTTTTCCTCCCTCCATGAGAAGTATAGCAGTAATACTTGGGGTAGCATCCACCTAGATGGGAATCTGTGCATAAAGGACTACCACAATCATATTGAGTCAAATCACCTTTGATACTGCTTTCTCAAAAAGATGTTCATGGGTTCTGACACAGTAAAAACCCCTGCAGAGTGCTGATGAATCCTTGTTTCCATCTGCTACCACTGGATTTTATGAAACACAGTCTTCATCATTACTCTTCACAGAGCAAAGACCACACAATTTTAGATCACTGCAACTGTTAGACTAGCATTGACTACATTCAGGAAAAAAAAAACCTGAAAAGGAAAGAAAAGGGAAGCCAAGAGGGATAATTCGTTTCTTCAGGGTAAATGATAGCCACAGCAAACAGCTTTACAGGCTCTCTAAGGATACCAGATCTCTACACCTCTGACACTAAGGTAAATATACAAATCTAGATAAAACACCTACACGCTTTCCCTTGTCTCAGTTTCCTCAGCAGCTTGAAGCACTTCTTTGATCTCAGATTAGAATCCCCTAGGGTTTTTTTGATCTCTGCCCCTGTAGCTCATGATTCCTGATCTGATCCCATCTCACTTGTATATCCAGTTTTCTGGTACTTTCCCCTTCTTTTCTTTTAAGCATACCTTGGTGACTTGACTACTTCACACTGTCCTAATAAACTTCCAAAACTGGTAGCTGTTTCTTAGTAATCTTCCTCTGCAACTTCATGTTAAAAATTGACAACCAACTCCAAATGTCAAAAGGATTATGCAATCAGAGGCTTTCTTCTGAAGATAGTGGCCCACCATCCAACACTGAATAAGGAAAGAGAGCACAAGCAGATTCCAGTCAAAGCAACTTCATTTTGTATCCAAGCTGCAAGCCTTCTGTATCTTATTCAGTGTATAGAAGTGATTACTGAAATAGTCATGGGCAGACATTTGAATTATGAAATACCTTAAATTTTGGTGATTTTGAAGAGTTTACATTCTTGATGAAAAGTTGAAAATTTCTAGGAAATCCAAAGTATGCTTTGCTTTTTTTTAGACAAAATTGTATTTCTATCAAAAATAAGTTCCAATGAAATGCCCTAAAATTGGGAAGATTAGTTACATACACTTTTTTTTTTACAAAGTTGTAAATTTATTTTTAAAGATATAGACAAGCATATAATGTTAATGAACTGGATAATCTTTGATGAGAAGTGCAACAAAATTTTTGAGAAACTTTGGGGAGCAATTATAAGGAAATGGAGGGAAAATGAGTTAAGAAGAGCTACAGTTATAACATTTGCAGAGTAGCAGGTCTGGGAAACCCGATGAGCTGTAAGATTCATTATTTAATAATTAGGAGCAAAATTTTGAAAGGTATTCAAAACAGGAATGGTAAGCTTATTCCTGATGCTGTAAAATATGATAATGTGACTCATTCATAGGGGAATTCTAATGGCAAAAATAGTAAGCTTTGAGATCAACACAATATTTCAAACAGATTTATGTAAGGCCAAGAGGCAACTGCAGTGATAACAGCAGGGTAAGAGTCAGGCAGTTAGGTACATTTAGATACTGGAAATAAATAAGTGATTTTTAAAAATCACTACATTTTCTATAAAGCTTGTATATCTGGTTGTGGAGGAAAGAAAGTACCTTAGCTAAAAATATTTCTACATCTAAAAGCACTAGTATTGCCAACAGGTACAGAGAAAAATTGATGAAATGGGGCTTAGAAAGAACATAAACATCTACTTTTGGTTATCTTACTTTAAATTTAAGTAAGTACACTAAAAAAGAAAAGAAATCAGCATTATCAATGATATGCTGCAATGATAGAAGAGAGACCAAAGAACAATAGAGAGGAATTTGGGGGTGTGCTCATAGTGAACTAGGAAGGAAAAATGTGAAGAGGAAATTTGGCAAATTAATAATACTTGAAAGCATTTAATTTCTGGTTGAGTTTTTTTCTTCCCCCCTCCCCCTCCCCAAATCCTTAAAACATTTTAATGATGCTTTAAGTGACTCTTCCTTAGATGAGGTCAGTTTTGAAATGTCATTATTTAGCATAGTGAAAATCACTATTTAGCATAGATATATAGGTTTTTCATCTGTAGATTTCATATCAAACTTGCATTTTTCTCTTGCTGTGCATTAGATTTAGATGCTATTAGGTTTTCCTTATGAGGTCAAAATAGGTATAATACATAAGTTCTTTGCTGAGTGAGATTTAGCTAACATGAAAACTGATATAATTGCCACAATAATTGAGAATTTTTAAAAATGAAATTCCTAATGCTGAAGAAGCAGGAAGAATTTCCTCACATTTGTCCTTGTTGATGGCTGCAGTTGTTAGCAGCAGATGCTCCCATACTAAGGCTAATAATGGGATACCTATTGGAGCAGATGGAATAAGCATTATTGCTGGCACAGCATAAAATAATTTAAATTCATAGGTTTGAAAAATGCTTTCTAAAGGAGTTTGCAAAATGCACCAGCAGACATGCAGCTAATGGTATCTGAGGTACATAAGGGCATTGCTTGATGGGAATGTAATGACACTACTTCTGTGTATGTGTGGGAATACAGTCACAGGACTATTGGCAAAGAGAAATATTTTAATGTCCTTTGATCAAAATGAAAAAGAAAAACGGCTAAAAAATTTTGAATTTCAAATACTAATAAAGGTAAAGTGTAACAGAGACGTGGGGTGAGAATTCACTGTACTATAAAACAGATTACCTTGTTATCCATAATTATAAGCAACTGTTCATTACTTTGCCAGTCTGAACTCTTAATTTGGTTGAAAGAGTCAGAGATTTTGCATTTATACCCTGGAGAGCTAATTTTCTCTCCAGGATGCCCCAAAAGTTTTGGCAGTTGCTAGTGCTTTTCCTGTCCCTCCAGAAAATGAATGAGTTGATGAGGACTGATAAGAGGAACTATTTGCTGTTCTCTTGAATACTGACTGGGCTGAAAGCTAGTTTTCCTGGATGGAACAGGAAAATGAACCATGTTATGGTATCAGTCTTTCCCACAACTATCTCACTGGACCTCAGCAGCAAAGTCCTTTTGGAAAATCTTTATACTACCTCTCTGGCTTCACACACAGGCCAGAATGAGCATGCCTCCTTTAAAGTGACCAACTGTCCCCAAATACAGCAGTCATTTCCTTTCAAGCCTTTCTTCAATTCTGTGCAATCCGTGCATTTCTTCTCTACTGACAATAAAAATTATATTTGTTTTTATTTATGAATTGTAGTTTCTTTACTGACTCATCTCAATCACAGGACAGAGATTTGGCAGTTGAGATTCATAAGTGAGGCTCTTAAAGCGCACCCCTTCTCTGTCCAGCCATTAAGATCCTTGCTACAGTTATCTAAAGGTCAGTTGGTTTCCCATTGCTACATTAGAAAAATGCTGCTTACACAGAGCAGGTGCCAACAGTATTAGACTATTTGCACAGAGAGGTGCCAACAGTATTAGACTATTTGCAAATGAAATGCTCGAAAACTGACATCATCAAAGAAGCTTAGATCCTTGTAAACATTTAAACAATTAACATTAAAGAGCTAAATCTGAAAACAGAATTGCTACCTAAATGCAGAAAAAAAAAAAAAGTAAATTAAAAAGTATAGAAAAATTAGACAATATACATTTTGTCAAGTGAAGTTTTACACTACATTACTAGAAATCATTTTCAAAAATAATATTTTTTTTAATTGTCCATAGGAGCATAACAAATACTTTTTCTGCTTCCTAATGAAAGAAGCTAGGCTTGGATTGCCTTGACTAACTTTCTGATCACAGAAAAAGTATTCTACATGGCTTTCAAAAGCCCTTCTACTGATTTGAAACAACTACTAAAATAATGATTTACTTTCATTCCTTGCCTATAAATAGAAATTCAAATGCTAACAAAACACTCAGTCATACTCCAAATTGCAAAAAAGTAACAATTAAACAGATATTTCTAACATGTTACAGAGATTATTAAGAAAAAGCATATTTATAAAATGCATTTCCAAATCTGTTCAGTGGAGCTTTCACAAAACCTGTGAACTGTGAGATATATGCAGCTCTTGAACCATCAAGATAATAAACTTTCCCCCCATACCTTTTTACAAACTGGAAAGAAATTTTACAAAGAAACCTATGAGCTCTTAACTCCTGCAACATCTGTAGAATTTTTCCAGGAACTTTTTTTACATTTGAGAGGCCATTATAACACCAAGCAAGGTCAGAAAATTAATCTGAAGCAAGGTCACAGAAATATGCTTTTCCAACTTAAACCTTTGCTTTATCCTTTCTCAACCCTGATGGATTTCCCTTCGCACTAGGGATAACAATGTATTATTGTATGATGCTGAAAACTGTGAGTAACAGTGTGTAATTTTAAAATCAGTTTTAAAAAACTGTTTTTGAAATTATTAACGTCTAATGCCCATAGGCTATAAGATTTTGCTCAAGTGAATCTACATCAAGACTCATAATTTTAGAGATCAAAAATCTACAGGAGACAAGACTGGAAATAATAAGTCCTGGACACTGATTAATGAAAATATTGAAATGAATTATATAAAAGACTTCAGTGAAGGCCTTAATTTTACCTAAAAGCACAAATATGAGCAAGTACCAACTAACCTTTTAAAATAAAGATATACTTAGCACCCTGAATCTGTAGTACCTATGTCAATTAAAAGGGAAAAAAAACCTGAGGGAAATTGCTTAGCCATAAAAGAAGGATGTAAGGTACTCTAGCTCAAAAAAATCACAAATCAAAAGGAGTTAATTAGGCAGAGAGATGAAATATATATACTGAATAGTCCAGGTGCCCAAACAGGATGTATTTCTCAAAGACAAAAGAAATTTTTTTTCCTTTAAAAATATCAAGGAATTTTGCCCTATTCTGATTTCAAGGTGAAATAGTTATTATTATTATTGTTATTAGTTTCACCCCTTCTTCACATATCTTGAAACACTTCAAGATATCCGCATAAATTGTGAATTAATAAATAGAAATGAAGACCAGAAGCACCATAAGACCTACAGGATGTTGAAGAGCAAATCTTGCTTTCACACCTACCTTTTCATTGATTTAACAAGGTTTAAATGGGGATACGAAGATTAAATGGAGATGAGGAGAAAGCTGATTTTTCTTTTCTGTTTTACAAAAAAAAAAAAGACACCTTAGATTAGTTGATACAGACTTATGAAAGCATATTTTTCTCTCATTTTATCAAAAATATTTTTTCATAGTATATACCCTCTCCGAACTCACAGGATTGTGGTAGCCATCATACTGCGTGTGAAAAAATGCATTTGAAAACATTCCTGAAATTAGAAAATTAAAGACATGAGCATACAAACAAGTTATTCCAAGGTGCATCAATGTTTGAAACTTCGCCACATCAGTTTCTCTTCAGGAACTACTATATGCAATGCTCTTCCCCTGAGGCACATGTCAGTTAATGACGGGGAGGTTATTCCTCTCTCCAGAGGATAAGCTCTCTCATGTTTCCACAGAGTGAGAATATGCAGACTATTCCTTTGGAAAGGCTCTGTTGTAAATTAGTATACAGCTTCACTTTGGAAAAAAAAAAAAAAAAAAAAAAAGCCCACCCATATTCTTAGAATTAAGGCATCAAATGGTTTAAAGAAAGAAGAAAGCTAATGTTGAAAAACATAATGTCTGACTATTTTGCCATATTGGAAATGAGTGGGACACAAAGAATGCAGTGATCAGAAATAAATACTTGACATCATTCCATATTTCCTACAGAAATGTTTACTTTGCTTACAAAAATTAACTAAATGATACAAATTTATTAGATCAATGACTCTTACAGACTGCACAAATAAAAACTCCATTACAAGTATAATAACTGGCATTTATCCAGATTATAATTAATAAAGCATATCCATTTGGGCAATAAAAACTCCAAGAGATGTAAGCATTTTAAGATTACACTGCCTTCTAAAATCTTGAGCCTTATTCTTCCTTGGAAAATACACCACAGTGTCTTTCATGTGAGGAAAGTCTTATTAAGTCACTGCTTCATCTCATTTTTAATAATGTGAACAGACTGAACTTTGTGTATAGAACAATTTTCTGCTATGAGAGCATTTACCTGATTTGCTTCTATACCCTTATTCAATTTTTAGAGTATTTTTAAATTATCAAGTATGGTACTCCACAACTGGGCGCCACTATAAACAGAATTTTCTTTAACTCATTACTTCTTTTTCTTTAACTCATTACTATATATATAGATGTAAATATATATATATATATATATATATATATAATATTTTTTTTCTCCTCTCCATTCATGCTGGCAAGACCTTCCAGAATGACTGTCTAGCCTTTTATTGTATATGGCAAAAAAATTTGGAGGACAATTGGGAAGCAGAAGAGTTAGTTGGTTATTCAGAAATTTCTGGGAAGAAATACATGTGTGCGTGACTGGCCAAGAAAAATATAACTACTTCTTAAAATGTTGAGAAACAGTGCAATGGAAGCTGGCATCAAAAACTTAGCAGAGTGAATATCCTATGCAGAACTTTGGCCAGCAACTGGACCTTCTTCTACATCATATTGATAATCATCAATCACTATGATGTAGGAGAAGAAAACTATAAATTGTACAGACAGAAAATATAAATACAATCAAAGCAGCTAGGAAAATATCCTTTACATTTGCTGAGAGCAAAAAAGGGTTCCACAAAAACTAAGCTGGGGGAAGATGTAAGACTAGAAAGACATTTGGAGGGGAATGCACAAGTTAACATCAAAGGGCTTTGCACAGGCAAAAGTGAGTTGTTGGCCTTTGACCTGCTCACCATTCCACAGCTGAAAAGATCAGAACCTCAGACTTCTTTCAGTAACACTTAAATGGTTTCACTGGAAAAGGTCAGCCAGAGAGATGCAATGCAAGCACTATTACTCTCTGACGAGGATGAAGGAAAAGTTGTGGAGAGTTAATAACAAGTTTGAGCTACATATAATATGCTATCTCCTCTCCAAAGTTACTAAGCCTTTAATCTACAAGGTGATTAAACTTTCCAATACACCTAAAATCCAGTCAATGGAGAAAAGAAGTTTTATTCTAAATAATAAACATAAAATTAGACATCCTGCAAAATAATTAATACCTTCCCATTTGGCCTCCCACCTCACAGAAAGCATGTTATTACCCAGAAGGTGGATTTATGTGTTTAAGTCATTATTTTAATGAGGAAGACTGATAGCAGACCCTTCATGGCTTAGATTGTTATGTACTGAAAGACAAGTTCAAAAGGTAAGACAGCTATGCAAATTATGCTCTTCAAATACCAGAGATATTTTCAATTTAGTTTTTCTGTAAAAATACTTTTGATCCGCTGCATTAAAATCACACTAAACACAAGAAGTTGAGACACACTGTAGACTTTATGTAACTAAATCTACAAGGAAGCCCCTTGGTTTAGTTTAACAAATTTCCACCAAAGAAGCATTTTCACTGTTAGACTTTCTTGCTGTAAAACAAATTAATTACATTTTAATAATGTGTGAGTTATTAGCACAGGTAGATTTTTTTAAAGCATCATGTTGACAGTCTTCTGAAAGTCATTACACATTGTTTAAAACTGTTCTATATCTACTTGAGTAGTGATTTCTCTACATTTAATTGCACTCCCTTCATGAATTCAGGACATTCTCTAGCCTCAGTAGGTATGGGATGACAGGATGATCTCAGATAAAAACTTGACAATGTACTTTTGTACATTGATTTCCCTACTAGCTGCACAGAAATATAATTTTCTACAGTTATGAGAGTCTGGCAGTCACTAATGTATTTCAGAATTGACCAGGTCATTTGTTCTCTACATTGAAAAGCATTGGATACAGGGATAGGCATTTAGTGACAAGGAAACCCATTAAAATGAATGGGAAATATTATTTTATAAAAACAATTAGGAGATGCTTTCCAGATTCCTACTGCAATTAATTTCATTTCATTCTAAACCAAAACTTTTAATAAATTATTTAATTAACAATGTCACTATTTTCTTTTCCAGACAGCATTGGTTTGGTTTGGGATTTTTTTTTTTTTTGTTGTTTAGGTCTTTAGGTACCTGCACACAAATATCCTTAGGAAAAGGGAGATACAAAAAAAAAAAGAAATCCATGAAAACACATATCAGATGTTTTTAAATTTTTTTCAGCAGGAGAACGTTTCCAATCAGTGGAATTTGTATATAAAGACGAAGCAGGGGCTGAACCAGTGTTTGCTTTTAAACAAAAGAGTGTATTTCCTATTTCCTTTTTAAAATCAAATTACCAATAGACAGAAAATGCAATTCACTGAACATCTGTTGTTCTTCTCCTAGATCAAATTGTTTAAATAGAGAAAGTTACTCTGTATGTGTCAAAGCAGGGGGAGCAGATGTTCGATCAGCAGGAGTGGCTTTTCAACAAGAATATATTTTAAGATGGGCAACTCTTGGTGCCCCATTCTCCTTTGTTTGTCATGTTTGATATGAGAGGAGATTATTTGCTGGACTCATCCTTGTGCCAAATTTTGGTTGGATTTATCTTTAAAACACTGGCTAGGACTTTGCACTTCAGAAATTCTTTGCTTCCGGACACTGTTAGTGTAACTAGCAGTATAACTAGTATAACTCAGTAGTTATTGTAATTAGAAATTCATTCAACACATTTGAAACCAAATATGTTGAAATTATACTTTATGTATACTCATTCACAAGTATGAAAAAACCTAATATTGTAGGCTTGTTTGTTCTTTCTTCTTAAAAGAGCTTAAACTGGAGGTATTTACACTGCTGACCTTTAAACATCTAACCCCAAATACCTAATTTCAGAGGCTAATTTTCCTGAACTATTTGTCTAGCCAGACAAAAGACTTGTACATGGAAGCTTTATGTTAAAGATCCCTAACTTAATCCAGTCAAAGTGGCCACTTTGGGGAGATTACTGGAGTCCAGACAAACCATGGAAGATGTAGAGAATGGAACTCCAAGCTAATATTTTTGCTCTACAGTGTCCACCATGACCTGAGAAAGCAGCTGCATGTACCAGAGCTTCAAGGTCATTCTGTTTTCAAGTCTCTCTTATTGTTCATACCATAACTAAATCTATCTGGGAAGACTTAGTTTCTTCTCAGCAGAAGGAGAACCATCTACTTTCCATCGTGGTAATATTCCTTGGCAGAGTAGTAGACAACACATTATTTTAGTGCATTAATATTTATGTTTGAGGGTCTTATTTAAAGTATATCTTTGTGAACACTGTTCAGACTTGCATCCAGAAAATATTTTTAATTTAAATCCAGTTCTTTCTTAGAATATAAACACTCTTCTTTCTACAATGTACATATACTGCATAAATAAAAGGCCTTTTTAACCTCTGATATTTCTTGTTTTAATACATTTTTCATCATTATGAAGAAAATGAATATGGCTTACCATATGTTAGCTGCTAGCTGTAGGCTAAGAAATGCCCTCATGTCCCATAGAGACATATTTTCAAAAAATGTAACGTAGAATCTTCCAGGTTTTAGACCTGAGATTCACAGTGTTCATGACTGACCTTTCCAGCTGAAAAACAGATCTCTCTTTGCTTAATATCACAAATGGGGCCCTGATCCTTCTTTACATTGTCTTCATTCAGTTCAAAAAACTGTATTTCCCCTTTTAATGGGCTTGTTCTCATCAAATAATCAAAGGAATCAAATAATCAAAGAATGAATTAAAAATTAAAACAGGGCTTCTGCAGGTCAGGATAGAGACTGTCATGTTAAACAAGGGAGATGAAGCTCTATCTTCATATACTTCCATGAAACCTATGTTACAAGTCTTCAGTTTTCTATGGTTATTAAAGCCAAAGAAGTTTAAAAAATGTTTTCAAATAAAAATGCCTTTATGTACTCCTTACTTCAGATTTTATTTACAGAGGCCAATAAATGCTGTTCTGTTTAAATATTTTCTTCTTGGGTAAGTGTTAGATATATGATAACAGTAATAATCTGGCATCAAAAGTATACATTAAATAAACACAGATTTCACCTTCAAACACTTAAAATACCTTCAATGTTTTGTCCCTCATTATGTATTTAATCTTCTTTAGCTAATTGTAGATGTTCTGAGGCTTATACAAGCTTATTGACTTTTTTCTTTATCAAAGGTTCTGTAAGAACTTGCTTAAAAGGGTGTTATTATATACTTAAAAGCTTTTTCTCATTTAATAATCCTGAACATGACAGCCAGCTTTGGTTATGCAAACAAAACTCAGAGCTTTGTTTCATAATATTTTCTTCTGATTATTTTTGATAGCAAATAATAACTGCTTTCCAATTTCTCTACTCTTTATTTTGCTGTGTGTTTCAATACTAAATGATACTATTAGCCTTTTGCCTCTTTTCATGCTGCTGTCACATAAGGATTTGGTCTTTCTGGAAGGAGTCAGTATTCTTAGCTATTCTCTGGTAATACTTTTTCGCAATGTGCAAATAAAATAATGCTAAAACAAGGAAAAAAAAAATGTTTTTCTTTAAGACAACAGATATCAAAGAAAAAAGTGTAAGGAAACCCAAAGTATCTTCTAATTCAGTCCACTGTTCCAAAGCCAAACCAACCATCAACAACATTCTTGATGTATGTTCTTCTAAATTGTTTTGGGGAATTTTCAACAACATGAATTTTCCCTTTGCTAGTAAACACTCCAACTCTCTATATATTTATAAAAAATAATAATATTTTCCTGCTCCTTGATTTTCTACTCTTTAATTCTTGTTCACTAATCTCTGGAATTGAGTAAGGACTGTGATCTGTTTGTAGTGGAAGTGCAGGTGAGGTAAGGAATATTACTTCTTTTTTAGACAACCAAAGACATAAACCCCAAACGGATTTTATGCTTCTACTTGCAACAGGACAGCCCACAACACTTATGCTGACAACTTTTTTAAAACCCTAATTTTTCCTCTTCCCATCCATCCACTTTACAGTAAGACCAGTGGACATGACATGAGAAAGTCTGAGAGCACCAGGGATGAGCCTTCTTCACCACCTGCAGACGGAGATGACTGGAAGCCCAGTATGGGGCCCTTCCCTTACCACCTTCTCCACAGAATGGGTTCCAGATAAGTAGGACAGTGGAACTCTTGTAAAAGGAGTTGTGGTGAGCACATAGAGGTAAATACACTTATACTGGAGCAAAAAAGTATTGAAAGATGAAAAAGATGATGCATGCAAGCTTTTCTTCAGGGACACCTCCTAAATGAGTCATTGAACACGTCTGGCAGCCAGGACACGAAAAGCAGTAATACCTTAGCAGAGGGAGAAGACTTCAGCTTCTTTCCCTCTGCCTCTCCCCACCACTCCCTTCTCTTTGTTGGCTCCAAAGGGGAAATCCAGACCTGACTTGAGAGGGCTTGGGACCCAGGGATAGCATGGCCCTTCCTCCTGATAACAAAGTATGCCACATCCTATAACTGTGAGCCACACTGTCCACACACAAGGGATGCCATCAAAGTATTCTTGGGCAGCTGTCAGCAATTAATCTTGTCAATGGCCACCTACATGGTGTTGTCTGATGGCCCTGGATGCAACCACACTGGGTTGTGTGTCTTTACAGAATTGTTATTTACTCGGTGATACTACACCCCAGTGATTGCAGCTGCAGTCCTCCCTCAGCATTGTCCTCATGCATGTCTCTCTCTCCCTCTTTTCATAAAAGCAAATGGGTGTGCAATCTCCTCCTTTTCATCACTTCCCTCACCAAGAGATGTTTGCCTGTTGTCCTGGCCATGCTCTGGGTGTTTTCTCATTCCACAGCTGTCTGTTACAGGATTCAGAACTGGGGTGTCTTGTCTATGGACACACTACTCTGAAGTTATCAAAAGCACTTGCAGCCATGCTCAAAGCCAATACCATGCCAAAGACTTTGCTAATTTCAGAGGTGACTGTGTCCTGTGTCCCAGAGTACTTCTGGGGCTGTTTACTAATACTGTCATGGGCTTTAGATTTTACATGAAGTACTTCTTCCAAATCAAATGTCTTTATGTGTAAATTATGAAAATAATAATGAAAATAAATAGTGTTTCAAGTTCTTAAAGTCTTCTTATTTACTGACTGTGCTGCTTGAACACTGAGGATATTTCAGATTATCATTTTATTACATAATTTTATTATATTTTCCTCTTGGTGTCTTCTTTATAAGTATTCAAATGTCCCCTACTTCTTACTTCTGTTTACCAGTTTGCCTTATTAACATTCATGATGTGGTGCTATTTGAAACCACTAGTCTTATTTTAATGCTGTTCTCACAAGTTTAGCTAATCTGTGTACAAAGGCATTTTCTGCCTCTACTCCTTCAGAATTTCACTCTTGTTTGAAGAAGCCAAAGCCTTTCCCAGGACCATAATCTAAGAAGTCAGACATTCATGTTCTAGGTTGTCCTTGTCTTCTCCTGGGTCTTTTTCATCTGCCACCATAGATGGTGACTAGTAAATGGTGAATAGTGCCCAGTCAGTCCCTGTAGAGAAGCTGGTTCACCTTCTGAGGTTGTTCAGCAATGCCCCTTCTAGCCAATTTATCCTTGTTACTGTTTTGCCATTGTTTACACTTGGCTGATTATGCCAAATACTGTTGAATGCTTTCCAATCTAACTTATGTTATTGGTATTTTTACCCCTGCTTCCTGAGAGATTGAGTAGGAGGCATGCCAGACAGCTTTCTCTTCCCTGCTTTCATTGATAGAAACCTTTGGCTGTAGTGTCCAAAAGCAGACAAAAGACAAGGATTGAAATAGGTGAGAAGAAAGGGGCAGGAATCACTTAGAATCTTTGTATGGATGAGGTATTCATGCTAAGAAAATCTTTGTCATCATTGGTTGTCATGATAACCATAATCTGTGACTTTTTTTTCATCTCTGAAGACTTTTCTTTACATTCTTTCCCAAAGCTTCCTTACTGCTCATGGTCTCTCTTCCATTGTCTGTTAAATATAATATGTCTGTTAATCTGCTAAATGTTAAGCTCATTTGTGCTTACAGGAAGTCCTGTTCTTTTGCTAGGTATCACCAGGAACCAAATCCAGTCATGACTAGACAGCCAGTTACAACATTTTCTTCTCAGCCTCACACAGGAGGCCTGACACTGTCAATCACTGACACACACACTTCAATATCTTTTTCTGCTCAACTTCTAAAAGAGTGTAGATTTAGATTACATATTACAAAGAAATCCTTTACTGTGAGGGTGGTGAGGCACTGGAATTTGTTTCCCCAGAGAAGCTGTGGATGCCCCACCCCTGTAAGTGTTCAAGGGCAGGTTGGATGGGACCCTGGGAAACCTGATCTAAGGGGAAGTTCCCTGCTCATGGCAGGGGCTTGGAACAAGATGTCCTTTAAAGCCCCTTCCAACTCAAACCTATGATTCTATCATTCTTTCTTTGCAACATAAATTAAAATTTCTTACATTATTCCTGGAAATTTAAAAATGCTAATATTACTTTAGTCTTTCATTCCTCAATAAAGGATTGTTTCCTTCATTATTAGAATTCCAGAAGTCCTTACCTCTAGCTCACAAGAAGCAAAATAATAAAAGGCATGCTGTTCTATATGCAGACATAAAGGGAGAAAATGGTGAATTAAATTTTACAGGAACTCTTGTATCTATAACATCACACGTTTTGAATAGTACGTTTGTTAGCTTAGGTATTAAAATTATTAACCAAATTTTTTAGGCCAACTGAAACCACTGCTCTATTAAAAGTCTTATTCTTTTACTACACAGTGGCTTCAATTACTTTTAAGGAGACAGTTTTTATTTCTTCTTGAATGCACAGAGATTTGTTCAAGTCTTCATCTCTGAAATTCTTTAACAAGAAGGTGTCAAAGTACCTTGACACCTACTTTGCTCAAGACACTCTAAACGCAAACAATTTTTTTTCCTGCCAATGTGGCCTTTCTATGCCTGTACTAAATTCTCCATTGAATAAAATTCAACCTGCTGCTTCTCAGCATCAAAGGTTTTGTTTTCTCTGCTAATCTAGTATCCTGAACATTATTCAGCCATATCTCAAGACACCTTCTGCTCTTCCGGAAATACAACATTTGATTAGGTGCCATTCCATTTTCTACATTTCCACTCAAAAAATTTGGATTATTTTAAATTTATTTAATCCATTAAAACATTCAGACATTTTTAAAGAATTTATCAGTGTTTTCCATAACACTCCTCATGATATCTTTAAGAAAGTGAAAAATTCTGAAGTACTGAAAGCCTAGTCATATAATATTTTTCCATGCATCTATAACAAAAATACATAAAAAATATATAATCATACATCTATTATCTGAATTCTCTTAATTTTGTGTATTACATCCATCTCAGTCTTTTGAGGTTTCTGCAAATACTATTTACTGCAATATCAGCAATATATAAAATAAACTACAAAAATTGTAGGTTATAAAAATTTAGAAGTTTCAACACAATTGAAAATAATAGATTAGTACAGAGACCTGAGTAGGGATATAAACATGAGCAGAATATCTTAAGAAACAGACCATTAGACATTCTGACAGTCCATATCATATTATCAAATCTTCTGAAATAAAATGCCAATTGTACCAGCTTTATTAGAATTATCAGAATCTTATCCAAAAGCAAATAACTACAATAAATTTTGGAGAAGAAAATACAGAGAAAAGTTACTTGTTGAGATGTGTTGCATGACTGAAAGATGCCATGTTCCATAAATTAAATGTGAGAGATTTGGCAGCAAAAATACTGGCACAATCTAAGCTTCACACAGAGAAGAATTGTCACACTACAAGGAATTATCCTCTATTAGTGTGGAGACACATGGTGACACTACATGTGTAATAAAATGTGTGTCAAAAAAATAAAAACATGGACAGACTAGCAGGTGTTCAGAGAACCACATTTTTTTTAAGTGCTTAAAGAAGGAAGACTCACAAGAAGAAATTAATGGAGCTTTTATTTTTTTTTTCATTAAGATATGGTTAGAGAAAATAATTATTATTCACAGTTGTTAGTTATGTCTAAATGCTTAGAAACAAAACCTCTCATATAAATCTGTGCAGTTTATTTGAGAACACAGTAGCTATGCTGAATTTTGTGGAGGGTAAGGCACTAAGGAAAGAAGCGAAATATAAATTGATATGGGGAAGAAGGAAGAGCATTTTAGTAGAATATAATGAAAAAACCCAAAATGTAAAGAACCATTATATTTTAGAGCAGATTCACAAAAGAATTTGACCAATCGTGACTGCTATAACTAAGAAAGTGAAAGGTATAAATTGCAATTCTTAATGGCACATGTGAAGACCAACACAATGTGACTGATTATTTCCGTCCCTGTTTCAAATTTCTGGGGACAAACAAAAAGACTGAATTGCAAGATTTTGAGGCTGTGATGTGGTTTTCTTACTTTTACATGCATATTGCCATATATGGCAATAAGCACCACAGATTCATAGTGTCTGAAATTATTATTCTGACATTTATACAAACAAAACCAAATTATCATAGTTTAGAAAACTACAACAAAAATATTTTAAAGCCCCACTAGACAGCCTTGTCTGATACCTGTAAGTGTTTATTATAGTTTATTAGGAACTAACAGCAGCACTGCTGTTCACAACAATCCTAATTCTGGCATGTACTAAAAGGAGGGCACTCTCCCTGTGTCACAGTCATGTCATTTAGGAATTTTTATTATGTTCTCATAATAATAATTTAGGAATTATTATTATGTATTATATAGTGCCATTCCATTTGGCAGACTCACAAGTTTTTCAACTCATTCACTTTCTTACCTCTCTGCCCTTGTAATATTATATTCCCTACAAAATGGAGGACACAACAGGAGAGACTGAGTAGGCACCTCTATGCTGCTGTATTAGCACGAGCTCCCTGTTCACACTTGAGTTCAAATTCTACCATTGTGCATACTGTTTATGCATTGAATCAAACCATATTAGCTGACTGGCTCAAGTACTTGGTGAAGTATTCACATTTTTTGCAAACCTCTAGGTGAGTAAACATTGGAAAACTAAAAGCAGGCCCTATGGATTGTTGAGGCATTCCAGTGTGTCCAGAGAAGGGCAACAAAGATAGTGAATGGGCTGGAACATAAATCCTATGAAGAGGAGCTGAGAGAGCTGGACTTGTTGAGCCTGGAGAAAACAAGGCTAAGGGAAACCTTATCACTTTCTACAACTGCTGAAAAGGAAGTTGCACAACTACCTAAAAGAAAGTTGCAGCAAGATGGGGGTTGGTCTCTTCTCCCAGGCAACTAGTGACAGGAGAAAGGGAAACAGCCTCAGCTTGTGCCAAGGGAGATTCAGGCTGGACATTAGGAAAAAATTTGTCGCTGAAACACTGGTTAAGCATTGGAACAGGCTCCCTAGGGAAGTGGTGGAGTCACCATCCCTGGAAGTATTAAAAAAATGAGTAGACATGGAACTTTGTGATGTGGTTTAGTGGGCATGGTGGTACTTGGTCAAAGGTTGGACTTGACGATCTTCAAGGTCTTTTCCAACCTTAATGATTCTATGATAAGTCTGGCACTAGGACAGGTTGAAATGTACAGCTGCAGCTAGGGGAGTGTAGCCCAGAGAGACGGGAATGATTGAGAACCTTGAAGTAGGAGGGCGACAACTCTCAAAGCAGTGGGGACAAGACAAGATGTGGTGGGGACTAGGAAGGTAATCTGAGGAATTGAAGAAGTATTGATGGGGTAGAATGTGGAGTTGAGAGAAAGACTGTAAGCAGAAGACAGTTGTAAGGAAGAGATATGTAGATTGGAAGAAACCCAGAAAGAAGTAGAGTTTTCTGTGCCAGAAAAATGGGACTGGGAAGAGAATCAAGTGTGGGAAAGAGATAGGAATGGTTCTGGCTTCAAGTTAGAGAACACACAAAAAAAGAAAAGAGAACAGGCTTTGAATGAATGGGCAGAAACATACGTATTCACAAGACATATATTTTCTGAAAGCCTTCAGTGGAGCTGGCATGGCCTGAGTCTCACTCAGCTTAATCCTGGTAGTGTTTAGAATGATGATATTCAGGTTTAATCTTGCAAGTTTCCTATAATCAGAATTTCTAAAAGTCAATAACAATCAGATGTATAACTCTCTGTTTGTTATTAATAAATGACTGTATCATGAAGTTCTTTTAAAAAATCTATTTAATATGTTTAAACAGAAACTGTAAAAACAGAATGTTGCACAATCTGCTTTGCTATACACTTGGCCAGAGTTAAATAAAATCTCATAATGAAGTGGTTCAGTTCTAGCAACAGAACTCTGGTGGCTACACAGTAAATGCTAGTATGCATCTTAAAGGTTTCCTGTAGTTCTGCTGTAAAATGCATAGATGTATGTAAACAGCATGGTAACAAAGGTAGAACTAAATATTGATTTAATCTCTCAGATGACCAAAGGAGAGTCATAACTGCTTTTACAGTTTTCTGTCCCTGAAGTCATATCCAGGGTGGAACAGCCAAGGATGATTATATTATTCATTACACTCCTAATAGGTGTAACTTCCTCCTCCTCGCCTATATAGAAAGGTTGTATGTAATATTTTTGTCATTATTGTCTTAGGAGGAAGGAAATTAAGTAATTCCCTACACTGACAACATCAGGAATCTTAATCTAGCCTTTCCAAAAGAAGGTTAAGGATAGAAGCTGTTAAAAATCACCTCTTATATCTGCACATGAAAGGAAATACTGGTTTTGTTCCTATCTAATCATAAAGGTAGATACATGGTTTTAAAACTATGATAATGATCTTAAAAAACAAATTGATGAACAGTCATCATGCTTCATTTTTTTGGTTTTGTATCTGTTCAGTTTACAAATAATAAATGTTCTTGTAATTCTGCCAAACTTGAATACTCATTCTGAAATGTCACACTGTGGGCTTTCTCATGTGTGTATCAAAGACCTGGCACAAAAGTGACTTGAAGTTAGTAGGAATATATCAATTGAAATATATTCAATAGGCTTAAGACTAGACTTAGAGGTTCCAGTGACAATATTTTAATCTAAATACCAGTAATTTCAGTGATTTACATAGGTTTAAATAATCCCAGAATTTCACAGTGTAACATGAATTAACTTTTTTTGTCACAATAAACAAGATAAATATCAAATATGAGTATGTTTATTTCCCTGATCCAATTAGATCTCAACAAGCTGTCCAAGTGTCCAGAATAAAGAGAGAAAAATAGTCTGATATACAAAACAGGTGACAGTGTGCTGATGGGACACAGGACCTAGCTGTAAATGAGAATCAGAACATAGCCAGACACAAGATCCAGTGAAAATCACTGTACTTTGTACGGCAGAGATTTAACTCCCCTGAGCATCGTGTCAGAATGATGCCGTTATCCTCAGAGCTGCCTTGACGGTCCTCACACAGCACTACATCCTGGGGTGCCATCCAATCCAAAGCCCCTGTGTAGAAGTGCTTATAATAATAAAAAAACTACATGTGGAGGGCAGAGGAAATGACAAAATGTTAATATATGTGATTTTATCTTCAAATTTCCATCACTGAATTTACAAACCAAATACTTAACTTGTACACTTATTAAAACTTAACAGCAACACTTATTAAAAACACATAAAAAACAGCTTTGCACTGAAATAAGGATTAGTTTCCAATAGGTAGAAATCAGATGCAGAGAGTAAATGTGCTGTTTTTACAGTCTAATTTTAATTACAAATCTCCCTAACAGCAGTTTCCAGGACTCTGTATTGCCAATACAATTACCAACATCCTAAAAATGGTTAGGTAAAACAACATAACTATTGTCAGTGTAATCCTATGGTAACATTAGGGAATCCAGAACTGAAATTTTAAAACAAGCTTTTATCCTTAATCAGAAAAAAAAAAAAAAAAAGCCCTCAATGAACACGTTGAAGTGTTACATCTCATTAGTTATATTCACAGCACCATTTGTTGTTAATTAAATTTTCAAAATTCACCATCTCAGTCTGTGATGGCATCACAGGTAGAGATGGGTCTCTAGCTATATCATCAACCTAAAAACCAAACCCAGATCACTAACAAGATTGCTCATACAAATAGCAGGCTATAAAATTGTTTTTCACAAGGCCTAAGCCCTCCTCTTTCAGCTCTTTTTCTCTTCCAACTATATCAGGAGTCCCATTTCCAATCTACCAAACTCCTACTTCTCAGGTCTGCTCCAAGCTCTATGCACTAGCACTACAGTCCCCTTCCTCTCACGCTGCTTCCTTAAAATCCCCATGCCACTTTCTTTTTTTGTTTTCAGAGGAATGAGGCAAAGAAATTCCTTCTGAGGTTAGCAGGATTACTGCAACAACATAAGAAAAAAATTTCCTGTTTTTGACTGATTTGACTGATTGAAATTTAAGAAAACGTGTTGTTTGTTGCAATTTAGAATTCATGGGTGTTTTTAAAAAATATTGTGTCTTCTATTGTCTGTTTTGTCCTGCTTCCAAAATAAAATTAATCAAATCCTGTTAAGATTTTTGAAGTATTTTAATGCATCTCCCCATTAGTTTCCTTCTTTCAGCCTCCTCTGACTCTTTGCAATTATAAAAGTACCAGGAAAATAGCTTAGTTGAAAACTAAAAGGTTTTTCATTTCTGGCAGTACGTTGTAGAAGATTACACTATCTTTGGGGTAAACAATCAAGCTAATCAAACTAAAATATTTGAAACATTTCCCATAGACATCTTGATGGTAAACTGGTCTCTGATGTGAATTTCCCATTCTAAGAACAAGAGGCTAAAGCAAGCTGGTTTATAACACAGGGAAAAAAAAAAAAAAAAAAGAAAGGAAGATATAAGTAAATGAAAGATTAATATTTTTTCTTCACCACATGTTAAGATCCAATCCAAAATATTTGGGAGCGGAAGCGGCCAAACCCAAGCAGATAGACACGCTATGAACAAGCAGGTGATGATCTTGTATGTGGGTTTATTATTTAATGTTCCATACTCCAACCAGAGACATTGTACAGCCAACAGTGTTTTTAATGCAACCAGTTCATGTCTTTTTCTTCAATCACTAGAGTGTCATTCAGCTGAAGCCCCATTCATCAAGAAAGACAGAAGAATCATCCACTAAGAGCAGGGCAACATACACTATTACTCCTTCATGTGAGGGGAAAGTGGGAAGGAATTTTTTTGCAAACTCTTCTCTCAAACATGATCTGTTGTAGATAAGTAGCTGCAGCAGCAATAGGCTCTGATCAAATGCGGTCTAGCCACTGAAACTGGGAACATAAAAGAATTAACAATTTTTATTTTTAACATAAAAAGAGAAAGGACAGATTCAATAGGCAATAAATTGAAGTAATAGGAGACTGTGATATGCGATTGCAAAGGTAGTGCATGACAAGAAATAAGAGACATCTGATATCTAGTCTCTGAGCTTTCAATTTTAGTGAACAGTCTCAATTATCTGAAGTACATTGTGGATAGTTTCTGTGTCAAATAGGGAGTTAGCCTCCTCTGTGACAAAAAGACATAAGTTCCAGACTTGGCAGCTAAATACATCACATCCTGGACAAAAATGTGAAGATTTCATAATCATGTGAATTGCACAACTTCTGGTGTGCAATTTTCTCATAGCTTGCCCTTTCATTGAAAGAAAATGTTCTTATTTTTTCTTTCCTAAAAATACAACATGTAGTGTAAACTATGGCAGTGCCAATCCCTTCACCCAGATTTACTCTAAAATGCCTTCTGCCAACTGTAGATACAGGGAAAATAACTGTGGTGTCTCACTGAATATAGCAGTTCTCAGGGTTGTGAGAAAATGCAGAAATTGGCAAAATATCCAGTTTTATAAAGCAGGTAGGAAAAGCTGTAACTGAGAGCAAGGTACTTTTGAAAACACTTGTTTAGTCCTCTCCTCTTCTTCTAAAAAAATACCTCGCTCCTTGCTTCAAAATACAATTTTCTACCACAGTCACTGCAACAAATCTGATATTTTTTGTTCAGGTTCTTTTCCTTTGTAGTGTCTGCCATTAAGTACAGATAGATGATGCCTTGGAAGACAGCAGTTAACAAGCTCAAATGTTCTACTAATAAACATTGTCACAAAGATCTAGCTAACAGTGAAGAAAAAGTCTGCATATGTTGGATATATAACTGCAGAAACTTCTGCTTTTACTGTTTCCTCCTCTGAGTTCTCCACCAGTTCCCACTATTTTCTAACTCCATGGTGATCTGAAAGCCAGCCCAGCATAAAATTAATTCCTTTAAATAAAAACACCCAAATTTTGAGCTAAGCATTTCTTTGTTGTTTTTTTTTGGAATCAGATGACTGCCAATGCTGACAAGAAATGCAGTATGGAGCTGGAGTGGACAAATAGAATCCCGGCAATGCCAGTAGAGGTTAGCTTAAAAATTATGTTACAGCCTTATGCTTGACATCCTCAGAATTAAATATCTGATACAGTTTAACTTAAATACTCTATCATTTGTTCATTCCTGGGGCTACAAAGGGTTATTTAAGCAAGGACTCCAACTGGGCTGAAGAATATGTGTTAAAAATATACATAGTATATGTGTTAAAAATATACAGTATAGTTTGATTAGCTGACGAAGAAACTTCTTAGACCAATAGTACTAGGAAAGCATTAACATAACTATGTGGATTTTATTTGGAACAGAAAAGACAAATCTGTGCAATTTAGTTTAAAAAAAATAATAGGAGTTATTAATTCTGTAAGAAACAGCAAGAAAACAAGCTGGTGTACTCTGTACCATATGTTCAATGACCAGTGAATCTCATCCCATACTGATAAAATTAGTCAAGGGTGGCCAGCATTACTAACACAACGGTTTTTTGGTTCATTGGAAACAAAGGTGAAGTTTGCTGTTCTGAGGGATACCACAGTGCTTGCTAGAGTAAATTAAGCAGGTTACTTCATGTCAGTTATGGAAGACAAGTGAAGGTATATAAAGTGAGAGTAAAGGTAGATACGATCAATCCATTTGAAATACGTACACGCTTTTTATGTACTTTGAACATATGCTGTTGATTATATTTAAATTATATTAGTGAGATTGAATGCAGTGAAACAAAAGGGCTATAACTGTGTTTTAAAGAGTCTCATGAAGGTTAAGTGAATCCCTAGGGTCCAAGCAGACTGCTTTATTCTGCCATTCTAACATTTATTAGCATATGACTGTGCCAAGACATAGGCAGGATGCTTCTGCAGCAGAGTCTAACCAGATATACTAAAACATTTTAAAAATAATTGTCTGTATGCTCCACTTACGCTCTTAAACAGATGCAGATGCAGTAGATTGCACTACACAAAATTGTTTAGCCTGTCTCTAGGCTGGATCTCAAAGGGAAGTTTGAGTCCAAAATGAAGAATTCTAGGAAAACTTATAGGAGAAATAATTGTACTTAGGAATCTGGACAAAATTTTGTTTTTACCCTCTGGAGGTATGTTCTATTTCAATTCATCTGAGCTATATTAATAATGATTTACTGACAAAGAACTCTATGAAAGTGACCACAATATGCTCTAAAGCATTGGCAGCAACAGCAAAACAAAAGAAAACAAAACAAAGTAGAAAAATAATGATTGCAGTCAACTTCAAAAATAATTACCTAAGAGTAAGGAAGCCTGTTAAAAATATGCTAAAGAGGGTAGCTAAAAGATGATAAAAAGCTGACTAAAAGAGTTAAATCCCTGCCAGCAGAATGAGCACAATTTAGAGACTACATTGAAGGTAAAAAGGATATGCATACTTCCTGTCATGAAAGATTTGAGAAAGGCTAAAGGAAGCCAGCATGGCTAAACAACAGTACAAGAAAGATTAGCAAATGCAAGAAGACAAGTTTGAAAACGTTGAAGTGGTGTCCAAATATGGAAACTAGAGAGGATGAAACTTTGGCAGGTTAAATACAAAAAGAGAGTAAGGCAAACCAGAAGACCACTGGAAAAAAAAAAAGCAAAAAAACAGTAAATATTTTTTCAAATATTTCAGGCACAGGAAATCTGTCAGAGAGTCCAAAGAGCCAGCAGATATTCAAAGGATAAAAAAAGTACTGAGGGAAGACAGGGCCATAAAAAAAAAAGAAACAAAATTGAACCTTAATTTTTTTGTTTACTGTTGCACATGAAGAAGCACATGAAGATACTTTCAGCCCAGATAACTTCTTTACTGAGAATTCATTGAAGAGTTGACTGAAATTTAAGTGCTAGCTATGGAAGGAATATATAAAAAGAATATATATTATAAGACAGTCAGGACCAAGTATCATTCACCAAGGAACTCAAGAATAAAATAGTTCAGCCAGTAAATATAATGTACAACCTTCGAATTAGAAATGTCTGAAATGTTCCAGCCTGTAGACTGGAAGGGAGCAGATGTGATAACATATTTTGAAATGGGTTCTATGACAGAACCAATTAACTAATGACTAGTAAGCTTATCATTTTCACTGGACAAATTGGACTAGTGCATTTGACACACCTGAAAGATAGGACGCCATCCAGAGGGACCTCGACAAGCTGGAGAAGTGGGTCCATGGAAATCTCATGAGGTGTAACAAGACCAAGTGCAATGAGCTACACCTGGGTGGGGGCAACCCCGGTACCAATCCAGACTAGGGAATGAACAGATGGAGAGCAGCCCTCCTGAGAAGGACTTGGGGCTGCAGGTGGATGAAAGGCTGGACATCATCCAGCCATGAGCACTCATAGCTCAGAAAGCCAAAAGTGTCCTGGGCTGCATCCAAAGCAGCGTGGCCAACAGAGGAGGGAGGGGATTCTTCCCCTCTTCTCCTTTCTGGTGAGACTACACCTGCAAGGCTGCATCCAGCTCTGGGGTCCCAGCACAGGAAGTCCCATTGACTTGTTAGGGCAAGTCCAGAGGAGGCCACCAAGATAATGAGAGGGATGGAGCACCTCTCCTGCGAGGAAAGATTAAGGTAAGCCTCCTGGCATTCTATGAAGGAGATAACAAGCTTGTTCATTGGCCATATGTAGCTTGTGCTGTTTTTCACTAGGATAGAGTTAATTTTCTCCATAGTAGCTAGTATGGGCCTATATTTGGATTTGTACTGGAAAAGGTGTCAATAACTCAGGGATCTTTTAGCTATTGCTGAGTAAAATCAGGGCATTTTCTTCTCATACTGCCCCAGCAGCAAGGAGGCCTGGGGTACTCAAAAAGCTGGGAGGGGCACAGCTGAGACAATGGACCACACTGACCAGATGGATATTCCACACCATATGGCATCATGCTTAGCATAAAAAATTGTGGGAAGGTTGACCAGGGAGCTGCTGCTGGAGACTGAATGGGTGTTGGTTGTTTGGTGGCGAGTAATTGTTTTAATTTGCATCTCTTCTCTGTCTTGGGGTTTGTTTATCTTTGTTACTTTCTATTATTTTTATTATTATTATTATTATTATTATTATTATTATTATTATTATTAAGCTGTTCTTATCTCAACCCATGTGTTTTGTCACTTTTACCCTTCCAGCTCTCTTCCCCCCCATTCTATGGGGGTGAGGAGTGAGCAAGTGGCTGCGTGGGACTTGGCTACCATGGGGTTAAACCATAACTCAGCTGCCACAGTCTACCTGAATTTCCAAGAAGCATTGAATGAGGTGCTCCATTAAAAGCCTTTGTGGGGACATAGAACAAGAGTGAATATTTACACATGAATTAAAGACAAGATGAAGATAAACAGTGTAGAATCAATTTGATACTTGGAAGAAGGTCCACATGTATGTGTGCTGAGATTGTTCAGCTTAAGCTTTTAGAAAATAGCAGTACAGTATTTCATGTGACTACTACATTAGTGAAGGAGACTGAAAATAAGCATTAGCAATGAAGTGTAGAAGGAAAGCAGGAGACAAAACTCAGTGAAGTGCTGCACAAGAGAAGACAAAAAATGCTGATGGACCCCACAGCCATGAGTTCAAGGATGCAGATGTTTCTGTACTCAGTACTCAGTAACTGTCAGGAAAAACAAACAATGTTTAAAAGAATTAAGAAGAAAACAGAAAGCATCAGTATGCTACTGAATAGACTGCTCCATCTTTCTTTGACAAAAGGAATCATCAAATAAAACTTGTAATTGGCTGGGTCAAAACAAACAAGATAATGTAGCTGAGCTAGGTTTTATGCCAGAAATTTTCGAAGAGCTAATAAAAGACAAAATAATCACGAGCAACTAAAAGATATATCATCCCTGACACAGCAATTTAGGCACTGAGCCACAAATTCTTGGAAATCCAGAGAGTATTCCAGGGAAGTAATACTGTAAGTTCTCTTTACTGTATTTGTTGCCCCTGGAGAAGAGAAGACTGAGGATCGACTTAATAGCAGTCTTCCTTTCATTCAATACCTGAGGAGAGGCTACTGAGAAGACAGATATTGAACTAGAGATACTCTGATGTGCCTTTCAACCTGAATGATTCTGTATTTCTATGATACTGCCAGAAACATGCTACTGGCTGACTGGGCTTTAGTCCAATCTGGTGTACTAGTTTTCACCTTTTACATATGTATGCACTAGAAACACTGTTAAAAACTCATGGTCAAACTCAAGCTCTGTAGGAACTCACCATCTCTGCGAGCTGAATATGTCACTTATATTTCCAGCTTTATGAAACAAGACTCATATTCTGAGTTTTACCTTTATGTTTTCAAGAAGAAATAATTTTGAAATCCTCACAAATAATATAGATCCAAATATCTTATTTGAGTCCTTAAATTTGAAAGAAGTTTTGTTCCCCAGACTCTCCAGCAAGATATTGAAATACACTCAGGCTCACTATTTTATCTGGAAGGTAGAGGAAATTATTAGGGGGCTACTGCTTTAGAGAAGAATAAATAAAGAATAAATGAAGTGGTTGAGAATATGAAAATGGAAAATAATTTGCATGTAACTGAACAGAAAATAGTGCAGTACTACTTTAAAAACAGCAAGGAAAGGGTGGAGTGAAAACCACAAAACAATGACAATAAGTCAGTTATTTTAAAAACTATGTGTAGATTTGATCTCCTGTGAAGGTAGATAAAAGGGAAAGTAAAGCATAGAAGCAAGTACTTACTGAAAGAAACCTTAAGAAACACACAATTAACCTGATACACAAAGAAGAGAGGAGGAATGGCTTTTGCTTCATTAGGTGCAACTGAAGCAGAAACAAATCATGCACATGTGGAACACATCAAAATATACATCAGAATCAGTATAAAGGAACAGCAGAAGTGTATGAGGTAAATCAAGTGTTATTGTTAAATCACTGAGAAGTAGCAGGTGATGAGAGCTGGATAGGAGCAGAAAGGATTTAGCAGGGTGATAGAAAACAAAGCAGCACGGTTTTAAACGGAAGCCAAAAGAGGAGTGTCCTTGATCATATCCCTTAACTCCCAATCCTACAGAAAACTGGCTGTGCAGGAGATGGGATGGGAAATAATCAGGACCTGTATAGAAACAGCAGACCTGAGCCATATTAAGGATATGCTGGTTTTTTACTATTTCAGGATTTGTGTCACTTTGTGCAGAAAGTGAATCATCAGACTTGAAAAAAAGCACAGTAAATTAAATAATCTGTCTCAGGTTCTCCTGAATAATTATCTGTTCAAAGTAGCTTGGGCTGGTGAGTAGCTAGACTTTGTTAATTACAGAAATTACTGTACTCACTGATGAGCCTTTTAGGCCTTTACTGGCTGAAAGCTGGTGTCCCCAGGAATGACAAAAGCATAGGCTGGGTATACTGTGGGAAGGGTGATGATGTGATTTGCATTTATATCTTAAAGAACATTCATACTGTCACATCACAGCAGAAACAGACACTTCTGCACATATAAATGGTTTCTACAGGAAGGCCACACAAAAGTTATGCAGCAGTACTGCATCCAGAGTAACTTCAGCCCAATACAGGAAAGACTCAATCAAAATCCAACAGTCTTTATTTTGTTTTTACTTGCAGCACTCTTAATTATGATACTCTCTTTGTAGACTGATGAATCCATCCATGAATATGTTTCAGTAACATGTGGCTTACTTCATGGGTGTATAGAAGTCTTTCATTCACATTTGTTTTATGGAAGTTGAAGATTTTCTGAATATGTCCTTGATACACATGAAACTTGCTATTAAGATATGTCACAATGAAAAATGATAAGATATTTTAGAATGACCTTTAAAGTCTCACTCAAATATGAAATATGCAGTACTGCAAACTGCAGAATTGTGTAAACTTGTTTAGGAAAAAAAGGCTTCTGGTCTTGTTAGCACCAGGCAAACACAGGATATGTTTAATACATTTGTAACAATAAGTATAATTATTCCATACATAGGGATAGAAAAATGGCATTATTCATATAGGTATTGCAGAGTGAAGCACCAGAGACATTCAGGAACCAAGCAGAGTAAATAAAAATACTGTCTTAGAATTTATTTTCTTTTATATTCTGTGGCATGGACTTCTTCACTTTCATCACTTTGAACTCAGCCAATAAACAAGATTCAAAAGGTACATGGAGTCTTATGCCTCTGATCTTTTTATATCCACTGGCAAGTTCAAGAACTGATCAAAGTTTAATCCCCCAATGTGGAACGAAAGAAGAGCATCTAAAAGCAGAGCCTCTGTTTTGTGGAGTGCTTTTTGCTTCCCAGGAAATAAAGGCACAAAGTATGCATTCCCACCAAACAGCTTTATAAAACATAAGCCTCTAGGTATTCCCATAGACATCATCTACCACAGACTATTTAGTTTTCCTCTTTCTAGCTCTGGGCTAGTTCCCTAGAAAGTCTGAAGAGTTCATAAATCTCTCTTCAGGCATCTAAGCCTACATGTACATTAACATCAAAGAGTACTTTGGCAGATTGAAGCTACTGGTGTCTCCACTTCCACATTATGTGTGCTTCAGGGCTCATCCTTCAGAGTAGACCTGGTGTGATGCCTTGAACTGAACATCTTCATCGTGTCCATGATTCATAGCTGCTCCAAGGACTGGTCAATTGTTTGGACCCTCACTAGGGGTTAGAGCACATCTGAAAGTTCCTCCATAAAAGCTTCTGGATTAATTTCATACAGATAAAAAACTAGTACATGTGCACAAAAGCTGCTCTATAGCCAAGTCAATGTGCATCAAGTGGGGATGACGGAGAGTTAGTTTTAAAACTACACTACTGCACTGAAACAACAAGTTCAAGCACATAAAGCCTATCTCCAATATGGGACTGCCAACAGTCTTCTGATTTGAACATAAAACACATAAAATTGCATATAAAATAAAACTTATGCTGATAAATGAATTTCAGAATAGCTCAGAATTTCCTCTGTGCAAGTGAAACCAAATTCTACTTTCATCTTCAGAGCAGCAAAATTTGCCTTCATATGAGAAATGGACATACTCCATTGACAATGCCCTTCTGGAGGGTGGAAGCAAAACCACACCTGCCGAAAGGGCTGGTGTGGTTGCAATGCAGACATCTGCAGGGAGAGAAGGAGGGAAGGCTTATGGCCAGGAAACACATGGTCTTCCATGCTTCATGTTCTTCCATGCTTCATGTTCTTCCTTCCATTGCTGGAGGTCCTCACAATTTGCACAACCTCCCTACCCCAGCACAAGGAGGACAGGTTGAAAGTGAGATCAGAGAAGTGCAGGATCATCCTTGCAAGCAGCAGGGTTATGGCTGACTGTTACTGGAACAAGAAAAACTACTTGGTCCTGTCTAAGGATGACAATATCTGGAAAATCACTAACTGTAGCAAGCCACTATACTCCTGCTTCTCTTAGCTTCAGGCACCTAACCCTAAAACTACTGTAAGGGTGTTGCCTGTTATCCTTAACTTACTGAGTGATAAAATTCAGTGATTTTTGGACTTCAAAAGTTGCCCTGCATAGAGATGACTCTGCTGTGAAAACAAGGCATAGGCAAAATTAACCTGGGGCACAACTGATCCTGGCCAAGCAGCGTTCACCTGGAAACCAGGAGGAGAATTTAAATGGTGCACAAGGTAATGAAATAAAAGCCTCAAATCTCTAACTCAGGTGACTCAATTTGTATTAACAGGCAACAAAAATTGTCTGACACACATTACTGCCACTGTCACAGAAGAATGGTGGGTGCTAAAGGCCAGAGCTATAATAAAACAATTGTAACTGGAAGACTTGATAGAATGAAAGGTAAGGAAAAGAAAGAGACAGCATGGTTGTTGAGAAGTTTTGTTTCTCAGATTGAGAAGCATGATTAGAAAAACTTAGAATTTATCTAGGAATTTTTTTCTGGGTCAAGTGCTCTAATGTTTTATTGACTTACAGCCTTCCTTAGACAGTAACACCAAAATATCTTTCTTGTATATGAGTATATGACTTTCTCTATTCCCTAGTGCAGTTAGCTCAGCACTTACGGGTCTAACCTTGACTAAAATGAAATTGGAGAAGGTCTCAGAAAAAAAAAATAGAAAAAAGTGAGAATGTTAGCCTGATCAAAGTGCTTAACACTGGCCTTAACTATTTTTAAAGCCCTTGTTTAAATTTTAAAGCATAAGGGATTAAGAACAAACACATGCATTTCTCCTCTTGTTTCACTTGTGTGTAAGTAATTTTTAAAGGTCAAGCACGGCTTTTTTGGTCCCTGAAAAAGCTCTCTGCATTTTGAAAGTTAAAAAACATAGGCCAGATCATCAGCAAATGTAAACTAGCAAAGTTTATCATAGTCAACACAGCAGGACAATTTACACTGGTTGAGATTCTGGCTGCTGTTTTGTAGCATTCCAGTGGTTTTTAAAGAAATATAACCTGAAAGAGGAGAGACAGATTTCCCTGTTTGAGTCTCTGCCAGAGGGAATGAACTCATAAGAAACATAAATCAAGAGAATGAAAACAGGCAGTTGAAGTCCAGTTCTGGTGATGATAGGTATATTATTTTTTTAGGTTTCCAGTAGAAAGCCAGGCTGTGCTCTCTACTGAGACACAAAGAGTACCACAGCTTGAGGATTCCATTAATTCCAGTAAGTATATTGATTTAGTCATTAGAAAAGAATTACATATGCCTCTGACACAAAAGTTTTCTTAAAATATTTTACAAGACCTCTTGGTGTTTCCTGGACAGAAGAAACAAGTCAGCAGCCCAAAGATTCCAAGACTTAAATTAGGAGTTTCCCAAAGCTGACTTTAGAATAGGGCACTAATTATAATCTGACTTTAGAATATCACACTAATTATACTGTTTTCTTAATAATGTTTACCAAGTGTTTTTTCTGGGATATCAGAGAGGAGCTTTGTATTTTTTTTTTTTTTAATTATAATTCACTTCTCAGGTGTCTTTTTGCTGATTCTTGCCATGATGATGAAAAAAAAGCAGAGTGATATCCCAGATCTCTCCTTCCAAGTATGCCACTAGTGCAGATCCAAAGGATGCTTAGGACCTCATTCAAAAGGTAATCAAATCAATGATAACCTAATCAATAGAAAAAACAAAGACAATATTATTGACCTCATCCTGTTTCCATGGAAGTCAAGGAAGTAAATTTTCAATGGCAACAACATCAAACAGTACTATTAAGTTTAAAATTCCTCATGAATAAAACACTGAATCTCAGAATCACACAATCATAGAATGTTAAAATGGTCTGAATTCGAAGGGACCTTGAAGATCATCAAGTTCCAACCCCATGCTGTGGGCAGGGACACCTTCCACTAGACTAGGTTTCTAAAAGCTCCTAGCATCTTGAAAGACTGTATGAATAAAATGAGTAGTTCCCTATTAAAATTTTTTGCTATTAAAATCAGGCTTTTATTTTCTTTCCCAGTGTCTCACAAAGAGACATTTGATGCTCTAGGAGGAGGATTTTTGAATCTGCCTTTTTTTCTCTGCTCCCATGCTGTAATCACTGCAGAATTTAAAGAGCATATTTATGTAAGAACACTTTATTTCCTAATTAGGGACAATTGGTATGTTCAGGTGATTATTTTTCTGTGTCTGAGAAGATACAATCCTTCTCAGATGGTCTGGTATCATGGGCTTAGGTCAAAACAAATGTTTTCTTTCACTGTTTGTTTCCCATTTCAGTGCATGTAAATAATATCTAGGCTACAGTCAGTTTTTAATTTATTTTTATAACAGACCTGTAATCACAATTCAAGAATCTAAAACAATAAACATTTCTGTGACTACTGTTAACAGAAGGTGAGCAGCAGTAGAGTAGTTACATAAGAATTACTCCCAATTAATAAGTGTTGAAAAGTACAGGGACAAATACCCATCCTCCCTTCCTGGCTGTTTAAGAGATATCTAATCCCAAATATAAGAGCAAGCAAGACCAAACATTAAGCTGCTGTACACTCCACATGTAAAGACTCTTTCCTAGTACAAGCATGAACAGGGTACTGGGATTTAGGCTACATGAATATAAGCCCTCAACAGAATTCTTTAAAGTGTCAGTTTTTAGTATTTTGCATTTTAGAAGTTCAAAGAATTTCTACACCAGGATCAAAGTATGGGATTCAACCCCAAATATATGAATATTAACACATAAGCAAGGTTTAGAACACATAAATTGAATGAGTTTTGGCAATAGAGCACTCTTTTTGTGCTCAGGAGGCGTTTCAGATTTCATTTGACATGCAAGGCAATTAATTTCTTTCAGTGCATTTATGTTACTGTATTCTGCTCTTTGACACCTGATGTAGTAGAAATTCTTCCTGTGTAAAAATTTGTAAAATTATGAAGTTTAGCTCTGATTCCAGGGGATACTTGTTCTAAGGTGACAATTTTCCTATTCTTCTCTGTTTTAACTCTGTTCAAAATCACTAATACATCTATGTAATAATTAATATACTTTTAGTATTTGGTTGTAGTGAGTGATACATACTCTGAGACTGTATTAAATTGTTATATATACATACACAGGGAGGGAAAATTTGTTCTGAGTGAAACATCTTTGTTGTGTCTGCTCCCTCAAGAAACACTAATACTAAGTGTCAGTATATAAGGAACCTCCAAAATCACAAAGCTTGAGTTATCTCTTTAAACCATATGCAGAGATTACAGCTGTTCTGGCAAGCATTTCCCAGCCTATGAAATACTAAACCCAAAGCTATCCTGCTTTTATTAAAATATTTTTAGAATGCAAAAGGACTAAGAATCTGAGGAAATGCCAAATCAATATTTAGTTTTGCATTTGTTAGTCAGGACATTTTATCTCTTTATGCATCTATTACATGATAAATGAAAAGGAGAAGTAAATGGACATATAATTAGGGATTCAGTACAATTAAGTCATCAAAGACACAGAAGTGTGTTTTCAACAGACACAGTATATGTACCATTTATTAAATTTTGGAACTTTGATACAATACAGTCTAATGGTCACACTTTCTCTAGGGAATTTTCTATCCTTAATTTAAAAGGAGAGGATGAATAATTTTCTGATTTGCAAATTAAGAAACATGACCAGGGAAAACCCCTAAACTCAATTCTTCAGCATACAAGCAGACCTGAGCTTAAGTTGCCGGTCTAATTTGAATAGCTAGCAGCCAAGACCAGTTTCTACTACACATCAGAAAATGATCCACCACTGCCACCACCATTCCTGAAGGCCAAGTCCATCCTGTTTCCTCTTCTGTCCCATAATTAGAATCTTGTACTTTGTTGAGGCTGAAAAGCAGAGACAATAAATCCATCTTTCTCCTTCACTTTCCACTTCCATTATCTAGGCTCTGAAAGCTTTAGGGCAGTTGCAGCTCTGCATGTACCTCTACAGAGCAGAACAGGTTCATATCCAGGTTGCTCATGTTCAACTAGCACTTTACCAGATTGCTAGGGTTTTCCTGGGGAATACGAGTCCCAGAAAAAAATCTGCATTTTTTGCAGCTTCTAATTTAGATTAACTCAAAGAGAGTTTCATGACACAAAGGAAAACACATTTTTCTAGGCTTAACTGTTGATTTGCAGCATCCCTAGAGAAGATATTAGAACATTTAACACAAATATAAGGAAAATGTACAATTTAAATGGGACATATCAGGCAACCAGGCTGCTTTCAGCTCCCTGTATAATTATTATAAATTTGCTTCCACACATCCTGTAGAAGTTCTGTATGTCTGGAGACGGAGTGGAGCCTCCTTCCAGTATGCTAGTTCCCCTTGTATATAATTCCTTTTCTGCCAAGTAAGAAACTGAAAGACCTAAAGCGGTTACTGCATGCTCATGTGGGCACAGAATTCCAGAACTGAATCCTGCCATTTGTCTCTTCCTAATTATCATGAATTCTTCCTTCATACGTTCAACAGAGATTGGATTAACACAGCTATTCTGTTTAAAAATCAAACCTCAGCATCGTCACTAGCGGTGCTCTAGTAGCTAAATTTATCGTATCTTATCTTGCTGAGGAATCTTTGCTGTGTTCCAGGATCATTTGTTAATGTCACAGCAGCCATTGAAATGGCAGAAGTTCATTATATTGTTATTGTTCATACAGCATAACACAATTCTAAACAGAAGGTCAAATTCTAATCATGTGACTATGTATATAAATAAAGAATATTTCCACTGAGTAAGATGAAATTGTTGGAATAGCTGGCCAAAGATCTAATTTATTATTGTGGCATTCACAGAAATAGCAATTAGAAATAAACACATGGACACACATACAGTGACTAGAATATATAACACTATCTTGCTATAATATTAGATTTCTCTTAAAAAGCAAATGGCAAAAGATAAAGACTATGACAGCATTCTGCAATAGTTTACAAGAAAATCCAATATCAAGCCTAAACTGCCTGAAATAAAAACTTCATTTGGTTAAAGGAACTTTCCAATAGGATGAATATATTTTACTGTAAACCATTTAGTTTAGTTTTGCAGTTTTTTCACTACTCCCTTAATCCAAGAGAATTGGCAATTATGATCTAGAACTGAGCACAGTCCTTTTTAATCCTGTATGTTGGCCAATGATTATTGAAGGCTTTTTAAAAAATGAACAGAGGTGAGACCCATTAATAAATCTGCCCATAACATTTTACCCTGGATCAGAGATAAGATCAGTTTCCAGCACCTTTCTTAGTTCTTCGTTTTCTAGTACTCTTCCACCCTCAAAGAGCATTGAAATAGGCAGGACTGCTTAAAGATACTGGAACATGTCTGAACATCCAAAGCCTGGCAGATGTCATGTCTCCCCAGACAAACAGAAAGCATAGAGAGAAGGGTTTAGAAGGCTGAGGATCTAGTTTATGTCACAGCACCAGCAAAGCATCAGCCTCTCTTAATATGAAATATTGACACACTCATACATGTTTTGAAAGATTACTTCTTGTTGGCATCACTGTCTTGTAAAAAGACAAGTTTAAGATATTCCTAGCTCCTTCCAACACAATTTATTTCATTTCTAGCTTACCTTTACTGTCTGATTAGGTATTTTTCCTGATTCACTGCATAGCAACTTGTAACATGAAGAATTTAGAACACATACTGATCCTTACAGCAGCCAAGAGATGTGCCACTACCTTGTGCAGGCTAGGGAGAACACTCTTACACTTTATTTCCTTTCTTTCACTCACTACATCCCGCATAAAATCACATCAGGTGGTGCTGTTGTAGAAAGAACAACCAGAAGATTATAAAGGACATCAGTGACAATGCTTGAGAGGGAAATGCTTCTCATTGTAGAGATGTATTACACAGCACCCTTTAGAGGCATACCTGCTATTAGTAAAAACCAGATGGTAAAGAATTTCATGCACCAATATTCACCAGAAAGTTATGATTATTACCCTTCTGGCAGGAGAGCAGGAGATGGCATTGTTCTCCAGCTCTTGTCACCTATTATTCTTTCCTACCAGCACAACATATCATCCCCTTCATAGAATCATAGAAGCATTTAGGTTGGAAAAGTATTCTAAGATCATCAAGCCCTACCATTACTCCAGCACCACCATGTTCACCGCTTAACCATCGCCTTGTGTCATATCAACACCTCTTTTAAGTGCCTTCACGGATGCTGACTCAATCACTTTCCCAAATAGTAATAAACAAAGCCCACCTTCCAGTGCTTGACAACCCCTTTGGTGCAGCAATATTTCCATATCCAATCTAACTGTCCTCTGGTACAGCTAAAGGATATTTACTCTTGCTCTGTCACTTGTTAACTGGGAGAAAAGATCAACATCCCCCTGGTTACACCCTCCTTTCAGGGAGCAATAAGGTCTCCTCTGAGCCTCCTTTTCTCCAGGTTAAACACCCCCAGATCACTGAAATGCTCCAGATCTTCATCAACATCTCTGCCCTTCTCTGGACTTGCTCCAGCACCTCAATGTCTTTATTTCTCCAATATAAACCTTCTCCACGGGTGTTAAAATAAAATTAATAAACTTTTCTTAAGACAGTATTAATAGAATTCTTCACTCATTATTAAAGGTGAGAACTCAGGAGAGCCTCATAGCTCGACAGTTCTGTATTGCTGCAGGGTGTATGGGGGGGACCAATTACCTTATCTACATTTTCCACATCTATAAATGACTCCGAAATATTTAAAAGCTCAGATGATCTTACTTTATTTCCTTTACAAAGCTTTTTTGTCCACTGAAAAATTTTATTCCAAATGCTGAAAAAACCTCTGCTTTCCATATTTGTGATTTTTGTCTTTTAGAATTGGACTTAATAGTTCATTTTACAAAGAAAAGAAATGTGTTGAGAAAGTAAATGTCTTAGAGACGTTAAAGCTGGCAGCTCAAAGCTGTCTATTTGTCACTAGCTGCAGTATACAGCTGTAGAGCTCAGGATCACACACTGCCAAGGGAACAGCAACTACTTTCTGTGCCAGGGCTGGGAGGCAAGAAGTTGGCAAGGATACACTCCTCCTTCTATACAAATGGATATACAGGGAAGTGGGGACAGCTAGGGCTAGAAGGAGGAGGAAAGGCCATTCAAGCACAGAGGGCCAAAGCTCCTGAGGAAAGGCTGACATTAGGAGCAGCAGAATTTGTTGATAGCAATTTTTAGCTGCTGGCTCCCATCAGATTTAAGCACATCATTTCCAGTACCAGCCTGAAGTATGCTGTCTGCATCACTACATGAACTCCTTTCCTGTCTGACAGAAAAAGCATGCATTCATTCAGCCTCTTTTTAAGAGGGTAAGCTATGATAAAAGGTAGAAAATTGAATTTATCTAAGTCATGGTGTGATTTTCCTGTAAAAAGGCACTAAAAGGTTACATTATTAGTCTAGAGAAAATATAAACAGATCTGTTAGATGTGTAACAAACAATTAAGCACCAAAAGTATACTAAGTGCACTTCTGCAAATTTTACAATAGTTAAAGAACACAAGGTAACTAAATGATATTGAAAGGCAGTTGGATTAAAATAGAAAGGTGTTTATGTTTTACAAGATGCGTAGTCAGCTTGTGAAATTGATAGCAATACAATAATTGAAGAATCAATTTTAGATTCTCCAGAATCTAAAAATTCGGAAGAAATTTTTAGGAATTAAAATTTCCTAATTTTAGGAAATTTTAGGATTAAAATTAAGTGGATAACAAAAATATTTGCATTGCATTTCCTCTCTTTTTCACTCATGCTTTCCTAATGCTTTCTGAAATAACCCTTTACTAAATCTATGACTATAGAAGAAATATGGAAAACTACCTTTCTGAAAATGGCTGAGGGTGATGACTGTCAGAGAGCATTGCAGGAGAAAAAGAAAGAAAGCCATTTAATACAGTCAACCTGAGCTGTAAACTCTGGGGAAAGAGTTGCAGCATGATTCTGTCCTTACAACAATAATACTTTGAATTCATATTATGTCATAAATGAAAACAGACTGAACTACATTTCCTTTTTTTAACCACTTTTTAAAATGAGTGAATTACTTATTAAATATATTAAATTAATACATTTCACAGATTGAATGTATTAAATGAGAACTACCACTCTTACACAAAATCTTAAGAAAGATGAACAGGAAAATGCATCATCTTTTCAACATACAGGTGGCACGTTTTTTATGAAATATGGTGGTTAACCCCACATGAAATCCATCTGAGGAATGACTTAGGCTAATTCACGTATCACAACTCTACATTTTGCATTATTTCCAAACTGAATGGTGGGAGAAAAATGTCATCTTCACATTTCTTGCTGATGTATCCTGTCAGATCTCAGGGCTTTGCATGGATTAGTACTGCCATCTTAATGAAAAAGAAAATCAAAGTAAAAGAGTTTAGTTTTGTATTTCCTTATGCTGTAAGCAGAACCATCAGTTTGGGTGATTTAAATTATTGGACAAAAAATTCATTTCAAACATTTCTCATCATTCTTACCAGGACCCCTGTTTTGTAGAGGTTGCCTCTCTAGAGCAGCACTAAAAACACCCAAGTGACAGCAACTCCTTGTAAATGGAAAAAATCCTTAACTTTCTACCTTTCCTCTCTCTTTATCCTGCAAACGGTGTGGATTCACTGACTGGTCTCCCCATCCTCCCTTCGTCAGCAATTTAGAAGCTTTAGGCAAGTGTTTCCTTGCAGTAATATAGGATGATGACAGTTTCTCAGTGCACCATAACACCTTGTGGTACAGCAAGATCTCATTCCTTTAGTGAGCTCCAAGAGGAGAGGATCTTATTATGGGAGAGAATACTTCAGCATAAGGTCATTTCTGCATTCTTCCCTTTCTTCTTGTTAATAAAATGTTTTGATTGAATTTCCAAACCTCAAAACAGAGGAAATTCCAGAATTAAGGTTGGCTTTTACGGCACAGGTGCTGTGGTTGGGTATTTCCTGAACATCTGTTTTACCAACCTTTTTTTTTTTTTTTTTCAATATAATTTGCAAATACTATTTATAGTCTTTGCACTAGAAGAGAAAGTCCAAACCACAGTTTTAGGCCTGGACACATTCTCTGGCCCCAGGGTAAGTGGCAGAGGATGGTTTGCATCCACACAACAAAACTTTCTTCCTTCCCCAGAAACTGCCTGCTCTAAACAGGTCCTGGCTTGTACTCTTCCTCTGAGCTCAGGCCTGGAGATCACAATCCTGGCTGGACTGAACACATGCCAAAATGAGTGCTAAAAGTTAAGCTGCAGAGACCATTGCATGCCAGTACTTGAGCTCAGGCTTGGTCTCTGTTTCATTTATTAGTGTACATATTGTCAGTAGGCTAAGGAGGAGGATCAAAAAGCAGTAGAGAAAGGAAAAAGCTATTTACAGTAAAGCATAACTTCAGCCCAAGAACAAACAGGTATAAATTAACAATGAATATATTAGGCTTCAAATTAAAAGATGGTTTCCAACCACAAGATGAGTCAAATTCTAAAGCAACATTCCCATAGAAGAGCAAGAGCAAGAAGGTTAACTCATTTTATGCTGGAAATGGATAAACCTTCAAATCAAGGACTGAATGATGCAGTTCTTCTTGATGACATGAATCTCAGCCTGGGAAGTTCTTCTACTCCTACCTATGTTTAATCCTTGCTACAGTTCTAACAAAACCAGACTTTATAAACTTTAGAAAAGGGATGACATAATATGTCTGTGAAGTCACTCTACCCGATACTGTACCTCTCCCTTCCTTCAGACTAAATGCACTTTATGAAAAAAATATGTCAATTTTTCATTGAAGAGAAAAGTCTCAGTTTTCCCTGTAAACAGTGAATATGTACATCCAATACCACTTACACAGCATTTTGTTTCCAAATGAACCCATTTTATTGTGAAACTCCCTAGGGTTGTAAATACTGTGACTAGGATGACATAGACTAATGCAAATCAAGAGATGTAGTCAACAAATCTAGGAGCAGAGATATTTATTTCTCATATATTTATCACTTCCAAATTACTGGAATCAAAATGTGAATATAACAAGGAGCTACTTAATTATGGTACAAATTATAAACTGTTATTTTCTTTGGAAAAAGAATTGTACAAGCAAAGTAACACCTTTTTTTTTTTTTTTGAGCTTATATAGCCATAATTTATGCATTAGGCATGATCTCATGAGAGGCAGAAAACATGAATTTTAGGTATAATAAGCAGTGGTTGTCCTGTCCTGTAATAAACATCTAGTTGCACTGTAGTTGTTTAAGGGGATGTATCAGCTTAAATCTGACTACCTCCAACGTTGCCTGGCTTGGTGACTGTAGCACATAATTACCTTATTTTTCTCCCGAATTGGAAAATGAGCAAAATGCCAAGAAAGTGAAAAATCATGTGAATGTTGGGGAAATAATGATGATTTAATATAGTAACTATAAGTCCTTGCTATTGCTGTAGGTAGTGTGTTTAACACTCTCCTTGGATATGCTCCTTGGAAGCATGCGCTGTGGTCACATTAACTACAGCATTCTGAAGAAATAGCTATCTGTAGAATACAATAACTGCTCTTTCTTTATTCAACATCTCTGGGGACACCCCTCAGCAGATGGCAGCAAGTAAACTTCAGCAAGAGAATATCTTTCAGAGTTACAGCTAATAACTATATCTGCTGATCAGAGATTTGAGCACTGCTCTCCAAAACTCCAACCAAACCCAACACAAAAAACTCTGCAAGGAAGAGCAAATCGTCCTTGTGGTCTTGGCATACCATCATTTTAGAAAAAGAAAAAAGGTATTGATTGTACTCTAGTAAACTGAGCCATGCTGAACACTGTTGAACATAACCACTAGCAACTACCACAGCATGGTATACACAGCCTTGAGGCTTGGAAAACAGCTGATCTGCCCATCCTCAGGTATACTCCAGTCTCTTTTTGAATGCCAAGAATCAGAGTTGGATGGGCACCATTTATCCCTGCTACCTCCCCCCAATAGAAGGAAAGAGAGGCACGCCATCAGTCTCCCTGATCATTCAGGAGCACACATATAAGTAATTCTTCAAAAGAATAGTGTTTTTTAGTGCAATCCCAGATCCAGACCCCTGTTGGCACACATATGAAGTGAAACCCTGAGAGTTAAGACCAAAAAAAAAATCTTTGAAATGCTGCTGTCCTCTGATCTTCTTGGAACTTTAGTGGCTGCAAAATTTTACACGAGTTTCAAGGAGCTTCACATTTCTGCTAACATCTGTGAACATCATGAGGGTCACCAGAAGCCAAAAGGGGATTGCCAAGGATCACAAAACTTGAGCAGCATCAGCTTTTCCCAGGTTTTGTTCTCCAAGTAACATTTTTTTTCCTAGCTGAGAAGCCACCCGTACCAGTGAGATCTTCAGAGGCTAAAACTGTAACATACTGAAAGAATAGTAGAAATAAGATTTCACCTAAGTCAGACAATGGTTACTTTTTATTATCTACAACTATATTTTTACAGGCTCTGATTGAGTTTTAACAGCATCAGTGCAACTTCCTATTTTGGGCTTGTCTTCCTTGCCAAAAAGTTCTCTTAGTAAAACAGAGTATCCTTTGCATGCTAATTAAACTGTCATTTTACTGGAAAGTAAACCAGTAAAGACACCAATAGACAGAAGCACTTTTAAACTTCCAATAGAAGTTCATCATTCCTTCACTCCATCAGTATTTCAGACCAGGATCATACTCAAATAAACAAAGCCCACCTTCCTTCTACTGACAACAAAGACTACAATCTAGCTTTTTCTACCTTCTTGTCTCCATATCTGCTTCTGGGCAAATAAATCTCACACACAATCATGTAACTCCAGCCTCCTTCACTGGCACTTCTTGAACAGATTTCTAGTAGTTTGAAGCTCCCTGGCACCGCTCCTATGATGTACTGCTTGCTTCTTCTTTTTCCATTTATATGGGTTTTGGAGAAGCATCATAATGAGATAATGAGCTACAAATTCTATAATTTTAATAAATAATTGAATTTCAATCCAATTTTTTTCCTTTGGAGATATCTCTGTTCATCCAGAATATTGCATTTTCCCTCAGCTGGTGTTAAGATCTGATAAGTGAGAGATGCCCCTGCCTGAATTAAGGTACAAACAAGAACATATGCCAAAGTCATTAACACAGATTTGATCTATCAATGCATGTAAATTAGAGAGATAGAAAGAAACAGAAAATAGGCAAGGGGTGGGAGGAGAGACAGTTCAAGCAGAAGATAATCACCACTCATGGATCCAATGAGCATTTCTGTTTGTCCTTCTTTACCCTGGGCTTCTCCTTGGAGGGGGTTCTGAGGTCATTCAAAACTTCACTATTTATATGTTTTAACAAGCAAAAGAATTAATACTCATTGGCTACAAAAGTCTCTCATTCTATTAGTTAAATTATTTCCTCACTTCTAAAGTTATTTAGTCCCATACTCAGTCTTTTTTTCTGAGTAAGTGGGTTTCTTGGGTCGATGGGCTGTGAGTGATCGTTACCTCCCTCTGCCAATATTAACTTTTACCCAGTCTGAGTTGATTTCAGCACAGCTGCTGAGTTGGCTTTCCTTGTGGTCTGTAAATTCTGCATTCTTTATGTCCATTATCAGTGATAGATTCTTCTCCCCCAGCCTGGTACCCTCCCCCCTAGGTCTGAGATAAAACCATCTTTTTCTTATCTCAAGTTCCCTGTGGTGGCTTAATTTACAGCCTAAATTCCAAACATCCATGAAGGCATATTCAGGGGGGCTTCAGTGGCTGTTGGTGGTCACAGATGCCATCTGTCCCACAACTTGAGGTGATCTTTGTTTGGCTGGTGATATGTGTAAGAGCAGTTGCCTCTTTACACAGTTTGTTACAGTGGGAATTTTTGTCCATGTATTAACCAGGATCTCATCTCCATCAGGCCTGGAGTTAGTGCCATCCTGTTCCTTCATTCTGTGCTTATCTCATGACAAAGTCCTTCTGTGGCCCTAACAGTGTTTGAGACAGGCAACTGTGCTCTTTAAGTCCTTACAGCTGGTCTGCTAACTACTCTGCCAAATGGAGTATGATTTTACCATATAATAACTAAATTATCCTTAAAATCTGAGTCTGTACTAATATATTATGAAGAATCAGTTCCATCAGTTCCATCTCAAATCAATCTTTAGGGGCAGGTCATGTGAATGAAAAAAATACACCTGAATCCTGTGCTCTTATGGTGCTCAATGAGATAATAAGTGGCTCTGTAGTGGTGTGCAGGTCCTCATGGACTAAGTATTGATTGAGTCATTTGTTTATTCATTTACCAGTGATATTGAATCTCTGCAGAAGTTCCCCCTATCACTTGTATACAGCACAAAACATGTATGATGCTTAGAATAAACTAACAGTCCCTTTGGTAACTGTTGAGCATAAGGCTCAATTAAAAATTCAAAATATGTACTTTGACAGAATACTAACTATTGGTTTTGGTTGTGCTCTGAAATTAAAGTGTACAAGTTCACAACCACAGAATAACACCTAGAACATTTTGTAGTATCAAAGATAAAGACCTCTTAAGGAGATTGTTATCCCAAAGTACTTCTCAATGTCAAAGTAATTAATATAATTTTCTGTAAATTTTGCAAGGCTTGTCTTTTCTGAAGAAAGTCATTCCTCTACAATCATGTACTTCTGTAAATAAAACCTAAAGAAGTTTGAGGCCATCTTTTGAGTTTCTTGGCTCTACATGCCTCAATTTTAAATATATTTTTTTCAATTCTGTGTGTCTAAAGTGGGTTAGGAATGTGTGTACTTAGTACTCTATGTCCTTAAAAAAGACTGGTGAGAGGGGATTTAACTAAGCTGATGCTACAGGCCAGGTCTCTGCACCAGCAAAGCGCCCACATACTCAGTCTGTAACCGATTAGATGGGATTAGTGTGCTGTCATTCTAATATGCACACAGCGGTGTTTGCCATCACAGCTTAAATGGTTTCATAGGAGAAATTTTTTCAATTTTCCAAGTTGACACAGAACACTTTTTAGTCCAGCAATCTCAGTGGCTGAGGCTGGATGTCATCCTGCATATTCCCAAATTCCAGCTGTTCCAGCCAGCAGCCAAGCTATCAACAGACTGAGCGCAGAGCTGAAGCTATGGAAGGCATAGCAGATATTCCACAAAATTACAGAATAAAAAAACTTTTAAGAGCCATTTAACAGCCATTTCTCAGCTGGTAAAGATGATGAGTCTTTTCCATTCATGTTAGACTGGAAAGACTTAATTTTCAGTTGCTGGTATTTCCATACAGGCCAAACAGTATTCCTGGTGAGGACAATCCTGCTGAATGGTTGGAACTAAATCCTGTGAAGAGCTGGGATAACTAACAGTGTTTTCCATATCTTCCCTGTGAAGGAACAGGTTTGCACAGAACAATGACAGGGCCTGCGTTCACCCACAAGCATTTAGAAATGCAAATAAGGTAGGCCATAGAAGACTGAATGTGGTTTGCAGGTGGGCTTTGGAAAGCTACCAGTCAATGCACTAACAGCCCATGGCTAATCAGTTCTCATCTCTGAGAAATCAAAAGTGGGTACTATGTTGGAAATGGGCAAGACCAATAAAAACATGCTTTCCTATGGGATACAGGCACAAGGTATTAATGAGTTTAAACTATTAAATTCTGAACTTCATAGAAAAGTCTTCCCAAACCAAACTGAGGACAGTGTCAGCAGTAATACACTTGAAAATTGCCAACACAAGAGATGAAAAGGGCACTAGTTCACTATGGTTGAGTATTAAACAGAAGGGCAAGTTCAAGTAGTCAGATTGGGAATGGACAGAAAAGGTGAATGATGCCAGGGTGATAAAGAAACTTAATTATGCCCAATAGTTATTCACTCTACACAATTACCAATAATGTAACTGGATACAAGGCATCCACAAAATTTTTCCTGTCATGACTAACTGTGAACTGTGAGAGTTCAACACGGAGAAAGACCAGAAGTGTTTTCCGTAAGACAGGTAACTGCTGCCACAGACTGCTCTTTCACACTTTCCAGGCCTTCTCCCCAGGAGACTAAACTGGTCATCTGTTCTAAGGAGGAAATACACCATAACATTTTAATTTCCTGGTCCTATTTGGTTAAATGTGTAGACAGTGAAAGTGACTTGGTTGATCACTGCTAGATGATACACAAATCACTCTTTCAGTGAATCAGGTCCTTGATTTCTTTTGTTGTTACAGGCTTCCTCCCTTTCACTGCTTATCTATAGCTTTACAGGAACAGACTATTACTATAGGTATATCAAAGTCTGAAAAATTCAGCTCAGTAATAATCATGAAATGCAAAAAAAAAAAAAAAACCAAAAAAAAAAAAAAAAAAAAAAAAAAAAAAAACTTGACAAAAGGGAATGAATCCATCAGTACTGTCATGCTGTAAAAGAAAATTACTGGCCCATTTTTTCTTGATTTGATGCATAATTTGTTACAGAAGCAAAATGATATTAAATTTTTATCTGGAAAATTATATTCAATATTTATCTGATGAACTCCAAATATATAGCAAAGTTGGGGATGAGTTCAAAACCTTTCTGTACCTGAACAGCTCACCTTTACTTTGGCAGAAACCAAGTCTTTACAAAACTTATCATTAATTCTAGGTGAAAATTAGACTGACTTTTCTAATGAAATCTCTTACTGTACACTCTGAGCATGCCTCATCTCCTTTAGGAAATGACCATTGACTGGGTCAGACTATTCTTTCTTCATTTTAATGTTCTTTAAATTTTCACCTAATATGGCTGTTTCAGGAGATACTAGTTCCATGAACTGCTCTACATTCCATTTGATTCACGCCCAAAATTTAATTCATATTAACCTTGGGAGCTGTATTCTCTAAAGAGGACTCAAATTCTGTGGCTACTGCTGTGATGGATTGGCCAGAAGACTCCAAGCAGTAAGTCAAGTCGCTTTTCCACACCCAAAACCAATGCATTATTTACACGGGATGCAAATTGTAACAGCATGTAAAAAGACCCGCAGGATCACCTTTGAAGAAGCGTTAGGAGGCACTGCTCAACAATTTTTCTGTCTGGAGCAGGTAAAGGAGTTTCTCAGCTCCAGCTGAGACGCTTATCCCAGCGTTTAACTTGCATTCACCGAGTATGGGAAAGCAGCACTGGAATGACAATGGCAAACCCAGGGCTGCCACCCCGGCGGTGCGCGCCGCTGCAGCGGCTGCTCCGCTGGGAGCACCGGGCACCGGCTGGGAGCCCCGCCGGCCTCTGAGCCCGCTGCCCTCCCCGCCGCGGGCCGAGTCGGCGCCCGGCGGCGGATTCAGCCGGGGGGCACCCCCCTTTTCCCCAGCGTGGATGGGGGGACCCAACCCAAGGACTTGGCACGGCGCCCGCAGCCTGGCTGACCTCAAATGCCGTGGCGGCGTGCGGCTTCCCTGCAAGCTGCCAGAGCCCACCGCGGGCAGGGCCAGAGACCCCCGCCCCGCTCCCCGCGCTCGGCTGGGATCGCCCGTCCCGGGCATCGCGGAAGCCCCGGCACCGGGCGGGAGGCGTCCTCTGCACCCACCCCTCCGGGGCCGGTACCCAGCGCCCCCCGCCCCGCATGCCCACACCCCCCCTCTGCATTCCCGCCCGCAGCTCCCCGCGGCGGCCCGGCGCGGCCCCGCTCCCCTCCGGCGCTGGCGAGGGGCAGGCTCGGCTTGTTCCTGCCTCCAACTTGCCCCGAGTTAACTCGGGTTTCTCCCCCCTCCCCCCCCCCCGCCCGCAGGGTCTGCCTGGGCTCCTGGTCCTCCGGGAGGGCGGGAGGGAGGGGAAAGGCGTGTCCTGCCTGGGTTGCCGCCGCCGCCGCTGTTGGAGGCAGATCGGAGATATAAAAGACCTGGCCGGGGGCCGGCGGTGGCTTCAGTGAGCGCGGACGCTCAGGCCGTGGGGAGGGGGCGCAGCGGGGCGGCGGGACGGGCGGAGGCAGCGCGGGGCTCGCCGTGGGCAACCCCAATGCGTGGACTATCGGCTGCTGCATTATGCTGGAGCTACAGTTCCGCTGAAGGGAGTTTGCACACGGCCGGCTGGGCTGGACTGCAGCGCTGCCGTTCCTTATGAAGAAGGCACAAGTGAGTGCGGCCAGGCGGCGGCGGGGGGCACCCACCTGCCCGCGGGCGGGGCTGCCCCGCGGCTCCCCGGCGGAGCGGGGCCGGGGCCGCTGGCGCGGAGAGGGGCGCGGGCCGGGGCAGCCGCCGGGCGGGGAGTGCGCGTCCGCGGGGTTGCCGCGGGCGGCTCCCGGGCTGTCCGAGAGGTGGGGGATACCCGCCGGGAGTGGCAGCCGCTGCCGCTGGGGAACGGGTTGGGGGAGCGAGGTGAGGAGGAGAAAAAAAAAATAAAATACCGCCCGGTCTTGCCCTCGGCGTTCCGCAGCCCGTGGAAAAGTTGCAACAGACGGCCGGACCAGCGGCCGAGTCTTGGGAGATCTCGGAAGGCGCTGGGAAAAATTGCCGTAGTAAATCAGTTGTCTGTCTTACCCTGACGAGTGCGAGAACATGAAATAACCGGGGGCAGCAGTGCTTTGGCTGCGGCTCCCGGTGTCTCCCCGCACGCCGCTCCAGCGTGCGGCGCCGGGCGGGTGCTGTGGGAACCCCGGTATTTCGCCCTTCGTCCTCACGCATCCCGCCGGGCAGTGCCGCTCAGTGCCGCTGCGGGAGCCCTTGCCATTATTTCTGGAGGTTGTGTAGATATTTCGGTCACTATGCTGTGCGTTTTTTAGAAGGAAGCAAGGGGCAGACATGAGTGGAAAATTGTAACAAGAAGTGGCTCAAGGAAACTCTAACGGGAGAAAGTTTAAGGCCGGACTTCGCAAGGTGCCGCCGATACTCTCTATCCGGGCAAACCCCAGCGAGAGCCAGGACTGCTCCGGGAGAGAACAATGCATGGACACGCACACCGCTGCCTCTGCGCTGGGGGCTTTTCCCTTCTACATTTCTGCGTTAGAAGCGAGATACTTTTTGCCTTCGTCTGTTTCTTGGCAATTGCTGGGTCACCTACACACCAGTGAAGACATTCAGAATACAGTCACTGGAAAAGACGTAAAGCATATTGAAAAAAAAAGATCTTACCAAAGTATTTTGGGTAGTTAAATAATTTTTCAACAGATGAGAGGAATTAGAAGTACTCACTTTCTGAAATATTTAAATTTCACCTGGCCAAAGCCCTGGAGAATGTACCCATGTTTGAGAACTTAAAACTTGGAGACTTAATTTTTGTGATGCTGAAGTACACCGGAGTTTTATCTTAAATTATCAGCTCTGAATTTTAGCGATGTATATCCATTGCTGTTATTCACATTAGTTTACTATAGATGCCTTGAACAAAGATGTTTCAGACCCTGTATACACAATTATTTAAACATGCTGAATAGATTATTAATTGTGAAGGGTCTCTTAAAGTCTGAGAGCCGTGTTTATGTGTTTACGAATGAAGATTTATGAGTGGAAGCAGTCAAGCATTTTATTACATTTGAACTGTAAACTTATAAAAGTCAACAGACTACTTTTGCAAATTCAGAGCAAAGCAGGAACAATCCCTCTCTCCCAGTAAACTGGGAAAGACAGGCAGTCTTGGCATTCAGGACCATATGGCTTGACTCAGGGGCTCACAAGCTGTAGCCTGTGGAACAGCTTCTTGTCATGGTGGTGAAGCATCTGTCAGCCTTCAAGCAGTTATACTTCCTGCTTTTTGGAGGCACTGACAGACTCCTAGTTCTCCAAAGGGTTGTTTGCTGTATTTTAAGGAGTAGCAGACAAACGTGATACCATACCATTAATCATTTGAAGGGGATCAGAGCAGGAGATACTTCAAGAAGACTTGCAATTAAAGCCATGAAGACCCTGTGAAGAGAGAGAGAGAGCAAGTGAAGTGGGTACAAGAAAGAGGACTTAATCACATGAGGGCACTCGACACATAAAAGTAAATCTTAATCTATATGCTCTCCTATGGCTACTTTAGTCATTGTCTAGACTGGTAACTGTCATAGTGGAAAGAACAAGATCGGAAAACTGGGAAAGATGTTAATATTTCTTACAATAAAATATTCTGCAATAGACGTAGTACAGAAAGCAAGAACCACACAACTCACTGAGCCTTGCAAACACTTGGTAATGCCTGGATATTGTTTAAAATAAATCAGGGATTTTGATTTTGAGGTAATGTTGCGCAGTGATAATATATAACTAGTGCAGCTGGAGGAGTAAATGAGTCATACGTCAGTACAACGAAAGTGCTGAAAGAAGAGTCGTGTTGAGCACTAGACTCAATGTGAGCAAGTTGGTCTGTTTATTTAAATCAGTCTTAACCTGAGAAACCACAGGAACTGCAGAAGCACATTCCCCAACAGTGTCAGTCCTAGAAATGATGTTTATGAAACTACGTGGTTTGATGGATACATAACCCCCCTGTTTTAAACATACCAACACCTGGATTTTTCTTTGTAAGTCATGATTTCCTTAAAGAAGTGATTAAGCATTTAGGGTTCAGTCATACAAATCCTTTTTCAATGAGACTATTTCCATGACTTAATATTGTTGAAGGATTACTTGGATGAGAGGATTTGTAGGCTTATATACTTAGTAATTAAAACTATTATCAGAAGTGAGTTTATGTCCTTTTGCATGCTAATATGACAACAAATAAAATGTCACTGACATCTGGACAGCTTTTTACAATTTGAATAAAACAGGGTTAGTGGTGCCAGTGTGATATGATCTTGCAAAAACATGTAGCAGTTTTCTGATTTGCTTGTTCTTTGTCTGATTTGAAGACAATCTAAATAGGATTAAGTTACTAAGAAATATATTGCAAAGAGGGGTCATCTATGGGGTAGCTCTGAAGGCAGATAAGGTATCACAGATACATGGTTGAGGCACTTGATCTTCTGCAGTAAGTTAGATACACATCCTCTTAGAAACCTCAGTATTGAAAGTGTCTTAGATTTCAGTGCAGCTTTCTACCTCTGAATGTGTGCATTATTGTTGGCAGTTAAATTATCACCTTAGGTTGTCCTATCAGTATGTTTGTGTCACTAAAGTGGAAGCCTCTGTAGAAATTATTGCAGACCGGTACCTGGAAAAAGAATTAGTACTTAAATTGGCACTTCTAGTCTCTTATCAGCAGGCTAAATCAGAAATGCAAATCAGGTACCTGATACCTTGGTGTGAGCATGCTTTTAGGGGAAATAGTGACTTCTGATCATCAGTCTTTCTTGCTCATTCTGCAAAAAAATAAACACTAGGAACTGGAAGATATTTGGAGCTCATGGCAGGTATAGATCTGCTGCTCATTAAATAGAAAAAGAGAATTTGCTGTAGCCAGGAAGATGCTGTGCTATTGTTAAGCAATGGATTAAGGTCTCTGTTCCCCTGGTTTTGACTCTGCTCAAGGGAAGCCAGTTTGCAAGTACTGCAGCTGTAAAGAACATCCTGGAATAAAGAGGCTATTTTATTTATTTAAGTTTATATTTTATATAAAAATAAATATAACTATTTATAATTATTAATATTAATAATTTAATTATAATTATTAATTAAATTATTAATATTGATAATTTAATTATAATTTATTAAGATTATTATTATAAATAAATATAAATAGATATAAATATTTATTTTATAAATAAATATTATTTATATATTAACTTATTATTAAATATTTTATTTATTTATTTTCTTCACCTGCTTTTATTATGTGCCTTCCAAGCTTTTATCTCTGTGAACTATTTGGCACTTGGCTTTGTCATTTAAAGTGAGGCCAGTAACCCAGTCTTCTCCTGACCCAGTTTTGCCATTGCACTGAAATCTGGTTTTTCGCTTTATGCACTGCATGTCAGTCCTTCAGGTACGGCTCTGCAAGCTGACAGTGCCATTCTCCAAGTTTTGTTATGTGATTTAATGGTATGCTGGCTCATGTAATCACCATATTGTATGAAAGTTAAGAGTTGGCAAGATGCAGCTCTTGGCTTCGGATGGGCAATGCTCAGTATGCAGTATGTAAACACAACACCCATTTATTAGAAGCGAAGGAAGGAAAAATCTCCCTACGCAATTCCATTTGAGTGTTGTGGGAGCTGACATGAAAACGAAAGTGCTTGTTCTCGCCCTGGTCTTTGGTGTGCCAAACCTGAGATTAGTCAGCCTTTTAAACACACTGTAAAACTGCTTGTTTTTTGTTGGTTGTGTTTTTCTCCATGTGATTGTGGGAAAAGGAGATGGATGAATGTAAGGTGAGTGGCAAGGGGTAGCACTGCTCTTTTAATTTTGTTGTTTGGCCCATGTTTGTATTGCCTACCTACATGTAGGTAGGCAAATGTAAACCTACAAAACTGACTTTTCGTAAATATTACTGATGCTGAAATAACTGGTTGCACATGGGAGCACATGAAATACAGATTTCTTTGCTGGATGGTTTTACTTATTGACAAATGTAAATAGTATCAGACATCTATTAGTATGTGAATGAAAATACGAGAAAACAAAAATGGTGTTAAGTATTGTATTTTATTAAAGATGGTAGCATGTACAATATCAGAGATCATTCATAGTATGATAATGAAGACATTAATTCTACTGTATGTCTGAATTAAAGCCAGTTTAGGAGTTCAGATTTATGAACACTTTGGGTCATATTAGTATAGGAAACAATTGTCATCTGATTTCCTAGATTTATCTAATAACCACTGGGTGAATGATTGTATTTTCGTTTAAACCAGGTTTAAATTATACAAGGTAGATGGATACAGTAATGATTTTAAATCTCATTAGGAATTTTCTGCTCTATATGTGTTTTGCCATTATTGTTGTTGTGTGGAGCAGACCTAATTTGGGGCGCAAGGTGAAAATAGCATCAGGTCTAGCATCAGCAAGATACCACTGCAGATATTGCCTGAAGAAGTCCCTTATGGTTCTCACTGCTTTGCAGCCACACTGTGGAGCACACTGTTTTGCAAAGTGGAGAGGTAAATGCTTCGCTTCAAGCTATTTCATCATCACTTGAAGCTACAGTGAAAGTGAGACCATGTGGTGCAGGCTTGGGGGACTGAGTGCAGGCTCCTCTGTTGCAGGGACAATAGCTAACTGCTGCTTCATGGTGGTCAGTGCTCCTGGAAGGATCTCTCAAGCAGGTCTTCTGAAAAGTCACCTTTCACTTACCTCCCAGCCCTAATCTTTCACTGCTGCTAAAGAACACTTGTTTATTTTTCTTTTCCTTCACTTTTGCTGCAAAACCTACTCAATGGAGAAAATCGAGTTTAGGACCCTCAAGATCATATTTAGCCCAAGCCACAAGAGCCACCCTTTCTCCCGTGATCTGGCACCTGTATAACAGTCATTCGCATGTATTTGTTAATGTTCCAGTGAAGAATTTCTAGAAGTCCAGCTGGGTATCTCAGTCCTCTTCTACCCTCACTGGCTTCTCCCTGGTTTTATGCAGCAGAGCTGGGAAGTCAGAGGGAGATGTTGTGTCCTGGCAGCCTTGGAGCTGGGCCAGGCAATGGGCTACACACTTCGGCTTAGACCGATGCTCTGCAAAGTATGCAGGTTTAGCCTGGGCTGTCACAAAAGGATGCATGCATGGTCTACAGCAATTAACTCTGAATTTGTGAACAACTTAGATTCAATCCAGACTGAAAAGCTAGTCTAGAAAAGTTTACGTGAACATACGCACTAGAGTGAGAGAGACACACGTTCACATGTTTTCTTGGGTAGCATACTAAGTCTCTGGGAAGCTTCTGACTATCTAGTTAATCTTGTTGAAGCTGTTCTTTTGAAGCTTTATTTGTTCAGTCTTGAGGGTGGCTTACACATGAGCTAAGAATGTGGGGGAGACTATTTCAGACCACAACTCCTAATTCACAGATTGTGAATCATGCCACCCTCTGAACCTCCATTCAGAAAGATTTAAGTATTTTCAAGTCAGAGTCTGAAAATATCAGTCTGTCTGACATATCTGTTCTTGTAGCTTGGCCAATCCCATGTGACTGAACCTGGCTTCAGTCACCGTAAATGTCTTAGTGACAATAAACCCTTATCCGGTGTCTTATTTAGCAGATCTTCTGCCTTTCATTTGTTCTGCTGCCATCAGCTCCAAGGACATCAGTTCACTGGCAGTTAAGGCCAAGGATAAATTTAGTCCAATTAGTCTGTCATCTCTTCTTTAGATATATTTGATAAGTTTTTAGAAGCACCCTAAATACAGCTTTAGAGATAGGTGAAGTGTATGCGGTGTATTTATTGTGGACCTAAATTCTGCATTTGCTATGGCTGGTATCTCTGCACTTGATGTAGTCAGGATGACTTGTATAGATAACCTTCCGGTGTCTTTCCTCCTAAGTGAATTACACTGTTTTATAACTTTTCTCACTAGCTTATGCTTAGTTTGTATCAGCAGACCAAGGTATGTCTTCCTTTTATATTTGCAGCATGATACATCATTACTGGATGGATTCTTTGTTCTGTTTAGTACCACATGACCTCTTAATTACTTTTGGAAAAAAGTTATTCTGGCAGTATAAGTCAGACTGTAAAACCAAGTTGTGCATGTCCTGGCAATCTATCTCTCTTTAAAACACAAAATTAACTCTATGCAAAGCATACAGCAACTCTTTTTGTAAGAGTTGTTTCCAGGACAAAAGAATGAACTTGATGATGTGTATATAACACATTCTGAAAATGTGGTGTAATACTGATATGTACACTGATATAAAAATTTAATTTTAAAGAAATTAATATATTTAAACTTTAATTATTATATTAGTGTATAATACTGATATAAAATAATATGTAATGTTTAATGTTGTAAAGTGCCTGTAAATGTGAAGGGTTTAAAGTGTGTAGGAAAGTTTCTTCCTCCATTTCATGTTGGTCCAAAAAAATTCCTGTCTCTTTATGGGGATTTCATAATTGTATAAAATGGGAGTATGATACCAAGGTGCTGGCTTTTGTGGTCTAACTGAAGTAAGATATTAAGGAGTCAGTCATGATACATTTAAATTAATATGCTGTATGTATGCAAAATAATTCACTAAATGAAAAGAAGTGCTTAGAAATTTAGGGAGGTTGAAATTTAAACATGCTAATAGTCTGTTGTAAGTTCCAAGCCTCTAATTTCCACCCTCCATTTGCTCATTATTAAGTGAACTCAGCAAAATTTGTCTTTTGCATTAAATAGCAAGCAGACAATATTAGGCATTATGTCTTTAAGCTGATACAGATCTGAATGTCAGTTCTTCCTGAGATTTGTTTTTCTTTTATTACTTTGAAGCATGCAGGAATAGGAGCATTAGTCAGCCAAATGAATTTAGGAAGCTTGTATAACACCGCTTGGCACCCTCTTTCGTTTGGATTAAAAAGCATGCTCCTGAATAAACAGAGCTTTTTGGTAGTTATTTTAAAAATTAGTGGAAAAAAATGTATCTTCAGTATTCATAATTGGTGTCTTTTTCAAGTTACTGCGCTTCAGCAATGTCTGGATTGCATTCGTATTCTAACAGCAAAAACTACCAGTGCTGTATTTGACATCAGTTTAAATGATTCTGATGGGCATTGCTTTATTTTCTAGGAAATGCAAACCTTTCTTATAAACTGTAAATTTAAATACTGTCATGGAAGATGCTTTGATCTTCTGTAAACCCTGGTAAAGAATATTACAGTTTGGAAGAAATACTGGCCTGCCATTTCTAGAAGTGATAATACTTTTTTTTTCTTTGTAAAGTCAGTAATTTTCTTAATATATTAAGAAAATTCTTGCTTTTTAATTTTTTTTTAAGCAAATCCTTTTAGAAGTAGTTGTTATTGCTTTCCCCTGTGCCTCTCAGATCTGTTACCTAACTGAGTGAGAAATGCCTGATTTAGGGCTTTCATTTTACTTTTAAAAAGTTCTGATCTATATAAGTTCTTTAAATAATTGAAGTGAATTTCTATCTTCTCATTCTCCTCAGTGCATTAAAAAAAAAATCTCTTCCTACTTCTAGGTTTTAGGGATCAGCTAAACATTTGCCAGTAATGGTCAGATTCTCTACAGTACTGTTGGTCATTTCCCACTGTAACAGAATGTTGTTGACATTTGCAAATGGCCTGAGACATATGTGAAGTTAATCTGCTTTTAGTCTACTAAAATCTGGTTTATTTCTATTGAAACAAGTCCATTGCATCCAAGAACAGTTTCAGTTACTGTTGAATTAGTACCTGTCCAAAATGCTATTTGTCAAGCAATTATGTTCTTTTTTGCTTTATTGGCTATGATGGAGTCTCGTCTTAACATACATACTCCATTACTTATTTCAAAGTAAATGGCGCAATTCCTGTAAAACAGGGAAGATTTTTTTTCTCCTGTAAAAATTGATGTGTCACTCAAGCAAACTTGCTAAAAAATTGACTCATTTATGAAAATGCATAACTAGTCTTACTGGAATTTTAGAGTGCAGACTCTTTGAAAAGTATATGCTCTGAGGATATTTACACTAATCTTCTCAACAATGAGTTATATTTGCTGTGAGATTAATTATGGAAGCCAAAGAAATTTCATAATAGGCCAGGCAAATTAATGTGTCTTCTTTAATAAGAATGATCCTAGGAAACATTTGAGAACTAGCTGTAAAAATAATCCTAGAAAACATAATATATTGTGTCAATATTTGTATGAGTTTTTCTATCAGCACATCTATAACAAGAATGCTGTTGAACATGTACCAGAATAATTTCACTACTGACAGCTGCCATTCTTTCTAATTCACATGAATACTTTTGACCAAGTGTAAAGCTCTTTATCACACTACACGCGGTTTGCAATTCCATTTTTTAATGAGCAACCTCTGTGAAAGTTACAAATAAAAGTAAGGTAAAATAGCTGTTTTTTCAAAGTGTTGTGTTTTGTTGTATTGTTGTATTGTTGCAGATGCAGTGAGGATACCTAACATTTAATCTCAGTTATTTAACTAGATTCATAATACTGTGTTACTGTTGTAAGAGTTATGCTTTATAGGCATTTGCATCTAAGAGGCATTTATATTTCTTCAAAATTGGGCAGACTTAGGGGGCTTTTTTGGTCAGATTTTTTTTTTTGTCCAGTTATGTGCGCATTTCCGTAGTGTAAGCTGAATGACTTAACTTCTTTTTGGAATGTTTACCCCACAATTTCTGTGGTTTTTTTTAAGGAAAGCCACAAGTAAAGCTTCAGGTTTAAGATTAGTTATTTACAGTTCTCTCTAGTTAGCATAACTCAAATAAAAACATTGAGTTATCATGTGAATTACATTCATATTAATTCTTTGGTCACAATTCTGTGATGATGAAGTTAGCTGGGATTTATCCTATGTCCCTTAACTGCAAGCTGAGAGCACTTGCATGTTGGTATATATCATAGGAATGTGCCTGTTCTTCCTGGACACATAGAAGAATTGTGGGGAAAACAGTGGAATACCAGAAACACTTTGATGGAGTTTGTTGTTGTTAGTCTATACAAATCCCAATCAAAACCAAAACCAACCAACCAAATAAACAAAAAAAAACCCAAAAAACCTCTAAACCCACCCACAAACCACCAGCATATTAAAAATACAATTTGTGTGAACAGATGTAAAGTTAAGGGCAGGATATAAATTGTAAGTCAGGTTAATTTTAAGGTAAAGACAAGGTGATAATAACTTCATAGAAATAGGTGAACATGGTGTTTTTTTCATTTTCTTAAATATACAGTACCTCTGAACACATTAACTCTTTATTCTTGTCTTTAGAATTAATGAATATGTCCAGAGTTGAAAAGAATTTTTCTTACCAGCTTGCCTCTATTGTTGCATTGCTAGCAGATCTTGCTGTATTTAATTCGCTTGGTGGAAGGCAGATGGGAACTCTGTATTAATAGAGTTCAGTGAAAGGTAATATAAAAGCCCAGTTCCTCTGAAAGAAATGCATTCAATGCACAAATTATATTTGTGTTTCAAAATGGATGAATGAGAAAGAATGGAAATTATTTATTTGGATTTTTAAAAAATAAAGACCTAATAAAAAAACCTAAGTAGTCCCATAGAGTATCTCTCTTATCATAACAGTCTGAGGAAAAAAAATTAATTAGGACAAAAAGTAAAGTATAGGAACAAGTCATTAATTTGTAACATGGCAAAAACCTAAAAGGTAATGTTCTCTAATTGTCAGTAACCTCATATAGTTCAATCTGGTAATAGGGTTCACAGATTGATGACAACATGTGCAAGCTACATAAATTACTCAGGTTAATTGAAATTAAAAGAGATTCTGAGGAACTTTGTAAAGGTTTAGAGGAGATGGGAGAACAGATGGCTTGATGGCAAGTGGAGTTTGTTGTATTGAAGAGCAAGGGGGATGCATTTTGGAAGGAATGTTTTGAACTAATTGTAACTGAATTAATAACGGCCATTTCAATTACTTCTAAAAGCTACTTACAAGCTCTTATTTATGTTCTTGTAGCAATGCTTGGTCAGGAAAATGAATGAAAAATCCCTATATTGTACCCATAGTAGAACAAATCAGATAGCATATCAGGATGCAGTAGGAGCAGAAAGAGAAATTTGAAAGGGGAGTGCTGTTATGATAGTGATTGTCAGCCATGCTGAAAAAAGTTCTGGTTTTCCCATTGAAAAAAAGAGTATAACAGAAATAGGGGTCTTAAAACAGGCAAAAGCATTATAAGGGAGCAATTTGCATATGAAGAGAGACTGAAAATTGATTGCAAGAAACTACTGAATGATATGCAGAAAGTAGTAGAGAGATGATTGCTGGACATTACTGATCCTTTCTTGGTACAAGAATAAATAAATATTTAACAGAAGAGGCTAAAACTGGCAATGCCTCCTTAACACAAAATTACCAGTCTGGAAAGGTTTTTGACACTAGATATAATATGGCTTGAAATGCAGCTTGATATATGTTAGAGCAAGCCCAAGGGGTCATATCCAGAAAGGGGTAGTCCTGGTCTTCTCATCCTTGCACTTCTCATCTCCTCCTCTGCTCATTCCTCAGGGATTACTTTTTGTATCTCAGCTGAATTGGCTAGTCACTGTCTTTGAATTTACTGGCTTGCTTAGGGGTCAGGTGAATGTCAGAGGGGAGGGAAGCTGCAGAGAAGGAGCCCTCAGCAGCAGGGAGCTGTTAGATGCTGTCAGAGCTGTTAGATGGCTTCAGACCATCTCATTAGCCTTGACTGAAGAAAAAGGGATTATACACTTAAGTAGGTAAAACACCATGGTTATTTCAGTTTACACTCTGTGCATGAAATGTTTCTTATCTTCTAATTCATGCAATTCAGAAGAAATTTTCATATAGGCAATGTATTCTGTAAATCTGAATGATCAGCTTTCTTCAGTTTTCAGTGGGCACCAGACTAATCATGTACTGATCTGACACTTCTTATTTTCCAAATCTTCATTGCCTTAATTGTACAAGTCAGGTTTGGCCTAATTATAAACTCAGTTTCATATACAACCATCTGCCAAAATTACCATCTGTAACAATTCAGCCTTTAGCTTAGAGGAAAGGAAAACACTTTAAGATGTATTGTAGCTGAACTTCAACTACATGTGAAAGCAATGACAGCTGAGATGTTTATACTGAAAGATTGTTCTTTTACTATGTCACTATCAATGGTGAGAAGTCAAAATTTTGTGTAAAGTTGTTGCACAGCTCTAGCCATTGAAAACCAGTGGAGTTTCCATGCACCGTTCCTGAAAGGTACTCTTGTACAGCACTTCAGTGTTAGCAGGAAAAAGCACGTAAAAGTGTGTCCACTTTTAGAGGTGTGTAGGAATTAAAAATATGCTTGAGTTTCTGATGCAGTAATGCAGTTGCTGAATTTTTGTGTTAAGGGAAGCATTTTGATCAGCCCCACCCCATTTTTGCCATCTTAAACTTACATTTTCCTGGAAAAACATTATACATGGGTTGAAATTCTTAAAATGGCCATTCTGACAATTTGCTTTCTTAAAAAAACCCAGCAACATATGCCCCAGGAAATAATTTCAGAAAGAATTTTTAGAATTAACAATGGCATTATGCATTTTAGTTCATCTTGAAAAAGGAATTGATGCTTGTTTTCTACTGTAAAAATATATAGTTAGAATAATAATAACAACTAAAGTATTTTTGGCATATGAAAATGCTTTTGGTTTAGATCGAAAACCTGAAAAAAATACAGTTGATTTTTCTTACTAATATACTAATGTAATTACTTTAAGACAAGGCATAATGTGTTTTTAATTCCAGCTTGCTGAGGTAAATGGCTTATTGGCTGCCCACTACGTTGTCTTGAAAGCATACTTAAATGTTTTGAAGATTAGTTTCTAATTTGATGTATCTCTTACCTGATTTTTCTGCAGTCTAACAAGCTTCAAGGCATTTGAGAATAACCTCATACGTTGGTCTATTGCTTTGAATAAATATTCTTTTCACAAAAAAATATAGATCCATTCTTAATGTACTTATATTCTAATAACAGTGTATCCTTTTACAAATCATTACCTTAAAGCTAAATTGTTCACTTTGTTTTTGTATATGTGTAGCAAGACATGCAATTCAAATTATGTACAAAATAAAATGCTGTCTGACATATGAGAGAACTGAGTTGAAATCGGGATCTGGAAAAAGTTATAGCATTTTGTGGGGCTTTTTTCCCAGTCAGAAAGTGTTTTAAACCTGATTTTTTTCTTACTCTGTGTTATTTGGAAACAGCTAAGATAAACTTGCGTGATTCTCACAAACATTTCTTGGAGCACTGCTACTGCAGCTTAGTTTCTCAGGTAAACTGATAAGAAGTACATATTCAAGATCTAGTGAAACTTCAGAAATGTATAGTTTTAGGGGAAGTGGAAGCCTAGCAGTGTTTTTGTGGTCAGCACAATGAAACTGTGTTTGGTTATTGACAAATATGGAATCATGGGGTCCAAGTTTTTGAATGGTAAGGTTTAAACTTACACATTTCCCAGGGAAATACCTTGACATTACACTGGCTAATGGTCAGGTTACTACTGTACCAAGAAATGCTCTGTACAAAGAACAGAATTTTTGTTGTAACAAAGGTGTTCAACATGTTGAAAGTCCTCAGGGGTTTTCTTGTATCTCTTGATGAAGGAAGATGAAAACTTAACACCAAGGATAGGAGATGTGGGTTTCATTTTTCACTTTTTTTGTTTTTTAGTATGCTGGCTGTTAAGCAGCTTGCCTGTAAATGCTTTTAATTTTTTCCCCTACCAAAGTATCTTACTAAAACCTTTGGCAGTTTTTGTAAAAACTGACTATGGATAATTGTTAAAATGTCCACAGGGGCTGTTTGTGGGATCAGAAGCTGACTTCATTGCCTAACAACATGTTTTGTTCAAAACAGACAGAACATGATGTGGAAAGGATTATGTATTTTATTCAAATCACAAACTGTTTCTGGCAAAGAAGGCACTGTTTTGTTGAATTTTCCTCATTCATTCTCTTATGGCACAATGTACAAGGTACTTGTAAAATATAGCATTCAATCTGTTAAGTCATGTTTCTAAGTCATGAATGGCACATCATTAATAGACATTATGTGGGATAAAGTAAATTTTGTGATGAAAATTAGTGAAAAGGAGCAGAAACACAGGCTTCACTATGGAAGACCATAACTTTGCCCCATTTCTGCAGCTGAGTTGTGTAATGGCACTCCCTCATGCTACAGGAGATTAGTGTGTTCAAAATACTTTTCATCCTTGATGAAAAGGTAATGCCCCAAGGTAATAATTTAGGTTTAGAATAATGCTTGTAAAAGCATCTTTTGAATTCCAAAAGAATAAATAACAGTTTTTATTACTTATATTTAAAATTTCAGGTGTCACTACTGATGATAGAAGGAAACCTAAAATATCTCTTATTTATTTCCCAAAAGATCCAAATTTAATGCAGCTGTAGAGCAGAATGACCTTCTTTCATCAGTGTTGGTGTTGAAAACTTTCACCACAGGCCTGGCTAACTCTCTGATTGGTTAGTTGTTTTATTTTTTTAAATCTCTTTGTCCTGGCTTGAGCAGGGATAGAGGTAATTTTCTTCCTAATAGCTGGTATAGCATTGTGTTTTGGATTTAGTATGAGAATAAATATTGATGACATGCTGATGTTTTTAGTTGTTGCTAAGTAGAGCTTGCCCTAAGTCAAAGACTTCTTCTCAGCTTCTCATGCCCTGCCAGTGAGAAGGCTGGAGGGGCACAAGAATCTGGGAGGGGACACAGCCAGGACAGGTGACCCAAACTGGCCAGAGGGATATTCCATAGCATATGGCATCGTGCTAACCATATAAATGGGGGGAAAGCTGGCTGATGGCTACTGCTGCTTGGGAACTGGCAGGTCAGTAGGTGGTGAGCAATTGCATTGTGCATCACTAGTTTTGTATATTCTAATTATTTTGTTACTATTGTTACCCTTATTATTTTCTTTTTTTTTATGTCCCATTAAACTGTCTTGATCTCAGCCTTTGGGTTTTCTCACTTTTACTCTTCCGATTCTCTCCCAGATCCCAGTGGGGAGGAAGAGTGAATGAGCAGCTGTGTAGTGCTTAGTTGCCATCTGGGCTTAAACCACAAGAGTCTTCAAAATACAAAATCACTTTCCTCACCAACATACATGTTACATCATAATATGGAAAGTTCTCAGCTGGGTTTTTTGGGGGGATCAAAGAGAAAACTTTTTATTTCCTGTTTCAAACCTTTAAGTTGACACCAGTGCTGCTGTCTGGAATATATCCAAAGAAGCCAGCTTTTGTGAAAAGTAGATTGGGTGTACTTTTTATGTCAACAGTTACTTATCAATGGGAGAAACTGCTCTGACTAATGAGGAGAGATCTTATTTAAAGGTTGCGTGACTTAGTGTTAGTTTGTTTGTCTTCGCTTCAGAAGCAACCACCTGGTTGGATGCTGCACCCACTGTGACAGTTGTAACAATACTTAGTAAGAGTTAGGGCAGTCCTATATTTACACTTTTTGGAGAAGAGAACTCTGTGAAACTAAGGTACTATAAAAAGCAAATAAGTAAAATTTGTTATCTGAGAAGAAGTAAGAGAGAAATTTTTGTTTATTTCCATGAGGTTTGGGGGGAGTTTATGTTGCTTTTTTGTCATGAAGCAATGAAAGTCAAATAGACTTTTTCATGATGCATAGCAAAGACTCAAATAGTAGGGTTGATTTTCATAAGTGCATGAAGACAATTCACCAGAAAGATGGGAGTATAAATGCACAAGCAAAGGAGCAGCGTTTCCATGAGAATGCATTGATATAAACCACTGTCACTTACACTGAACAGTACCAGGCTTTTAACCATCAGAACAGTAACGATCTGGGATAATTTCCCAAGATTCACTTCAGATCCTCTGTCCAGTCCTGAATACCTCACTACAAGGAAGACACTGAGGTACTGGAACGTGTCCGGAGAAGGGCAGCAGAGCTGGTGAAGGGTCTGGAGCACAAGTCTGAAGAGAAACAGCTAAGGGAGCTGGGCAGATGTTTTGCCTGGAGAAAAGGAAGCTCAGGAGAGTGATAAGCTCTCTACAGTCACCTGAAAGGATTTTGTAGCCAGATGAGAATTGATCTCTTCTCCCAAGTAATGAGCAATAGAACAAGAGGAAACGGCCTCAAGTTGTGCTGTGGAAAGTTTAGATTGGACATTAGGAAAAATTTCTTCACCAAAATGGTGACCAAGCACTGGCACAGGCTGCCCAAGGAAGTGGTTGAGTTATCAACTGTGGAGGTATTTTAAAGATGTATAGGTGTGATGCCTAGAGACATGGTTTAGTGGTGGCAATGCTCAGTTTACAGTTGGACTTGATCTTATTTTCCAGCCTGAATGAGTCTGTGATTATTCCCTCCAATCCCACTTTACTCCACTCTTTCTATTTGGTTTTATCCAGTCCTATTAAAAATATAAGCTATCTTATCAAAGGAGTGGGATACAAAAAACTGTTTTCTGGAGCCTACCTATCCCAGGAGTTACCTGAAGCGCACAGTGTCTTTGAAAACTGATACCTGCTGTGACATGGCGCAGATAAAGTCAGCACAGAGATTGATGCTCCAATAATACCAATCTTCTGAATGTCTTTCAAGGAGGACTGGCTAGACCTATCCCTGTACATTGGAATTCAGGTTACTGATACCATTTGCCTTTAGTAGCAGATGATACCAAAGCCATTCTGAATGGACTGCAGAGGACCACATTTGCCTGATGTTGGTCATGAGACCTTCACAATGAGAGAGGGACTGAGGAAAGCTTCTGGGGCTGGATCCCATGATCTTTATCATGATAAAAACCATATCATTAATGCAAGCTCTATTTCCTCACCTTATTCAGAGTGTTCTTGTAGACCACTGATGTAGACAGCAACTATAAAAAGTCAGGAAATGAAAAGTCTTACAATATGCAGTACAATACTGATGTGAAAAATTGTAATCCATCAACACGTCAAAGCTTATACTGGTGTTGGCATATCAAAGAGCTCCAAACAGTGTTCTTTAATCACAGCTAAGCTTGTAATTGTAAAAATGTAATACAGTTAAGGTAGCTGCTTGAAACACAGTCTTGACTATACTGGCATCTACTTTCAGTCTGTGTTCAGCAATTACCCTTTTGTAACTCATATCAAGCAGAAATTAGTTCTGGATTTATATCCCTATAAA